>NC_044390.1:75452633-75760647 GCF_006542625.1 Nomascus leucogenys
CTTCCTCCCACAGCCTCCAGTCTGACCACAGCCGGTCCCAGAGGGAAGAAACCAACAAGAACCCTGTCAATACCCAGGGCCTTGAGAACCCTCCCACTGGGAATAAGTGCTTGGTTTTGCCCTAAGTTGCTGCACTCAACCTCTGGAAGACCACAGCTGGTTCAGAGCACTTGCTACAGAAGAAAGACGGCGAGAGGAAAAGGAGGAGGTAGAGGGAGACGGGGCAGCAGAGACGGGGCAGCAGAGTCGGGGCAGTGGGAGGTGCACTGGGAGGACAGGGATCAGGCAGCCTGGAGTTGCCCCCAGCATTCCCAGAGGGCTCCCAGACACCACCATCCCTTGAGGAGCCAGAAGACACCCAGACATGCCTTATGAGTCGTTCTGGAAACTTGTCTTGGGGGCCTGCCTTGGACTGTGGCTTCTTTCATTTCACCCCTGTCCGCTCTCGATCACCTGAGAGGATGAAGATCAGAGCCACAGAGCTTCTTACTAAATCCACATCATGGCCGGGGATATGGGTAGCTGGTAACAAAATAGGTCAGGCTGCACACTCACTAAGCGCAGCCCTGTGTAGACTCCTGGCAGGTGCAAGGTAGCTTGCACCCCTACTGTTATCAGCCCAATTCCAACTTCCCCAGTGGGTAATAGCTGGCTGTGGCAAATACCAAAAATATTTAAATAGCTGGCTGTTGCAAATACCAAAAGCAAGAAAAGAAATAAAACATACCCTCCCACAGATCCATCTCCCCCTGCCCCACCCAGACAACCCTATGAGGCAACATCATCCTTACACCCATTTTACAGATGAGGAAACTGAAGCAATCAAGCAAGGAAGTCAAGGAATTTGAAGCCAAGCCACCAAATTCCAGAAGCTTTGACCGTCTTGCCATCCTGCCTCTCTAAACACACCTGGATAAAATGCACCTCTACCCACACCAACACAGCCACCAACACCACATCCTCTCTCAGTTCTCACTTCCACTCCCTGCACAAGGAGGGAAGGAAAATGAGTTGAAAGACAGTTTTACCAGTTCCGCAGAGGGTGGCAAGGACCCCAGGCTCCTCATCCAGGGCACGGGACATGTTGGGGTAACCACTCCTACCCCCAGGCTCTGTCAGAAATGCTGGCAGGTGGGCGGGCAGTGTAGACATGAGTGTGCCAAGATTGGGACACTCACCTCCGTGACCTCCCAGGCCTGCCCTATTTCTCTGAACTCTGCTAACATGCAGCTTTGTCATTTTTTTTAAGGTAATGCAATTCTGGCCATTCTGTCTACAAGAAAAGGGAGGAACAGAGAGGCCCCAGTGGAGGTGCGAGTAAGTTGGAACTACAAACTTCTCCTAAGAAATTGACTCAGTAGTTTTCTTTCTTCAGGTCCTTGCAGCAGAGGAAGCTGTGGCTTGCTTGTCTCTGAGAAGATCCCCAACCAAAAGCTGCCCCTTCCCTGTGCTTACGGCCGCAGCACCTGAATGTCCGCCACCCTGAGCACTCTCTGCTGGCTTAAGGCATCCTGCTCCCAAACCCTCCACTCCGGCAAGCTATCATCAGTTGCAAACACCTCAGTGTGAGTGAGTTTATTGCTTTGGTTTCCAACTGGCCATCTGGATGAGAACAGGCTTCTGAGGCAATGGGCCATGGCACCGATGAGTCAAGCCATGGAAGATGAAGAGACAGTCCCATCATAAAGGCCATAATCGGCCGGGCGCGGTGGCTCACGCCTGTAATCCCAGCACTTTGGGAGGCTGAGGCGGTTGGATCACGAGATCAGGAGATCAAGACCATCCTGGCTAACACGGTGAAACCCCGTCTCTACTAAAAACACACACAAAAAAATTAGCCGGCCGTGGTGGTGGGCACCTGTAGTCCCAGCTACTCGGGAGGCTGAGGCAGGAGAATGGCGTGAACCTGGGAGGTGGAGCTTGCAGTGATCCGAGATTGTGCCACTGCACTCCAGCCCAGAGCGAGACTCCGTCTCAAAAAATAATAATAATAATAATAAATAAATAAAATAAAAAATAAAGGCCATAATCAGTATAGAAAGAGTCTGCAGCAGAAGAAAGGCAGAAAGGCCTGGAAATCACAGGGGAGGATTCATGGACTCTGGAGAAGGGGACTGGGAGAACAGGGTCAGCCTGGGCAATGTGGCCTTGGGCACTCAGCTGATGTCTTTGAGCCTCAGTCTCTGAGCCTCATCATGCACAGGAGAAAGCTGGCTGCTAAGGGGCTGGGGGCTAGAGCAGAGAAGGTGATTGCAGAATTCAATCGCATTTCAGAAAGTATTTCCCAAGGGCCTCGCATGCACCCTGCCTTATTTTAAGTGCAAGGAAGTCTTCAGTATGCATCTTTTACAAGGGATCTACTAAGCACTGGTCCCACTGCTATGTGTTTTTTCATGGATTCGCTGATTTAATCCTCACCACACAACTCATGGCAGATCCTGTCATCAACTCTAATTTATAAGTGAAAAAACTGAGGCTGAGAGAGAGAGAGAGAGAGAGAGAGAGAGAGAGAGAAACTGATCCAGGATCACCCAGCTGGTAATCAAGGGACTCAGGATTTGAACTCAGGTCTAACTCCAAACATGGAACTGTAACATGATAGAACCCACCAAAGAGCAAAGAGCTACAGCTGCTAGAGGGTGGCTGCCTTTCAAAGACAGAGAGGGGGGTTGGCTAAGAAAGATGTCCTGAGGCCAGGCACGGTGGCTCATGCCTGTAACTCCTTCACTTTTGGAGGCCAAGGCAGGAGGATCACTTGAAGCCAGGAGTTTGAGACCAGCCTGGGCAACATGGTGAGACCCTGTCTCTATAAAACATTTTAAAAATTAGCTGGGCATGGTGGCACATGCCTGTAGTCCTAGCTAACTTGGGAGGCTGAAGCGGGAGGACGGCTTGAGCCCAGGAGTTCAAGGCTACAGTGAGCCATGATTGCACCACTGCACTCCAGCCTGGGCAACAGAGTGAGACCCCGTCTCTTAAAAGAGAGAAAGAGATGTTGTGAATTAGAGAATGAAGGAGTGAGTGAACACACATCATCTCTCTGGGCCTCCATTTCCCTGGCTATAAAATGGGACTGTTTTTCCCACTGCCCACACATCTGATGAGTGTCTGTGAAGCCAGCAGGTAGGTACTTGGCTTATAAACAGCCTGTTGTGATCAGCCAAGAGGTAGGACTGGTCCCAGAGGACAATCTTGGAGGTGGGAAACAGGACTGGGCAGCAGCCCAGCCTGAACTCCACGGGTGAAGGCTACCTGTCCCTTCAGGAGGTGGAACCAACACAAAAGGCTCTTGGAGGGAAGAACGAGGAGGTGCAATGGGCTTCCTGGGCTCCAGGAAAATGTGAAACACCGGATGGGGTGGGACGGGGCTGAGAAAGCGTGGATCAGAGTCCAGCCTTCCGGGACATGGAGGATGTCTGGGGTCCCAGCCTGACAATCTCCTCCCAGAAGACCTGTCAGAAACCCTGTGATGGGGAAGGGAAGGTGTCTCCCCACCAGCTGGCCTCACAGGCTGCTCACAGCAGTTCTCTCCCCTCCCCAGAGTCGTGTTTATGATTTCCTGATTTCCTTCACATCTGAGGCTTTTCATGGGAGGAGAGGGAAAAACAGTAAAAGAAAGGCCTGTTTAGGCCAGACAGGGCCAGCTTCCCCCGGGAGAAGTGAGGCCAGCAAGTCAAGGTCTCCACCCAGTCCCTACCATGTCTTTTGGCCAAGGCAGGAAGCTGAAAGGGAAAAGCTTGGAATGAAACTATGACTTTGGCATTGCCTACAACCGGCATTTCTTAGCCTTTCATGGTTCAAGAATGCTGATCTCCCGCATCCCTTCCCCACCAGGCCAGCCCCCTGACACCAAGGCCACGTTTTATTTTTTAGCCCCAACCCCGGGCCACACGTGACCTCGTTTAAGCCCCACAACACTTCAGTGAGGAAAGCCCTTTTAAGATCCTCTTCGTAAAGTTGAGGAAACTGAGGCTCAGAGCAGTTAAGCAACTCTTCTGAGGCCTCCCAGCCAGCACGCGGCTGAAATGGGTTTCAAAAGAGGTCTGGAGAAAGTGGAGCAGCTGCCCCTATCCACCCGGTGGCCATCCCTTCTGACTCAAGGGAAGCCCTTTTTCTTCATGACCTAAATCCCTGACAGCTGGAGAGGCCCCCTGTGAGTTGAGTCTGTCATAAAAGAGACTGAAAATTGCCTGCACTCCCTGAAGACCTGTTCTTGATGTCAGTCAGCCGTACTTCCCCATAGCTAGGAGGCCGGGGGGCCCTTTAATGCCCAGCCTGGATTAGTCTGGCTGCCGCAGCTGGTGGCCAAGTCTGCCTCTCTCCAGTAAAGACATCACCAAATGGCCTTGGGCAACCCAAAGGTGCCATCTTAAATCAACTCTCCTTTAGGATCAAACCGAAAGGAAACACCTCATCTCCTCCCAGCCTCTATGCCTAGGTCCATCAGCAAGTCCTGGGAGTGGTGGGAGGGGGTCCCACCATTCAATCAAGAAAGCCACCAGTGGAGAGAAAGATTCTCTTCTCCAAGCTGGTTTATGGGCCAGACAACCCATGAGATAAAGCCACAAACCAGCATGCCCACTGGAATTTCAAATTTAATTAGCTTCGGGTTGTCTGGAATCTTCCATTGTCCAAATGTTCAAATTTAATCAACTGAGTTTGGAGAGGGCAAGGGTTGGAGGCAGCAGGATGCTGTTCCCATGAAATAAAGCACATTGCATCACCTGGAAAATTGGGTGGGGCCTTCAAGGCCCTGAGGAGCATTCTGGCCCCCTCCTGCCATCCCTGCTTCCTGCCCACCATGCCAGACTCCCTGCACTCATCATCTCTGGATCCGTGTTCATGCAGCTCTCACTGCCTAAAATCTCTCTTATGTCTAGCCAACTGCTTCTATAGGCAACTGAAGGCCAATTCACACTTTGAACCCAGCTCGAATACATGCTTCCTTCTCGAAGCACTATTTCCTGGCTTCCCCAGTGAAAGCTACCTCCACTTCACTCCTGCAGTACTTTGCACACTAAATGTATCAAGCAGGCATAAATGGGAGGGTATTTAACGATAAGCACTCGGTAAAAATGGCCCAGTAGTCATTTACTGTTCTGAATGGATGATGAATGGAATCATCATGGGTGACTGTGACCTGTGAGCAACATTTGTCCCAAGCACCCAACATTAAAGCCAACCTTCTGGCTAGATGGGCCTCCACTCTGTCTGTTTACTCACCTGTCTCCCACTCAACGGGGAGCTCCCTGTATCCCATGCTCCTAGCACACAGTTAGTGCTCAGTAAATGCTTGTGAAGTGAACGGAGGCTCCTTTAAACAAATCCTTTTTGAGTTTCAGTTTCCCCATCTGAAAAATGGGAGTGTAGACTAACTTAGGGTGACAAATGATTATCTCAGATGGCCACTGTCATTCGTTGTTTTAAGATGAAGATGGCAGACTGTCTTTAAAGAGAGACTCTAACATCCCACCCTGCCCCAATACTCACATGTCACGCCTTCCATCAAGAAGTGGACTTTATTTCTCCTCCCTTTGAATCTGCACTGGCATGGTGAGTTGCTGTGACCAACAGAAAGTGGTAGAAGTGATGTTGTGCTAGTCCCAGCCTAGATCTCTAGATGCCATCAGCTTCTGCTATCATTGTTGCACAGCCCTGAGCCTCCTGGTAGAAAAATCCAAGCAGTTCTGCTGGAGAGATGGGCTACATAGAGAGAGAGAGAGAGAGAGAGAAAACGCACAAGTTCCGGGATGTGAGATCATCTTATATATCCCAGCCCCAGTCAAGCTCCCGGCTGAATGCAGCCCATGAGTAATGCAGTCAACACTATGTGGAGCACAGATGCACTGTCCCTGCAGAACTCTGCTAAGTTGCATAATTATAAATGAATAAGTCAGTTCAAGCCACTAAATTTGGGGGTGTTTGATCCACAAAGATAAATGACAAAGACATCTGGGCTCAACTAGAGGAAAAGTCATGACTGATGTGTGATGTCTGCCACAGCACATGGTAAGGGGTGTGGACTTCCATCCCTGGACTAGATCATGTCAAGGTCAGTGCCAATTCAATTCAATGCCAATTCATGATTCTTCTGGGACCTTCTAGAAATGCAAGTTCCAGATTCAGAGGGAATCCATCCACCATCAGAGAGAACCCCAGTAGGGATCCAGTGTGGACCCTGGAAGGATTAAATGAACCAATGAGGTAGCCCCTCTTGGGGCATATAAACAGTGACTTGGAAAGAAAGTAGAGCAGTTGGTAGCAGGACTGGGAGCAGAAAGAGGTAGACACAGGAGACACTGAGCCCCATTGATAGTAGAACAGCTGAATGGGGGCTGCAGGCTCTTGCAGCCTAGGGGACAAAGATAATCCATCCCTCAAGCCAACTGATATCCCGAGAGCCTTCCAGATCAAACACAAGCCTGGCTGGGCAGCTGGCACCTTCTCCCCTCCCAGTTAGCATCCACATCCTCAAAAATGAACCTCCTTTCTTATAGGGAGGAACAGAAGGAGCCCTCGTGCTCCTTGCAGCCCATGAGCCAGACAAGCATGTCTCCCTAGCATGGGGCAGAGACAGAAAGCTTCTCATAACTAGAAATCACCAGTACCTGGGATGGAGAGACTCAAGCTGGGAAGTTAAACTCCTGGGGGATCATTCATTCATGTTGAGCCTCCTACCAGGTGCCAGACACTTAACTCTTGCTATCTCCTTCCATCCTGACAACTACCCTATGTACAACATGCTGCCATCCCCATTTCACAGATGGGAGAATCCCCTTGCTCAGAGTCAGCAGGTTCATAAGTGCAGGGACTTGAACACAGTCTAAATGATGCCAAAGCCTGGTTCCTGGGTCGGTCCTGATAATCACTGAATACTCCCTGGTAAAGCCTCACTGGTTGCTAACACTTGCATCCATTCTAATTGGTCAATACTCTGCTGAACCAACTGTCGATAGATGGCCACCCGAACTCCCAATGTCTAAATTCGAAATTCAAGAAACAATCAGATGCAGACCAATGTCACTGTTAGACAGAATAACAGATCCCCAAAGATGTCCACATTCTAATCCCCAGAACCTGTAAATATGTCATCCTACATGGCAAAAGACACTTTGCAGATGTCATTAGGAATCTTGAGATGGTGGGATTATGCTGGATTACCCAGGTGAGCTCAGGGTCTTTAAAAATGAGACAGAGAGACAGGGGAGTCAAAGTGATTTGATGTGACAAGGACTCAACCTGTGGTTGCTGGCTTTGAAGGCTGGGGATGGGGACCATGAGTCAAGGAATGTGGCAGCCTCTAGAAGCTGGAAAAGGAGGGCAAACAGATTCTCCCTTAGAGCCTCCAGAAGAGATGCAATATTTGATTTTAGCCCAGTGAAACCCATTTGGGACTTCTGACCTCCAGAACAAATAAGATAATAAGTTTGTGTTGTTTTAAGCCACTCGGTTTATTGTTATTGTTACAGCAGTAACAGGAAACATATACACTTGCTACCTGAATTCTTACTTCATATAACACTCAGGAATTCATAGATTCTGATAACTGTTCAAACCATTTCAGGTAACAAAGGATGGGCAATTGAGTGTCCCCTGCCCTTATTCCCCACCCTAAGTCATTTACTGAGCACCTATTCCAGGCCAAAGAACATGGCAGACACTCTCTCAACAGTCCTGGACAGGAGGAAATGGAGGCCTAAAGAGGTTATATGTATGTGACTTGCACATGCTCACAAAAACAATAGGTGGCCGGGTGCGGTGGCTCACGCCTGCAATCCTAGCACTTTGGGAGGCCAAGGCAGGTGAATCACTTGAGTCCAGGAGTTCGAGACCAGCTTGGGCAATGTGGTGAGACCCTGTGTGATGGTTAATACTGAATGTCAACTTGACTGGATTAAAATATAATAAGTATTAATCCTGCTGCGTGTGTCTGTGTGGGTGTTGCCAAAAGAGATTAACATTTGAGTCAGTGGGCTGGGGAAGGCAGATCCACCCTTAATCCGGTGGGCACAATCTAATTAGCTTCCAGAGGCTATAAAGCAGGCAGAAAAACCTGAAAAGGAGAGACAGGCCTCGCCTCCCAGCCTCCATCTTTCTCCCATGCTGGATGCATCTTGCCCTCGAACATCGGATTCCAAGTTCTCCAGTTTTGGGACTCAGACTGATTCTCCTTGCAGACGGCCTATTGTGGGACCTTGTGATCATGTAAATTAATACTTAATAAGCTCCCCTTTATATATGTAGAGACAGAACCCTAAAAGAACCCTGACTAATACATCCCATCTCTACAAAAAATACAAAAACTAGCCAGGCATGGTAATGCATGCCTATAGTCCCACCTACTCAGGAGGTGGGAGGATTACTTGAGCCCAGGAGGTCAAGGCTGCAAGTGAGCTGTGATCATGTCACTACACTCCAGCCTGGGTGAAAGAATGAGATTTTGTCTCAAAAACTAAAAAATAAATCAGTAGGTGTCAAACCCAGGATTAGAACTCACATCTGCCTGACCACAGGGCCTGCCCTCTTCTCACCACAACACAACCTCTCCCCATTGACTTCCTGTTTCTCTGACCCCTGATTTCCAGGAGGAAAAACCAAGTGTGCTCACTGTTGTTTTTTGTACCCATCTCCCCACCCACCCACCTCCTTTCACAAGAGCTACCCTTAGCAGGAACCCAGGGCTGGAATCTGAGGACCCAAGTCCTATACCCCAAGAAAGCAGAACCGATTCCGACATTCTGCCTGGATAGCAGCTGACCTCCCTGCTGAGTCAGCCGCTGGTACTTCCAACATTGCCAGAGACTGTCTATGGTGGAGACAGTGAGGCCCAGGGCACTCTCCACCAGCAGAGCCCAAGACTTCTCCTTGGGGCCAGACATGGAGACAAGAGACTGGCCCAAATGACATTTTCCATTCTGGGAACCCAAGATCACAAGGCACCAGACACCCAGATGTGCAAAGGCCAATTTCAAAGCTCACTGTCCCAAAAATAAAAATAGAAATGCCTTCATTGAACTGACCACGTGCTGTACTCAGTGCTTGATGAATATGGACTCATTTAATCTCACCATAACCCTGACAGGCAGGCACTCATAGCATGCCCATCTTATGAATGAGGAAGCTGAGGGCCTCAGGAGGTTAAAGTCCAGAGCTGGGATCTCAACTCTGGAGCACTTGGATCTGGGATCTATCATCACCACAGTGTGCTACCAGCCAGCATCACCCAGACATCAACATTTCTTTCTTTGATAGCACCATGTAGAATTACTGCCTCTTGATTCCATCTGACAGTGCAAGGACTTCTACTTTTTCTCAATCATACCTGTGTCCATTGCTACAAAAATCTAGAGGTTCTAAAAAGAAATAACTGGTTTCCTGCTATTGCCTGAAATCAGCATGTCCTGAGTCCAGCAGCAGCTCAAAGTGGCTGCCAACAGCAGGGGCTCCTCACTGCATCTCGGTCCTGGCCTACGGCCACCTCCTCAGCAGGAGGTATGGAAAAAGTGCTGGGCTGGAAGCCAGGTGTTTCAAGTCCTAATCTGGCCAAATGATCTTGGGAATGTCACGTAACCAATCAGGGCCGCACTTTCCTCATCTCTCAAATGGGTTCTACAAGGATAGGAATCCTGCCTTTCCATCGTTCTTGCCCTGTGGAGAGCCAGACGTGTAGTAGATGCTAATAAATGTTTGTTGAGTGAATTAATAAAAGTATATGTTACAAGTTTGTCTCTCCTTCCCTGAGGGCCTCAAAGACAGGAAGCAGGTCTGATTCATCTCATTTTCTCACAGTGCTGCAGCTGTTACTCCCACGTGCATTTATTCACACAGGAAATTGCTCCCATGCACCCACTATGTGGCCAGCCCAGTTGAAGCCTCAGTGTCTTCCAGGACCACACAACACCCTCATGCACTGTCCCTTCTCTTTTACACAGCCAGTGGCTGTAATACGTGGTCACACTGTACTTCTGCACCCCAGGACCTAGGACAACCACCCAGCTGCCTTACAGTCAGCAGCCTTGGCCCATTCTGGGGAGTTTGAGCATGATTCCTGAGCTTTCACTTCCCTCATGCCCAGCCCTGGGGGAGCCCAACCCAAGGAAAATCCCAACTCTAACCACACCATGTACACGTACATGCACACCAACATTCAAATGTGCAGTGGGGCCCTAGGACAGGAATAAGATGTTTTTCGTTCAAATCCCATTCTTTTGCTATAAACTGTGTGACTTTAGGCAAGTCCCTTTACCTCTCTGAGCCTCATTTTATTCAGCTATAAAATGAGGGTGATAGTCCTGAGGCCTTTCCATGTAGGCTTGTAGGGAGATTCAAGTAGATAATGGATATAAATACCTTTGGCTTAATAACCTGCAACATGCTCTATCAAATCATTATTCTTATTTCCTTTTTCCAGGGGGAAAAGAGAATGTCAGTTGCCTATGTTTCAGAAAAATCCATGTTTAGGGGCCTGGAGTCTGGAAATTTACTTAGTATATTTGATGGGAATTACCTTGAGGATAGGTGATGTTGTAAGTCCAAAATCACCAGGTTAACTAAGATTGACTATTGAAAATGCAGACTTAGAATCGAAGAATGGAAGCAACCCAAGAGGTCACCATATTTGTGATAGAGACAGGTAGCTGTCCACAAAAATTCATTCTCCCTGTCCACAATACACGACTGTGGCTGGGAAAGAGCTGCTGTTTGCCAAGAACCTCATATCCTTGTAATTCCATGTCCTGGCCTCCTCTGCAACTAGATTGGCCACATGATAGTTCTCATGTGTGAGTGAAAGTGATGTCTGCTGCTTCCAGGCCAAAGCAGATAAGCAAATATGCCACCTCCCTACTTTCTTTTGTCTTCTGCACCTGGCTGCAGACAATGAGGATATCCCAGGAGAGAGTGGGACCACCAGATGAGTCACTGAAGTACCATGAGGAAGAAGACCACCCTCCATTCACAAATACTTGCCTTATAATAAAGCTCCATTTTGCTTCAGCCCTTATGCCTTTGGGGACCTATTTGTTACTGCAGCTACTACCCTAGCTGATACATCATTCGACCTCTTTATTTACAGATGAACTTATTGTGGCCAGAGAGTGAGAGTGCCTTGCCAAGGTCACACAGTAAGCTCAACAAATGTCTAGAACTTTGGTCTCTTAACTCCTTGGAGTAGAGGAGTTGCAGTTTCCTGCCTGCCCCATGGAGCTACAAAGATTCTTAGAGGCCCTTCAGCAACAAGAATGAGATTTAGTGGCAGCCTGGAGTCTTCCACCTCTGTTTCAACGAGAATAACACCACTTTTATCTGTTTTCAAATTACACTTCCCCATAAGACTTTCATTTGTGGAAAGGATTCTGCAACTGAAAATAATTTCAAAGCCCCCATACTGGGGGATTGCTAACACGATCTGACTTTCTGTGGTACTGTAAGACAAAGTTTCGCTTCTTCTCTGCCAAACCTTCTGGCCTCAACTGCTGACACAGAACATGTGGATTCACAGAAGTACATGAATATTTGCTTAGAAAGGAAAAAAGAAACCTCATTGTGCAGCAAAGAACCCAAGACCCCAGTGTGAACAAAGGGCAAAAAGGAAAGATTTTAAGTGCTCTAAGTTGGTGGTTCTCAAGTTTTGGGGTGCATCCGAATGACCTGCGGTGCTGGTTCAACATGCAGACACTGAAGCCTCATCCACAGAGATTCTGATTTCCAAACTGAAGCTTTAAGAAACACTCGCAATTGGCCGGGCACGGTGGCCCACGCCTGTAATCCCAGCACTTTGGGAGGCCAAGGTGGGCAGATGCCAAGGTGGGCGGATCACAAGGTCAGGAGATCGAGACCATCCTGGCTAATACGGTGAAACCCTGACTCTACTAAACATACAAAAAATTAGCTGGGTGGGGTGGCGGGTGCCTGTAGTCCCAGCTACTTGGGAGGCTGAGGCAGGAGAATGGCGTGAACCCAGGAGGCAGAGCTTGCAGTGAGCCGAGACTGCGCCACTGTACTCCAGCCTGGGCGACAGAGCAAGATTCCATCTCCAGAAAAAAAAAAAAAAGAAACACTCGCAATTATTCTAATGCAGGTGGTCTAGAGATTGCACTTTGAGAAGCTCTGAGTCTACTTCATAGCCTCGCAACTGGCGGTAATGACTGCACCCGTGTGGTGTAGCTCAAAGAGAATGAAATAAGCTTTTGGTTTTCTTGTACATCAGTGGGAATAAAAGCATTAATAATCCACTAAAGAAACCAATAATAATTTCCATTTGGCTCAGATGAGTGTCACAGGTATAGACAGGCACAGTGGAATAGAAATGATCATCAGAACAATAGCTAATATTTATAGAGACCTTATTTTACAACAAATCCTCTGCTTACTGCTTTACATGTATGATCTCATTTACTCTTTAAAATAATCTTATGAGGCAGTTACTGATCATATTCCCATTTTATAGATGAGGAAACTCAGGCACAAAGATAAGGAATAACTGATTGCATGTCACTCAGTTGGCAGGTGGCAGACCAATTCAAGCCCACCCCCAGAGTGATAATAATATCAAATAATATCATCCTTATTTACAGATGATATTATTGTGGCCAGAGAGTGGGAGTACCTTGCCTAAAACCAAGGTGCCCCTTCTTGCACAATGTTCTATTCCCTCTCGTGGGGAGGTCCAGCATCAGAACTCTCCAGGCTTCAGTTTCCTAATCTGTAAAATGGGCATGTTAATAGTACCTTCATCATATGGCCATGGTGAGGATTTGATAAAGTCATCTCGAGAAAGTGGTTTGCAAACTGAGAGGAGTTATTAGGTAAACATCTAAGAGATGGGACTTTAGTCCAGCTTCCCCCACCCCATTTTACAGATGGTGAAACTGAGACCCGGTTACTTTATTTATTCAATGAACACTATTCAATGACCCTAATATATGCTAATTCTTGTGCAGGGGACTGAGGATGCAGAAAAAAAGTAATATCCCAGATCTGGCCTCTAGGAGCCTCCTGGCTAGAAGGAGAGACAGACAACATGACTGGTCATTAGAACACGGTGTGGTAGGAGCCGTGATAAGGGAGGGACAGGCCCTGGGAGAGCCTAGCAGACAAGCCCTGACCCAGTGCGGGTGGGGGACTTCTCAGAACAAGTCAAGCCGGAGAAAGGCATGACTTGCCCCAATTTCCCTGAAATTTTGGGGGAGTCCAAAGAAGGCCCCTGTGCATCAAGAGATAACTCTCCTGTGGACCTCCCAAGTGTCTGACACATCATCATTTGCGTGTCACTGGTTTAGGTTAAAGAAAAGGCCAAGCTGCCTCCTCCTGCACCAGAGGCCTGAATGACTCAGTCACGCTCACCTCAGCAGCCAAGGCATTTAGAGGAATCTTTCCTTCAAACCAGTTTGGAAGGGGCAGGAGATACAGCAAGAACCACAGAGAAGACTGGTCTTGAGAAGGAGGTAGGGGATGCAAAAGGGAAGTTGAGGGCTTTCCCTAATAGAAAAAGAAAGACTCAGAACCTGGACGTTCAGGTGTGTGACCTCAGACCAGTGATCTGGCATCTCTGAACTGCACAGGTCTGAGTGATTGGGCTTATATCAAGTAGTAGTTCCCTGATATTGCAATGCGTTGTTTGTTTATAATTTTGCCAAAGCTGGCTTGCCCATTTAAAATGGGCTATTCTGAAGACAGAGGAGGGAGTGGAATATTTTCAACAGAGAGTGCTGGCAAAGGGTTTGTGTCCTTCATATACAAAGAACTCTTAGATATCAATAAGAAAAAGATAAACATGCCCCCAGAGGAGAAAAAAATGGGAACAGACTTGAACAGGAGAGCCAGACTAGAAATGTGAAAAATAAGTTTATAAAAGAGAATCAACACTAACAAAGAAATGAAATGCCTATTGAAGCATCTAGATATTATTCTCCACTTCACATCAGGGAAAGTTTAAGAGATGGGTAGCAAGAAGGTGGGTTTAGGATGTGAGAATACTGTGCCCTGGTATAACATAGAGAGGTCAAGCTGTCATGGCCTTCCAGGATACAGTGTGACCAAAAGCTCAGAAGTCTTAAAAACAGGCAAACCTTAAATCTAGCAATTTCTAAAAGGTATTCATAAGACATACACACAAAGATGTCATACTAAATAAAATGTTCATTGCAGCACTGTTCTAATAGAAAAAAAAGAAGCAAATCTATTATGGAAAAGTCAAATAATCTTAAGATATCCTTTCTATGCAGCCATGAAAAATGTATATTGGAAGAATGTAGGTGATATGGAAGAAAGTTCACAATCTGTGGTTAAGCAGGTTACCACATTAGATGTGGAAATCCACACTCACATATTGAGTTGTGTGTCCTTGCTATTTCTTTAAACAATGAACATGCATTACTTTTGATATCTGAAGATAATAACAAAACTCTTCCTTTTGACAAATATGAAATTATAAAAAGAAACAAACTTTTCTCTCTGTTAGTATTCATTCCCCTTCTCTGGCCCCCCTCAGAAGACACCCAAGGCAAGTGCGTGATGATACCTTCCCTCTGGTCTCTGCCCGGAAGGTCTTCCTGAGGGTTCCCTGTGACTGCAGGCCACTCGAGGCTGTTGGGGAGACTTGCACACCCTGGCTTCTTTCTCCCAATCACAGGCTCCTCTGGCTGTGGCTGTTTGCCCAGAAAGCAGTTCATTCATTTGTTCATTCAAGATCCCCCTCTGAACCCCCAGAGCGCCGTGGCTGGAGCACCCCTATCACCGGGAGGCTTCCCAGGGAGGCTGCTCTGTCCTGAGCTCGCTGCTGGCCGCCGGGGCAGCTTCCCTGAATGGGACTGGGACAGAACTCAGCCAGAGAAACAGCTGGAGGGAGGAGAGCAGGAGGGAGGGGCAGGAAACTGGGCTGACCGAGGGCGGGGGCGGCTAGCTGCGTGGAGAGGGGGCTGCGAGGGGAGGGTGCCCCTACCAGCCGGGGACTGGGCTCGTGGGTGGCGGCGGGGGCCCGCTGGGGACGACCCGCCCCTCTGGCAGCCTCTTGCAGCCAGGGAGCCCCGCCCACTGAGCGCAAACAGGGAGCACACGCGAGCCCCCGGCTGCTGGGGGAAGTGCAAGCGCCTCTGCTCCCGGCGAGGGGCTCAAGCTCCACGCTGAGCCAGAGATTGGCTGCCTCTCACCCTGGGCCTTTGCAACGCTGTTCCTCCCACCTGGATGCTATTCCTGCCCTAATTCATGGCCCGATGGTCTCCTACTGCCTCTTCAGGTCTCAGGTTGAAGGTCACCTCCCAGGGAAGCCTTCCCCAACCCTCAGGGGCTGCTCTGCCCCTCAGGGTCACCCCATCACCTCACTGATGCAGTGCTGTCCTTGCCTGTTAAGATGTCTCTCTCCTTGCACCGAGAACTCCTTATACCAGGAACTCCGTAGGGAAAGAACTGTATTCTGTTCCCTGCGCTATCCCGGCACTAAGTGCCTGGTTCATCAGCTGTGTGGTCACCATCATTAGTGGAATAATCAAAACAACTGACAGCCAGGCAGCGTGCTAGGCGACGCGTACTTACTCTTCACGGCAACCCTAGATAACAGGAATTATTACTACCCCAGTCTTACCAATAAGGAAACTGGGGTACAGAGAGATTAAGTCACTTGCCCAGGACCACACCACCAGCAGCTGACAAAGCTGGGATTCCAACTATGTTGCCTGGCTCCGAGACCCTCCCTTGGCCTCCAGACTGAAGAAATAACAGAAGTGCCCACGTGGGCCCCTGTGCCAAGTGCTTCCATGGAGTAAGCCGTGTGAACCACCACCCACATCGGGGGGGCATCACTTGCCCACTCTACACGTGAGGATGCTAGGGCCGCAGAGCAGAAGTCGTCTTGCCCAAGGCGCCCAGCTCATGCTGACCGAGCCATGGCTGGATCCGAGTCTGTCTGATTCCAAAGCCAAGACTGCCTACGACTGCCTAAAATAATATTTTTAGAAAGGAAAAGAAAAGGGAAGGGCAGGGGAGGGGAAGAGAGGGGAAGGGAGGAGAAGAAAGAAGGGAAGAAAAGGGAGGGCAGGGAGGAAGGCAATGGGGAGGAGGGGAAGGTGAAGGGAGAGGGAGACGGGGAGGGAGGGAGAGAAGGAGAGAAACCTGTGTTTTGGGCCTCAAAGTCTTGGGCAGGTGGAGGACTATGTCCTCATCGTCTGATCAGCCTTAGAACCCCACCGACCTCTCCCCACCATCCTCGATCCTTTAATTCAGTGAGCTTTACTCTTGGAAACCATCTAATTTCATTTTTCCATTTCACAGATAACTTGAAGCCCAGAGAGACTGAGTCTCTTGCCCGAAGTCACACAGGTCTCTACAGTCAGAAGTCAGGCCCAGTCTACCCAACTCTCCTCTCTGCTCTCTTCTGCTTTGTGCTTATCTAGGGAACAAAACATCTTATCCAAACACTTACTGTACAGATGAGAACACTGAACCCAGAGGAGGCAAGAGACTCACCCAAGGTCACCCAGAAGTTAGTAATTGTATTAGTCCGTTCTCATACTGCTGTGAAGAAATACCCAAGACTGGGTAATTTATAAAGAAAAAAGGTTTAATTGACTCACAGTTCCACATGGCAGGGGAGGCCTCAGGAAACTGACGATCATGGTGGAAGATACCTCTTCACAGGGTGGCAGGAGAGACAATGAGTGCCAAGCAAAGGGGGAAGCCTCTTATAAAACCATCAGATTTCACGAGAACTCACTCACTATCACGAGAACAAGATGGGGAGAAAACCACCCCCATGTTCAATTACCTCCCACCTGGTCCCTCCCATGACTCGTGGGGATTATGGAATTCCAATTCAAGGTGAGATTTGGGTCGGGACACAAAGCCAAATTATGTCATTCCCCAAGTTCTCCTGGTAAAAGGAGAGGATATTTCCATAACGTGGCAGGGATCTTGTATATCATCATCTAATAGAGACCAGAGGTCCCTAAAGTCCACTTTCCAGACCAGTCCCAGCAGCCTCACCAGGAAGTTTGTTAGAAACACAAACCCTTGGGCCTCACTGCAGACCTAGGCAATCAGAGACTCCAGGAAGCCATCTGGGTTTTAAGAAGCCCTCCAGGGGATTCTGATGCTTGCTCAAGTTTGAGATCACTGATACAGGCATTTCAATTAGGAATCCATTGAATTGGGTCCTGGAACAAGTCACCTTGCCAATGCACAGAATAGTGGCTAAGAACAGAGGCTTCGATAGCAGACGGACCTGGTTTGAATTCCTGTCTCTGTCACTGTAAACTGTGTGACTTGGGCAAGGCCTTTCACCTTTGGAGTCTCAGTTTCCTCATCTGCTGTGGACAGGGGAAGAGGAAGAGGAGGAAGAGGAAAGGGGAGGAGGGAGAGGAAAAGAGGAGGGAAAAAGGAGAGGAGGAGGAGGAGGAAAAAGGAGGGGCCAAGTGGAGGAGAGGGGAGGGGGAGGAGGAAGAGGAGGGAAAGGGAGGAGGAGGAAGGAAGAAGAGAGGAGTAGGAGGGAAGAGAAAGAAAGAGGAGGAGGAGAGGGTGGGGGAGGAGAAGACGAGGAGGAGGGAGTAAGGAGGAAGAGGGAAAGGGAGGAAGGAGATGAAAAGAGGAGGAGGAAAGAGGAAGAGAGAAGGAAGAGGGAAGAG
The DNA here is from genome assembly GCF_006542625.1 of Nomascus leucogenys. Taxonomy (NCBI): domain Eukaryota; kingdom Metazoa; phylum Chordata; class Mammalia; order Primates; family Hylobatidae; genus Nomascus; species Nomascus leucogenys. Next base: position 75,470,249 of record NC_044390.1, read on the forward strand.
GAGGGGCCAAGGGGAGGAGAGGGGAGAGGGAGGAGGAGAAGAGGGGGAGGGGGTAAGGAGGAGGAGGGAAAGGGAGGAGGGAGATGAAAAGAAGAAGAGGGAAGAGGAAGGAAGGGGAGGAGGGGGGTCAGAAGGAGGAAGGGGGAAAGAGAAGAGGGGGAGGAAAGGGAGATAAAGGAGAGGGGAGGAGAAGGAGTGGGGGAGAGGAGGGAGAGTGAGAGAGAGGAGAAGGAGGCCAGAAGGCAGCCTTCAAGGAAGATCAAGCACACGGGGACTATGGAAGAGGAGCTGGGTAAAGCCAGCCGGAGGATGGACTCCTGGACATGCCTTTTCCTCCCTGGAGGTGGCTGTGGCTGTGGCAGTGGCTGTGGCTGTGGCTGTGGCAGTGGCTGCGGCTGTGGCTGTGGCTGTGGCAGTGGCTGTGGCTGTGGTTGTGGCAGTGGCTGTGGCTGTGGCTGCGGCAGTGGCTGTGGCTGTGGCTGTGGCTATGGCTGTGGCTGTGGCTGTCCTCCGTCTGCCTCTGGCCTCCCAGCCAACCCTAGGCTCGGGTCTCATCAGCTAGGAGCCACAACTGGCAGAGCAAGGACACTGGTCCCCCAGCCAGCTGGGCCCCTGGGCGGCTGGCAGAGGAGGTGGGAACCCACAGCCCCACTGGGCCAGTGAGGAAGGCGTGGGGCTGCCTGGCTTATGACTCTCCACCTGGTGGCTGTGGGACAATCTGAAGCCACGGGCCTTTGGCCACCCTTTTGAACAGGACTGAACAGTTTGGCTTTTCTTTCTTGGAGCAAAAAGTGTTTGTTTTGGTTGTAGGGGGTTTTGTGCTTTTGTTTTAAATAGGATTTTGAAATCTAAGGGCTGACCTGGGGACACTGGGACTTGAGAGAGAAGCAGTCTCCTCTAGGACTCTCAGAGAAACCTCTGTGTACACCCCTGGCAGCTCCATATAAAATCAGGATGGAAGGTCAAGCTTCCTTTTGAGGTCCAGCCCGGGTTGACTGGTTCTTGATTCCTGGAGCTCTGTGTTAAAGGGAATCTGAGGCCACATCCTGGCCTGGCTGGAAGGGACTCGGTGATCCGTGAGCAATGCCTGCCCTGGACCTGGAGTGGGAGGAGGGTCGCCTTTCTCATCCCATGCTGTCCTCCAACTAAACTCTGTCCCATTGGCACAGGGTGGACTGGTTCAGCAGGGACTGGTTCCACCCCTACCACTCCCTCTCCCAGTACTGGCTGTGCCTAGTGTAATGGAGCTTATATCTCATTCCCAAGCCACTGGGTAGCTCCTTCCGACAGATCTTTAGTGTTCACAGATTCCTAACACTCTACTTAAAGCTGAACAGTTTCCCCAGCCTCCCTGATCATCAGTGGCTAAACTAGGCTCACCAGAGAGGCTCCCAACCAAAGGAGGCCTTCAAAGATGCTTCCTGCCACATGAAGGATCCTCTCTAAGTCCACACTCTGCCTACTTTGGACTTTCTTTAAGGCATACACAGGCCACATGGGAAGGAGAGCTCCTCTATTTCAGCCAAAGATGGGCTGTGTGACCTTGGGTGAGTCATGTACCTTCTCTGGTTCATTCAGTGCTCAATAGATGCTTACTGGACCCCATCTCTGTGGCAGGCACAGGCTGGTGAACAAGACAGCCATGCCCTATGCTCAGGAAGCTGGCCTGCTGGAGAATTCATTTTATTTATTTACTTTTTTAAAAAATTCTTTGAGACACAGTCTCCCTCAATCTGCTGCCCAAGCTGGAGTGCAGTGGCAAGATCTGGGCTCATTGCAAGCTCAGCCTCCTGGGTTCAAGTGATTCTCTCACCTCAGCCTCCCAAGTAGCTGGAACTATAGGCATGCACCAACACACCTGGTAAGTTTTGTATTTTTAGTAGAGATGGGGTTTCGCCATGTTGGCCAGACTGGTCTCGAACTCCTGACCTCAAGTGATCCTTCTGCCTTGGCCTCCCAAAGTACTGGGACACAGGCGTGAGCCACCACACCCGGTGAAACTCCCCATTTTAAATGAGATATGATGCTCTCTAAGAACCCCTTAATTACCAGGAAAGATTCTCAGGCAGGCTAGGCATGGTGGCTCACGCCTATAATCCCAGCATTTTGGGATGCCGAGGCAGGACAATTGCTTGAGGCCAGGAGTTCAAGACCAGCCTGGCCAACATCGTGAAACCCTGTCTCTACTAAAAAAGATATTAGCGAAGCGTGGCAGCACATGCCTGTAATCCCAGCTTTATGGGAGACTGAGGCAAGAGAATTGCTTGAACCCAGGAGGTGGAGGTTGAGGTTGCAGTGAGATAAGATGGCACTGCTGCACTCCAGCCTGGGCCACCACTCAAGACTCTGTCTTAAAAATAAAAATAAAAATAAAAGATTCTCCGGCAATTAACACATCCTGAAGATGCAAGCAGCCTTTAAAGGAGCAGAGGGCAAAATAGGCTGGAAGTCTGTGACAGGCAGAATAATGGTCCCCCAAGATACCCACATCCCAATCCCCAGAACCCGAGAATATGTTACCTATGTTACCTTAGGTGGTAAAATGGAAAGGATTTTGCAGATGTGATTAAATTACAAATCTTGAGATGGGGAGATTAGCTTGGATCATCCAGGCGAGCCCAGTGTCCTAATAAGAGTCCTAATAAGAGTAAGGCAGGAGATCAGAGCAGGTAGAAGGCAGTAGGGTGATGAAGAAAGCAGAGATTTACTGATGTGACCACAAGCCAAGGTGTGTGGGCAGCCTGCAGACACCAGAAGAGGCAAAGAACAGATTCTCCCCTGCAGCCTCCAAGAGGAACCAGCCCCACGAAAACTTTAACTTTAGCCCATGAGGCTCATTTTGGACTTCTGAGCGCCAGAACTGTGGGGATACAAATCTGTATTATTTTAAGTCACTAAGTTTGTGGTGATTTATTATAGCAGCAGTAGAAATCTAATACAAGAGCTGTTTCCAAGAAGACCAGAACACTGGGCTTGGGGGCAGGCAGATCTGGGTTTGAGTCTCTGCTCCACTTGCTAGCTGTGTGGGCTTGTGCAATTTCCTAACCTCCCTGAATCTAATAGAGTCCCTACCTCAGAAGGTTGGTGGGAAAATTAGAGTTGATACACATAACATGCTTAGAAAAGAGTCTAGCACAACTGTCATGTAGTAAATATTGGATTTCCACCCCCTTCTATTGAGCATTAAAAAGGCCACATACCTTGCGCAGGAAGTGGGTTTTATGAGGGGGAAAAAGGCCACATTCCCAAATGCAGGCCCTCAATTGTGTCTTGGGACACGCAGAACTGGCCATCCTGATGTTCTATTTTGTTCTGTGTCACTCCATTGCTCAACAACATTCCATGGCTCCCTGTTACAGTGTCTTGATTCTGATCTATCAAAATCCCCCATAACCTGGCTCTTGCCAACCTCATCTCCCAAGATGGAGAAAAACTAAAGGGATGGCACAGCTGGAAAGAAACCTAGGGGGAGCAGGACCTTCAGAGGTCAGCTGAAGTGTCACTTTCTCCCAACCTCTCATGGCACCCTGACCTCCACCGCAGCACCATCCTCAACCGTAATGCCATGATGATGTGTGCAATGTATATTTCCTCCCTCTGCACCTAAAGCCCCAGGGGGACGGGGACTGGGGCCAGGGATGAAGAAGCTGCTCAATACATGTATATGTTAAATGAATGAATAAATGGATGGCCAAAGTCAGCAACCAACTCAGGCCAGCTGGGCCAAGGACCCAGGGAAGCCTTTCTGAAGGCTGAGTTTTAGTTCTTAACCACGGAGAGGACTGCAGAGTTACCAAGACAGGAAAGTCGAGCACTGAGTTGTCACCAGACACGTGCTATGCCCCCAGACAAATATTTTACTAGAAACAGGATTCATGTCTGTGCAGTGTGTTTGAGGAACCGTGAGAGTTACTTGTGACCTATAGACCAGGCTCAGAGAAGGAGGAGGGAGTTTCTTGAGGACTTGGAGACGGAGGTGGAAAGACAGACAGTTGTGAAGTTGAGGTTTTGGAACTGAGAAAGAGAAACAGAAGGAAAAAACTGGCAGCCTAGTCTGTTCCGTCCATTAGATGAGCATCCAGGACCCCAGACTTTTGTCCAAGCTGGAAAGGGTTAACAGCACTGAAGGCTTAACGGCCCCCAGTGAGGATGGGGAGTCAGGAGGCCCCACTTTTAAGGCCAGCAGAGGGGTTTTCTCTGATGGGGGTGGGCAAGGCCCACTGCTCCCTGGTGAGCTCTGGGGACCCCACCTACCCAACCCCTTCTGCAAAAGGCAGTTTTCCACTCTGGGGGTGGTGGGACCACCCTGGACGCCTGGGAGGGCTCGGAGGGCTGGGCAAGGTTGTTCTAGAGCATTTTTCCTGGAGCCCAGACGGGGACGGGAGGAGCTCGGAGCTGGTGAGACCCGTGGCTGTTCCCAACACTCAGGTGATGTCCCACTGCACATAGCTTCGTTCTGGGAAAGCTTCCACTTCTGGGGGTGAGAGACATGCAGTGGGGAGAGACATGGGGAATGGAGGCCCAGAGAAGGTTAGTGACTGCCTAAAGCCACACAGCAAGTCCTGAGCAGCTGATCTAATCTCCCAACTCCCAGAGAACTCCACCAGCCCCCATTTCACACACACAGACACAGGGGCTTCTGGTGGCCTCACCCCTGGCCATCCCCCTAGCTGCATGGCCTACCTCTTCCCCTCCTTCTCTGAACCTATCATGCAATTTAAAGACTCCACACCTTTGTTAGAACTGCCCCTTTGGCCAGAAATACCCTCTAACTACCATGTGCCCAGTCACCCAGTAACCTCCTGGTCATCTTTCAAAATCTAGCTCAGATGTCCTCTCCTCCAGGCAGCCTTCCAGGATTGTTTCTTCTCTTCCCATCTACCTGGGAACATTGATTATCCTTCTGCCAAGCAGATCTGTACTTGGCCAACACATTCATGCTCTCTCAAATCACACTGCTTTTTCACTTCACCATGTGCACATCTGTCTCTCTGGACTGCCACCGCCCACCAGGTCTCTCCCTCAACATTGGGAATTGCAATTCGACATGAGATTTGAGTGGGACACAGAGTCAAACCATATCAAAATCCTTAGACCCAAGTCCTGGGGCACCTCCACAGCCACCAGTCTCTGGCTTTCTTTTTAAAGGACCCCTTTTTCCCCAGAAGAATCCATATGGAGCCCCAAAATACAAGGCATACAGAAATGGACCTGCTTAGTTAAGGAAGACGGGGACAGTGGAGCCACCTCTTTCGACGTGCTGGGTCCCCTGGGGTCATCCCAGGCTTCATCTGAGCACAGCTCAAAGTCTCCCAATTAATCCAACACCCCCTCTTCCCACCACTACCTGGGGTGTGGGGAGGACTTTTCATTTTTGTGTAATTTCAAATTTACAAAAAAGTGTCAAGAATAGTACAAGAAACTCCATTATAGGGAGTTTATATTTATTAAAATATATTTATTAAAGTATTTAAAATAATATTTTATTTATTAAAGTATTTTAAATAAATATTTTATGTGGTAGAATATTTTAAATAAATATTTTATTTAATAAACTATTTTAAATTTATATTAATTAAAATATTTTAAATTTATATTCATTTATTAAAATATAAATAATTGGCAACCGAGGGTAAATATAAACTTAAGAACTTCTTAAGTTTATATTTACCAATTTACCAAATTATTTATATTTTGTAAATATATATTTTGTATATATTTTGTAAAATATATATTTTGTAAATATATATTTTGTAAAAATGCATTTATAACTATAAATATATTTTGTAAATATAAATAATATGGTAAGTTTATATTTATTTATAAATATGTTATTTATATTTGCCAAATATAAACAATTTGCCAATTATTTGTATTCTATCCCATCGATTTCACCATTATATCCTCTTTCTCCTTCCTCTTTCTCCCTATCTCCAACTTTCTACATATTTTATCCTGAAACACTCCCATTTTGCATATGGATAAACTGAGGCCCCAGGAGTTGCTTGGTGCTCCTGACCCTGGCCCTGCCCCCATGGCCCCACACTTGGGGCCCAGAACCTGGAGCCCACCAGCTTGTTAAGGGCCCACAGAGATATTTGAAACCTGTAATCATAAGCTAGTTGGCCCCAGAACACCAAAAGGAAACTGTGACCTCAAAATTAATAAACGTCTGGTTCAACGTCTGCAATACATGAGTGAATCAGCTGCACCTCCACGGCCCTCCTGTCGTTGGAAATAGAAGAGCACAAGTCATGAGAACACGATGAATAATTTATTTTTCATAAGAGCCCAGATTGTATGAACTATTTTAAAACCTTTCCAGATATTTTTATAAGAAACACGCATTTTGAGGTTCACCATGATGTGGGGTGGGGCCCCCAAATGTCAGAGATCCCAGAGCCTTCAAGGCTTTAAAACAAGCTCTCCTTGCCTCACATCTTGATCCTCACTTGAATCGGGCATAAGATGGAGGTTTTTCCATGTATTTTTACAACGAGGCTGTATGTACCTTTTTATGTGGGTCATAAAAAAAAATAAAAAATTTTCAAAAACACGGAGCAACACGAGGAATTCGTCATAGCAACGGGGTTGCCTTTCCTATTTTTGAAAAGTAAGCTTCCCCCTCCTCCTCTTAGTACAGAAAGTTTATTTTCCTGTGGGAGCCTCTGACTCAGGACTCAGGCTGCTGCCACTGCAGAGAGACGGGAGAAGTGGGGGCGCTGGCCCTGGGCCTGGGTGGGTGAGGCCCAGGGACTGAGTTTATTTGCTCAGGGGTCCCAGGCCTCAGATCCCTCTACTGGCATCTGCGCTAGGAACCTGATGCCCAGGGAATTCTGGTCACCACCTGGGCCTCCTGCTCTGCTCATCCACGCACCCCACCACTCAGGCCGGCCTCCTTAGAAAGCCCTCACCTTATAGTGGCACAGCTAGGATAGTTGTACCAGTTCTGTAAATATTAAAATATTTCCTGATCAGTTGGTTAAACCCCAGCTACACAGGATCGTCTCCTAGGACCAACCCATGATCCGGGAAATAAAAGGGTATTGCTTGTTAGCTGGGAGCCCAGGATCTTCATGTAGGGCTACATTGCTATTAGTCAGGGCCCAAGCCCTATCAGATGAGAAATGGGATATTATTGTAGCCTGTGTGGGCTTCAAAATAGCAACTGGGGGAGGTAGAGGGCACAGTGTAGGTTTGAGTCCTGCCCTCATACTAGCCAGCTGTGTGACCTAAGGCAAGTGGCTTAACCTCTCTGTGCCTCAGTTCCCTGATGGGCATAATAATAGTAATAGCAGGTTGTGGTGGGGATGATTTGTGTTAATCAGTATGCCTTCATCCATTTGGGCTTCTGTAACAAAGTATCATAACTGGGTTGCTTATAAACAACAAACATTTATTGCTTAGAGTTCTAGAGGCTGGGAAGTCCAAGGTCAAGACACTGGCAGATTCAGAGTCTGGTGAGGGCCCTTCCTCACAGCCATCTTTTCACTGTAACTTCATGTCAGAGTGGGGGAGGTCCTCTCTGGGGCCTCTTGTAAGGGCACTAATCCTCATCAAGACAACACAATCACCTCCCAAAAGTCCTCACCTCCTAATACCCTCACCTTGGAGGTAAGGATTTTAACATATGAATTTTTGGAGGGACACACAACATTCAGACACTAGCACTGTAGGAGGCACTTAGCATAGTTCTCAGCACATAGAAGACTCTCAAGAAATGTTCTTATTATGTATTGTTAGTTGATACTTACAATAATTTAATAACAATATCATTATGTCTCTAACTTCCCATCCTTCATAATACTTTTTGTAACCATTTCTTAGGAACAAAGCAATGAAATCAGAATCTCTGCTCCATCAGTTACTAGCGGCATGGCCTTGGGCAAGTTATGAAACCTCTCTGAAACTGATTCATCTTCTGTGAAATGGGGATAATACCACAAACACATAGCTCAGCTCCTGGCTCATGGTGAGTGTTCACTCCTAAAAACTATTATAATATTATCAGGGGTAGGAAAACTATAGCCCAAGAGCCAGATTCAGCACACTGCCTGTTCTCGTAAGGGAAGTTTTATTGGAACCCACAACCACGCCCATTCATTTATGCAGTGTCTGTGGCTGTTTCCACACTGCAACGGTGGGCTGAGAAGTTGCAACAACAGACTGTATGGTTCACAAAAACCTCAAATATTTACTCTCTGGTCCTTTAAGAAAAAGTTTGCCAATACTTGATTTTGATTATTGTAAGCTTCTTTAATAGCAATAATTGCAGTACATACCACATTTCACCTCCCTCAGTGGACTACACAAGGTAAGATTTGCTTTCTAGGGACTACCAGTGACCCATGATTGTCCTGCAATGATTCAAACTCCTCCTCAAATTGTTCACCATAGTATATGGGGAAAGAGTCCAGAGCTTTTCAAAGGAGCCTGTGACCGATGAGAAGCCCATAAGCACAAGAACATAAGCATCTGAGGAGCCGGCCCATGCTGAAATCAACACCTGCCTCCATTTTCCCAGGCTTACCTGTTCTCGGACAGTCCCATTCCAAGACACCCAGGGTTCATAAATAAGGTTTTGTTTTGTGCTCCTTTAGTGCCTGCTCTGCAGCAGCTGGCTGCCTCCTGGTCCATACATTTCCACATTCCTTTTGTGTGATGTTGAGGAGAGAGAAAGGAAATGGGAGCCCCAAGAAGTTACCTAGCATTCAGCAAAAGAAACCTGTGAATCACTCATGCCAAAAAGATGTCACTCACCCCAGAAATCACTCACCCCAGAAAGATTCCTATATCTGCTCAGATGCACTCCTTCAGGATGCAGGCGAGAGAATCTGCTCTTTCTCCTTGGTTTAATAGGATTTTGGTTGTGTGATGTAGAAAACACCATAAAATGTCATCATAGACCTTCCAGATGTTGAAGTTGTTTGTGGCCACACTCGTTGGCTTTGTTGCACGCCCACAGATGTCCCCTCTTGGTTTCTACCAGTCAAGGTGTATTTGCTCCTAAACCCTTAATTGGGCCCTGATGTCATCTAAAAGACCAGGCTGGACTCAGTAACCTGCAACACCCATCTTCACTGGAGGTTCCCAATGCTGGTGTGATCGAGGCATGCTGACACCACTGCCTGCATGCCTCTCTTCTGCTCATCTCATCCTTGATTCTTCCTGGCCCACTGTTTTTGTTTTTTATTTCTTTGTTTCTATTTATTTATTTATTTTGCTTTTATAAAAAATCAAATTCATTTTTTTAGAGACGGGGTCTGGCCATGTTGCCCAGGCTGGTCTCAAACTCCTGGTCTCAAGCGATCCTTCCACTTCAGCCTCCCAAAGCACTGGGATGTCAGGCATGAGCCACTGTGCCCAGCCCTGGCATACTCTTGATGAGAGCCAGAGCTCAGATGATATCATGAGATCCATCGACTATTTCTGAGAGAGCCTAGGTCAGGTGTGAACAGGAGTCCATCCCCAGATTGCAGGCTTCATGAGGGCAGGGAGCATGCCTATAGAGCTGCCTGCTGAAGCTGCAGCACCCCAAATACCCCATGCATAGAGCCTAGGCACCCAGGTTCAAATACCAAAGTCCACAAATCCTGCAGTAGGAGGAAGAAAATCTTTGATTAGGAATCAAACTTCAAAGTGTTGTATAATAATAATGACACAAATAAGGCACCATATTTTTTGTTCATTTATTGGAATATAACAATGATTCTGAACCTGGAAATCTTTGTATGACCTTCAAGAAGACTCCCTAATAAATCTGTTGATCATCTTCAAGGAGGCCATAAACACATAAAATTATGCACATATGTCTGTGTGGGCACAAGCTTTTCTGGGAAGGAGGTCCAAAATTTTCATCAGATTCTCAAAAGGATCCTAGAACCTCAAGTGGTTATAAGCATAAAACCACAAGTCTGATTCATATTCATGTACCTAATGCCTGGCACTGTGGCTGGCACATGATAGGTGCTCACAGAATGTTTGCTGAATGAATGAATGAATCAACTGATGACAGCTGAAAGCAGCAAACTGCCTGATAGGAGATTTCCTGGATGGTCAAACCCCACTAATCTGGAACTTTAGGGTAACTTGAATGAACTCTTATCACAATATCTTTGGTCACTAGGGAAAAAAAGAGGTAAACTAATGGTGCAAACAAGAATAAGTGGTGACTGATGCTGAAGGGTGCCTACTTGTCAGCAAATGAGTGTTTGCAGAATTACCATTTAGTGCCCTGTTTGTCGAAGCAGGCTCCCCAAGGAACTTTATAAAGTTTGGAGAGAATGTGATGAAATCAGAACCCTCATACTCTGCTAGAGGGAATGTAAAATTGTGCAGCCACCTTGAAAAACAGTATAGTAGTTCCTTAGAAAAACAAAAGAGTTACCTTATGACCCAGTAATTCCATTCCTGGGGAAAATTAAACTATATATCCACACAAAACCTTGTACACCAATGTTCACAGCAGCATCATTCATAATAGCCAAAAAGTAGAAACAACCCAAATGTCTATCAACTAATGAAAGGATAAACAAAATGTGCTATATGCACACAATGGAATTTATTCCAACATAATAGGACTGAAGTACTGATCCTTGCTACAACACGGATGAACCTTGAAAATATTACATTAAATGAAGGAAGCCAGACACAAAAGGCCACATGTTGGATTATTCCATTTATATGAAATGTCAGGAACAGGCAAGTTTATAGAGACAGAAAGTAGATCAGTGGTTGCCTTGGACTTTGGGAGGGAGATTGGAGAGAAATGGGGAGTGACTGCAATGCATACAGGTTTTTTCTTCTTCTTCTTGAGAGACAGGGTCTTGCTCTGTCACCTAGGCTGGAGTGCAGTGGTGCTATCTTGGCTCACGGCAACCTCTGCTTCTGGATTCAAGTGATTCTCCTGTCTCAGCCTCCTGAGTAGCTGGGATTACAGGCATGCACCAACATGCCCAGTTAATTTTTTATGGATTTTCAGTAGAGCTAGAGTTTCACCATGTGGGCCAGGCTGGTCTCAAACTCCTGACCTCAAGTGATCCACCGCCTTGGTCTCTCAAAGTGCTGGGATTACAGGTGTGAGCCACTGTGCCAAGCCACATACAGGGTTTCATTTGGGGGTTTTTTGAGGCAAAGAAATGTTCTAAAGTTGATTGTGGTAGTGGTTGCACAATTGTGTGAACATACTAAAAACCATTGAAATGTACACTTTAAATGGATGAATTGTATAGCATGTGAATTGTATGTAAATAAAACTATTGTGTATTATTTAATATGTTACATAATTTAATGTTATATAGAAGTATATGTATGTTAAAAATATAACTATAATATATGTTAAATATATAATATTACATTATATATTTACATCGTACATATTAAGTACATGGTGCCTGGTGATTGTGATAGTCCATTTTGTGTTGCTATAAAGGAGTACCTGAGGCTGGGTAATGTATAAAGAAAAGAGGTTTATTTGGCTCATGGTTCTGCAGGCTGTACAGGAAGCAAGGTGCAGCATCTGCCCAGTTTCTGGTAAGGCCTCGGGAAGCTTTTAGTCATGGCGGAAAGGAAGGGGAGCTAGTATGTCACATAGCAAGAGAAGAAGTGAGAGAGAAGGGAGAGATGCCACACTCTTTTAAATAACCAGCTCTCACATGAACTAACAGTGAGAATTCACTCTTTACCCCAAGGACAGCATCAAGCCATTCATGAGGGATCTGCTTCCATGACCCAAACACCTCCCACTAGGTCTCACCTCCAACACTGGAAGTCACACTTCAACATGAGATTTGAAGGGGACAAACATCCAAACCGTATCAGTTAGAGAGAGAGAGAGAGAAATACTTATCCTACCTACCCACCAAATGAATGAGTGCATAGCTCTGCAGGTTTCTGGTGAAGCCCAAGACACTAATGCATTTTTCAGTGAAGCCTCATAATTTCTTTTACAAACTTCTGGCACAATCTGCCTTCTATTTCAAAATGTGGCCATATTAATTTTAATATAAAAAATAATTTTTTCTCCAAATTCATGAATAAAATTTGTGCTCTAAGAAAAAAGAAAAATAAAGCATGTATAAAGCTCGTGTATGTGTGTGTGTGTCTGTGTATATGTCTGTGAGGTCCCAGAGGGAAACATCAGGCAATGTTCTTCTGGAGACCACTTGGCACAGCCCTTACTGTGATGCACACACCCTGACCTCATGCCCCAGGCATCACAACTGAGCCCTATTGGGACGTGTGTGCACACAAGGAAGCTTCCAGCATTCCCTGCTTTCTGCAGGTGCTGGTAGAGAAAGTGGATTTATTCCCAGAGAGGAGATAAAGCCAGAGCCTTTGCAATATTCTGAAGAAAAAAAAAAAGCAGATGGTCATTATATGACAACAGCTAGAGGAGGCACATAAGGGCTGGGCATGACATGGGGGACAGAGCTCTGGACTGGACATTAAAAGACATGGGTTCAAGCCTCTGATTTGCTTCCAACCAGCTGATGACCATAGTCAAGTCACTTCCTCTCTCCATGCCTCAGATTTCCCCTCTATTAAACAAGGGAATTGGGTCCTTCTGATGGTTTACGATTCTGTGGATTTACATCTGCTGTCCTCGTTTCCACCATTCATGTAAAAAAGAGTAGGGAGCCCCTCCTATTGACTGCCCAGCACAGCCCTTGTTCCCCAGGAATCTCAAGAACCATTCTGCCCCAAAAGACAGTCTCTAAATTGACACATGCCTCTTTTCCACCCACCTAATTGGAGAAGACATTCTTAAGAAGGCAACCTGAGCAGACACTATTCCCCACCCTTTCTACCCCCAAACTTCCTCAAATGTGATGATATGTATTGAGCACGGACTAAGTGCCAGGCCCTAGTGCTATGCAGTGAATAAGACAGACACTGCCCTGCTCGCTCAGAGCTCACAGGATCCACAATGACCACCAATTAAGGACCACCTGCCATGTGAGAGGGGATTCACATGCAACAATTTCTTATAGGCCTTACATCAACCCCATGAGGCTGATACTACCATTCACATTTTACAGCATAGAAAATGTAGCCTTAAAGAAGTGAAGTGCTTTGTGCCGGATCAGGGAGCGAACGTCGTAAGGCCAGGGTTCTGACCCTGATCAGTTACACTTCAAAGGCACTTGTGATTTGTCGGTGGTTCTTAACCTCACAGTCCAGACAGAACAAAGGACTTCAAAATGAGGTGGGTCTTGAAGTCTCCATCTGATCTCCACCCTTTTGATCTGGTTATAAAAAATAACTGGAGAAAAGCAAAATAAATTGCAATAAACCTGATGCCAAAACATAAAACTTGCTATTGATTTTATAAGAGCAAGCTATGAGCTCAGATAAATCAATTCGTATTATAAAACAATAGCCTATAACACAGACAAGACACTAAATAAATATTGAATCACAACATGAGAAAGTTGCTTTTTCAATTCTTTTTCCGTCCTTCTAATTATACCAGGGAAAGTCTCAATTTGGTGCTACCAGGTCTTTAACACCTTCTTCAACATTTGCCAATCTCCCTTTATAACAAAGAAAGAGCAGGCCTCAGGCTCAAAGCCTTGGGCAGGCAACAGCATCAACCAAACATTAATAACTGTGTTTTATTTTCATTGTTTATGTAGGGGTGGTATTTTATGGTCACTTTCTATTTGAGGAAATTGATATTGGTTTTCTATTTACTGTGGTCATATAAATTTCCCTTTTGAGCTACTTTTACTGATATTTTAATGAGTACATTCACTGACATTTTTAATGAGTAGATTTAAAGGACAGTATTAAATTCACAACACCATAGAAATGGTATACAAGCAGGGCAAAAATAAAAAAGGTGGCATTGGGATGGCTGAAGCTTGAGAAATGCTGTCCCATGAAATTAAAAATAACCCAGCCATGTAATTATATTGTCCTGAAGGTAGATTGCAAGTTACCTAAATAGCACAAATCCGCTATAGCCCATCACTATTAAAGCAAATTTTTGAAGGCTTATGTAGCAGTTACTTTAGCAACAGAGGTATAACAGAATCATATTTGAACCACAAGACATATGTGCCTGAAAGTCTAATTATTGGAAAATTATAGACCTCAGAAATACAGCTATGCCTCACTGCACGCTGCAGGGCTGGCTGAATAGCTCATGGTAATTGGATAAACCACATCTACATAGAGGTTGCGTGGAAAGGAAGAACCCTTCCCCCAACACCCTCAACAACCTCAACGATTCATTCATTCATTCACTCATTCAGTCATTCATTGCAATTTTTACTAGGTCCCTGCTGGATACACTGGAATACCATGAAGGGCTACAAAGGCCTGACAACTGCCCCTAGCAAGTTTCCAGTCCAGAGTGGGGTCCCCGACTTCAACCCCAGCCTTCCATGCCTGAGTGTCTAACTGCCAACTAGGCTCTGAAAAGAGCCCCATTCGTTGAACACATTTAACAAAGGAACCTGCCTACCCGGCGGTGGGTGGTCAGGGGAGGCTTTCTGGAGGAAGTGAGCATCAGGTTGAGATCTGAAGAAAGAGTAGGAATGAACGAGGGAAAGTGGGAGAGGAGAAGGATGCGAAAGGGCAGGTGCTTCCATGTGTGGGTGTGGCCTCGCATCCCACGAGCAGCCCACAAGGTGAGCATCTCGCCCTGGGAGTGCGACTCTTGGATTCCAAGATATGCATTTCACATGTCTTGACCCCTAAATGCAATCCAGTAATGGCATCTATTCTTCAGTAAGAAAACAGCTATCTGATCCCAACACTGAGGAAAAATGTAGGGATGCTGAGTGGGTTTCTGCATCGCCCCCACCCCCATGGGATTTTAAAGAAGGACTGTGACCACTCAGAACTTTCATCAGATGCACCAACATTTTAAAAATATATAAAAACAGTTGTTCTTGACCCTGGCTGCACTTTTGACTCCCTAGGGAGCTTTCAAAACCTCCAAGCCCAAGTCACACCCAAACCAAGTTAGTTAGACTCTCTTGGGGAGGAGTCCAGGGGTCAGTAATGTATAAAGCTCCCCAGGGAATCCAATGTGCAGCCAAGGCTGAGAACCACATAAGGAACCCGACCTCTATGGTGGATGCAAATCTACAAAGACTCACTAAGCACTTACTATGTGCCAAGCACTGGGCTGGGGGTGGAGTGGAGATTCGTGAGAATCGGATCCCACTGTGGTTTAACAGTAGTGTGGAAGACTGCACCCACTTTCAAAGTATGCACTAGAACCAAGATAAAGATGAAAAGTGCTCTGGTCACACCAATTGCCTGGGGAGCTCAGTGCAGATTCTGTGTCAGTAGGTCTGGGTTGGAGTCCAGGAGTCTGCATTCCTAGCAAGCTTCCTGTGGATACCTGAGATGCTGCTGGACTGAGAACCACACCTGGGTGGCAAGATTCTAAAGGAAATCTCTCAGATCCAGGCTACTTTTCCCCACCATGTCTCCACCACTCTGACAAGGCTGAGCATTGTCTGGAGATGATTTTTTCTAAAGTTTAGGAAAAGAAGGAAATGCACCCTCGCAGCCTGCCAGGTGTGGGCTTATATCCCCATGTCAGCTCCCAGCACACACCTTCAGATTCAGAGCAAGGGGCATAGCTCAAGAAGAAAGAGAAGGGCTGGGGAGGGGGGTGCTGGGTCGCAAGTTTTCAAAAATAGCAAACTGTCTGTGCCCAGCAGCCCCCACTGCCTAATGAGCCCCCCATCTGGAGCCAGAACAAAGGCAAGGAAATTCAAGAAGCATAGAGATCAAAACCGCCTCTGAGGCTCTCCCACAGTGAGGCTTCGTTTCTAATTAATCATCCCATCCTTGGCAAATCAATTGTGTGTGTTTTAAAATCCGCACACCAAGGGCAAGCGATGGGGTGGGAGTTGAAAGCAAGAGGGCTTTGGAGCTGAGCTCAGGGCCATGAATTCTTGCGGGAGTAGCTGAACAGCAGGAGGGAACAGTGGAGTCAGCCGTGACCCATTCGGCAGAACCAGAAAAGAATAGATCAGGGGACACAAACGCGTGCAGAGACCAGGCAGGTTATGGGAACTGGTGGACTGGACAGGGGTTCGTTGAAGGAGATATAGGAGCAATGATGGACCACTCCATGACTGTCCAGCCCCTCTTTGCCAAGCAGAAATGCAGGCCTGGCTTTGCTGGATCTCCCTTTTTTAATCTGAAAATATCTGAAAGTAAGATTCTTCTAAATATGAAATATCCTGATTGACAGAAGTTGTCTCAAATGGTTTGGAAACGCCATGCCATCCATCAGAATATATTGGAGAACCACATAGGGAGTGCACGCCGCCAATGTGTAACCTCTGAAATAGAGACTGGAGGAATTACCTGGAAAATGAAAAGTTATTTCCAATTAATTTAAGTCCGAACCCATCAGATTCTCTGGGAGTCCTCAGATGAAAGAACGAAAGAGAATGTATATTCACATCATGCCTACTGGCAGCAGACACTGCATCCATCTCTCCAGTTGCTTATTCATTCAAACAAGACTAACTGAGCAGCTACTATTTTTCAGGCCCTTTGCTATATGTGCTGTCAACAGGTCGTCCCTAGGAGCAATGAACATAGACGTCCACAAAATCATTTCAGATAGTGGTAAGTACTCAAAGGTGCATAAAACAGGGGGTCGTTGGCCAGGTACGGTGGCTCACGCCTGTCATCCCAGCACTTTGGGAGGCTGAAGCAGAAGGATCACTTGAGGTCAGGAGTTCGAGACCAGCCTGGCCAAGATGGTGAAGCCCCAACTTTACTAAAAATACAAAAATTAGCCAGGCGTGGTGGTGCACACCTGTAGTCTCAGCTACTCAGGAGGCTGAGGTGGGAGGATTGCTTGAGCCCCAGAGGTGGAGGCTGCAGTGAGCCATGATCACGCCACTGCACTCCAGCCTAGGCAACAAGCAAGACTCCATCTCAAAAAAAAAAAAAAAAAAATAGGGGGGTGTGATGATGGCAGTCAGGAAGCAGCTGTGTGAGCAGGCAGGGTGGGCTACCTGAATCTGAAGGATGCAATTATCAGCCATCAAAATCTCAGGATGGACTGTACGAGCCAGAGGAAATTGCCAAGGCAAACACCCTGAGGTAGATTTGAGCTTGAATTATTTTCATTCATCATCAAGATAAATTTATGAGGTATTGTTGTGCCCATTGATCAGATAAGGACACTGAGGCCAGACTTGCTCCGAAGATCACATGGCTAGTGAGTAGCAGAAAGCCAATTACTGATACCGTGTCTTGGACCAGTAACGTCACTAAAATGGGTGACTAACTTGGGGGTCATTTTCCCACCTTTGCACAGCTAAGGATTCTTCCCTAAATCAAAGGAGCCAGCAGAAGAGGCTGCAGTCTGTTACCCCAGAACATTCTCTATGGTGGGGTTCCTCATGGTCCCCAGGCCAGCAGCTGTCCCTGTATTTGGAGCATTCAGGGCACTCATCTTTCTCATCAACATCCACACATACAACACCACATTAAGACTTCAAGACCTCCTCCCTGGGGACTGTGGGAAGCCCCCAAGGTTTTGGTGGAAGCATCTGCTGAGATCAGGGCATCCGACCAGTGACTGGGCTTGACCCACATGTGTAGGAGAAATGAACCATCAAAGTGGCTCATTATGCTTTCTAATACCTTTCAAGCTCTTCCTCCCAGTTTTATGCTTCTCAGCCTGGAGCTTACTTCCCTGGAATTCCCCAGTGGCTTGCTAATGAAAACGTCCTTGTGGAACCTCTTTCTTCAATGTCTATTTGACTCAGGAATTACATAGTGGAAACCCATCATTTTCCCCTAAAACAAGCACAAGTACTTTTGTGTCCAGATTTTGCCACCTAATGCTGTCTAGCAAAGCACCTAAGATTCTGTGGCTTAAAACCATAATACTTCATTCTCACTCACATATTTGTGAGCTGGGGGGTGCTCAGCTAACCTGGATGGGCTTGGCCAAGCTTGGCTATTAGCCATTGATTGGATCCCAATCTGCTCCAGGTGCCACTCACTCTCGCTGGACAAGTCGGCTAGCCAGGGCATGTACTTCTCAAGGTGATGGCAGAAATTCAAGAGGGGTGAGAGTAAGCCCATGAAGACTTTTAAAGCCCAGGTGAGGAGCTGGCACATCGTCACTTCTGCCCACATTCCATTGGCCAAGCAAGTCACAAGGCCACACCCCATAGATGTGAAGAAGAAAGTGAATAATCACAGTAGACAATTATATCTTCCAATACTTTTCAAACCCTTCCTCCCAGCTTAATGCTTCTCATAAAACTGACCCCCTGTCTTGACCCAGTAATGTCACTAAAGTGAATGACTAATTTGGCATCATTGTCCTATCTTTGCCTGGCCAAGGTTTCTTCCCTAGATCGGGGAAGCCAGCAGGTGAGGTTGCAGTCTGTTACCCCATATATTCTCTATAGAGTTCCTCATAGCCCCGAGGCCCAACACCAGTAGGGTGGAGTAGACTTGCCCCCTAGTGAAGGCATTGCCAAGACACATGGCAAAGGAATCAACACCTGCATGGGGACAGAAAGGATGCTGCATTGGCAGAGGGAGAAATCTGGCTGGGACATAGCTCAGTGGAGGCTTCTGTTAACCCCACAGAGAATGCTGGAGCTGAGATGATCCTACAGAGCCAGGAGGAGGGGGGACAAGATACCAGACCTTATTACTCCTGCACTGTAATCAATGTGGGCTGTTCCCTGAAGGGACATGGCTTTGAGCAAGTTAAGCAAGAGTGATTTCTACATCAGAGGGGACCCCTGCAGAGGCTGATAGTTGCAGCATCCCCAGCTGCTGGGCAATAGGTTTTCAGTTCCACATCCACTTCACAAGTCCATCCTGACATTTGTGGGGCCGGGGGCAAGAGGATAAATGGAGGTCCACATAGCATATGTCTAAATGCTTAAAATTATCAATCAAGCTTGCTAACGTTAAACAGAAAAAGTTCTATCCTCCTACTTTGACAAATGGACCTTTCCCAGCAACTTGGAAGCCCAGGTTCTAATGAGGAACTCAGATTTCTCAGTGCTCCATGCTGGAAGACAGCAGAGAGAAAGCTGGTCACCCATCTATTTCCCACTCCTCTTAATTTCCCACCCCAGCTTCATCCCACACTAAGAAGGGCCTTGCACCCACGGATGAACACATACAGCCCAATGCTCAGATCCAAAATCTGTCACTCTTTAGCCATCTTTGGCCTGAGTGCACTGCTCTTGGGAGAAAAGATCCAGGGAAGAAGCCCTGCAAGCCCCTTGGGCAGGGACTTCTCAGCTCCCAGGTACTCAGGACATGCACTAGAAGGAGGAGGAGGTGAGCTCTGGATAACCACTTCATGGGGAAGGCAAGGCCAGAGGAGTATCAGAGCAGGCCTCTGTCTTCCATTGCCCAGGGAAGCCCCTCTTGCCCAAGACCAACTGCAAGGCTGGTCTAGAAGACAAGCAAGTTTTCCTCTTAGGAAGATCAAGCCCACTGGAAAGGCAGCAGAGCAAGGTGGTTAAGAACACAACTCCTGTGGAACCAGACAGCCTGAGTTTCATCCAGCTCCGTCACTTACTAGCTACGTGATCTTGGCCTTTGTTTCCACATCTGTAAAATGGGAGTCATAAGGCTCATAGGGCTGTCATGGGGGTTAAAGGACATCACACATCTAAAGGCCTTAGACCTGGTGCCTAGTAAGCATTACGTAAATGTCTGATGAATAAAACCACCTCCCGAAGCATAACTTTAACATGATATTCTAGTAAAAGAGCCTTCTTTCTCATAAGGGGTGGGGAAGAGGAAGAGTGAGATGGTGAAAGTGACAGTAAATCCCATCCTGCCACACGAGTGAATTGCTTAACTTCCCCATACCCCGGACATCCAGCAAAATACATACCCTTCAAGGACAGGCCATGGATGGCTGTGGCACCATGGAGCCACCCCCAACATGGGCAGAACAGCCCACTCCCTGCAGTTCATGGGGCCTGGTCTCTCTGACAAGAGCCACAAAAGTAAAACGTGGCTCAAACTGATTTGGGAAAACCGTGGAAGAGAAGACCTGACATGGTCAAGCTTGTTCCAGAGGAGGAGCTGGGAGAGTGTGTGTATGCTTGTGTGTGTGCGCGTGGTGTGTGTGTGGAGTGGGGGAGGCATGTGTGTGATGTGTGTGTAGTGTGTGTGGCATGTGTGTGTGGCATGTTTGGTGTGTGTGTATGCATGTGTGGCATGTGTGTGGCATGTGTGTGGTGTGTATGTGATGTGTGTGTGGCGTGTGTGGGGCGTGTGTGGTGTGTGTGTAGTGTGTGTGGCGTGTGTGTGGCATGTGTGTGGTGTGTATGCGCAGTGTGTATGGTGTGCATGTGTGCATGTGTGTGGTGTGGTGGGTGTAGTGTGATGTGTGTGTGGTTTGTGTGGTGTGATGTGTGATATGTGTGGTGTGTATGATGTGTGGGGGGTTGGTGTGTGTTTACGTGTGTGTGGTGTGTCTGTGGTGTATGTGCATGTGCATGTGTGTGGTATGGTGTGTGTGTCATGTGTGTAGTGTGTATGTGGTGTGTGAGTGTGATGTGTGTGGGGGTGTGGGTGTTGTGTTCGTGTGTATGGGTGTGTGGTGTGTGTTTGTGTGTAGTGCGTGTGGTATGGGTGTGTGTGTTTGCATGTGTGTGGTGTGTGTGTCGTGTGTGTGATGTGTGCATGAGTGTATGTGTGGTGTGTGTTTGTGATGTGCAGGGGCTGTGGTGTGTTTGTGTGTACATGTGTGGTGTGTGGCGTGTGTGCAAGTGTGTGGTGTGTGTGGTGTGCATGTGTGTGTGCATGTGTGTGTATGTGTGATGTGTGTGGGGTGTGGTGTGGTGTGTTTGTGTGTGGTGTGTGTGAGTGTGTGCGATGTGTGTGTGATGTGTGGGGGCTGTGGTGTGCATCTGTGAGTGTGTGTGGTGTGTGTGATGTGTGTGTGGTGTGTGTGTGTGTGTGGTGTGTGTGATGTGGGGGGGTGTGTGTGATGTGGGGGGGTGTGGTGTGTGTGTTTATGTGTACGTGTGTGGTGTGTGCGGTGTGTGTGTGGTGTGTGTGATGTGGGGTGTGTGTGTGATGTGGGGGGTGTGGTGTGTGTGTTTGTGTGTATGTGTGTGGTGTGTGTGTGGTGTGAGTGTGTGTGTGGTGTGTGTGTGGTGTGCGTGTGTGTGGTGTGAGTGTGTGGTGTGTGTGGTGTGTGTGTGGTGTGAGTGTGGTGTGTGTGGTATGTGTGATGTGTGTGGTGTGTGTGAGTGTGTGTGTGGTGTGAGTGTGTGATGTGTGTGGTGTGTCTGTGGTGTGTGTGTGGTGTGAGTGTGTGTGTGGTGTGTAGTGTGTGTGGTGTGAGTGTGTGTGTGGTGTGTGTGGTGTGTGTGGTGTGAGTGTGTGTGTGGTGTGAGTGTGTGATGTGTGTGGTGTGTGTGGTGTGTGTGTGGTGTGTGTGATGTGTGTGGTGTGTCTGTGGTGTGTGTGTGGTGTGAGTGTGCGTGTGGTGTGTAGTGTGTGTGGTGTGAGTGTGTGTGTGGTGTGTGTGGTGTGAGTGTGTGTGTGGTGTGAGTGTGTGATGTGTGTGGTGTGTGTGTGGTGTGAGTGCGTGTGTGTGGTGTGAGTGGTGTGTGTGTGGTGTGAGTGTGGTGTGTGTGTGGTGTGTGTGTGGTGTGTGGTGTGTGTGTGGTGTGTGGTGTGTGTGTGGTGTGTGTGTGGTGTGAGTGTGTGTGTGTGTGTGGTGTGGTGTGTGGTGTGGTGTGTGTGGTGGTGTGTGTGGTGTGTGTGGTGGTGTGTGTGTGGTGTGAGTGTGTGTGTGGTGGTGTGTGGTGTGAGTGTGTGTGTGGTGTGTGTGTGGTGTGAGTGTGTGATGTGTGTGGTGGTGTGTGTGTGGTGTGAGTGGTGTGTGTGTGGTGTGTGAGTGGTGTGTGTGTGGTGTGGTGTGGTGTGAGTGTGTGTGGTGTGTGTGTGGTGTGTGGTGTGTGTGTGGTGTGTGTGTGTGGTGTGTGTGTGGTGTGAGTGTGTGTGTGTGTGGTGTGTGTGGTGTGGTGTGTGTGTGGTGTGTGTGGTGTGTGTGGTGTGTGTGTGTGGTGTGGTGTGTGTGTGGTGTGTGTGTGGTGTGTGTGGTGTGGTGTGGTGTGTGTGTGTGTGTGTGGTGTGTGTGTGGTGTGTGTGGTGTGAGTGTGTGTGTGGTGTGTGTGTGTGTGGTGTGTGTGTGGTGTGTGGTGTGTGTGGTGTGTGTGTGTGGTGTGTGTGTGGTGTGTGTGTGGTGTGGTGTGTGTGTGTGTGTGTGTGTGGTGTGTGTGGTGTGGTGTGTGTGTGGTGTGTGTGGTGTGTGTGGTGTGTGTGTGGTGTGAGTGTGTGTGTGGTGTGTGTGTGGTGTGTGTGTGTGTGGTGTGGTGTGTGTGTGGTGTGTGTGTGTGTGTGGTGTGGTGTGTGTGTGGTGTGTGGTGTGTGTGGTGTGTGTGTGGTGTGTGTGTGGTGTGGTGTGGTGTGTGTGTGTGTGGTGTGTGTGTGGTGTGGTGGTGTGTGTGGTGTGTGGTGGTGTGTGTGTGGTGTGGTGTGGTGTGTGTGTGGTGTGTGTGGTGTGGTGTGTGTGGTGTGGTGTGTGTGTGGTGTGTGGTGTGGTGTGTGTGTGTGTGGTGTGTGTGTGTGGTGTGGTGTGTGTGTGTGTGGTGTGTGTGGTGTGGTGTGTGTGTGGTGTGTGTGTGGTGTGGTGTGTGATGTGTGTGGTGTGTTGGGTGTGTGTGTGGTGTGAGTGTGTGGTGTGGTGGTGTGTGTGTGTGTGTGTGATGTGTGTGGTGTGAGTGTGTGGTGTGTGTGTGGTGTGTGTGTGGTGTGGTGTGGTGTGTGTGTGGTGTGAGTGTGTGGTGTGTGTGTGGTGTGTGTGTGGTGTGGTGTGCGTGTGTGTATATTGAAAAGAGAGAGAACACAGTCCTGGAGAGATGCTCAGAAGGTACTGCCAGGAAAATGGAGTTCATGGCAGAGACCCCCTAGACAGAACAGATGGAATCCGAAGCTCAAGGAGTCACTTTCATGAAAAATCTGGGGACACTCTGGGTTCAAGCAGTTCTTCTCTGGGCCAGCTGACCGAGGCAAGCCTGAATGAGAAGGAAGTCCCTCCACCCCATTCCAATATGGGCTATGGAAAGCAGACAGGAGTAGAATTACCCAGGGCCCAGGAGGGAAGCAGTGTCCTTCGAGAAGACCCTGGCAACTGGATGCTTCTGGAGAGGCCTCCCTCACGTGGCCTATGGCCAGGGACTTCCTCTGGGAGCTCGATGCAGAACGTGGATGGACAACTTCCAGAACACAAGGAGGTGCCCCTGAAGACCCACTGAAATCACTGCGGGAGATACTGAAGAAAAAGTGAGGTCTCACAAGTAGAGACTGAAAGCCATGTCATTTGGACACTTCTGTTCCTGCAGCCCCATTTGTATAAGGCCAGGTACATTTGCTGCAGTTACATTTTCATAGCAACAATGCTTACTGAGCACATACTGTGTGCTGACACTGTGCCAAGGGCTTTATTTATATTAACCTATTTAATTCTCACAACAACCCTATAAGATAGGCACTGCTGGTACCCACTTTACAGATGAGGAAACAGACCCAGTTAAGTGACTTACCCAAGATCACACAGCTAGTATGTGATAGAACTGGGATTCAGACCTGGACAGTCTGGCTCTAGAATGCAATCTCTTAACTGTACACAGTCCTACCTCTCTTAACTCCCACAGTGCTTTGCACAGAGCTTAGCCCATAGAGGTGCTCAGGGAATGTCTGTTACATTGAAGCAAAGTCTCCATTAATTGAATCTGTTGGAATCAGGTGCTGTCGTTCCCACCGATTTTGTGTTCTTGTTTTGGGCCATGGTTTCTGCTAAGGCAGGGCCTTGGTCCAGGTAATGTCCTCATCACTGCGTTTAGCAAGTGCTAAGTCCCCCAGGCACCATCTGCAAACAAGGAGCCTGGTCCTCCCTTCCACTTCCTCCCCTGTCTCTGCAGCCTCTTGTTTCTTATATATCTCCCTACCTTCCTCCAGCTCATGGGCTCATGGTTCCCTCCTGGGCTACAACTAAATCTTCCGGGCCTATTTCAGATGCATCCCTACGAACGTCTCTTAGCATCAGAGCTTTCAGAGTAACTTCTCTCACTGCAGAGTTCACCTGAATGGGGAGGAGGTGGTTATCTGGCCAAAGCTACGCATTGAGGGTGCTGGTTTAAACCTTCTTCCTTTTCTTGGGGCTTTTAAAGCCCTTACAAGAAAATTCCCACTGCCTGAGATGCTGAGCTTCCACCTGTGGGAATCCTGATCCCCCATCCACTGTTCATTACCATGTGAGAAATACACAAAACAGGGCTGAGCTGTGCAGCAGTGAGGCTGCCACTCCTGAAATTGGCCATTGAGCCCCAAAGGAAGCCTTTACATCACACAATTCCAGTTTCTGATCTGCTGATAAGCATTCATTCATTCAGAAAATATTTATGGCATCTGTGACGCTGTAAGCACTGAGGTGGGTGGCAGAGAGGCAGCACAAAACCAAACACACCTTGCGAATTTACAGCCAGGAGGTCAAGCGCCCTTTCCGAACCTCAGGGGTTTTGTTCTGTAAAGTGGGGGTGCTCATAAAGACGTAAGGTCCCCTCAAAAGTCTTTTTTTTTTTTTTTTGAGACGGAGTCTTGCTCAGTTGCCAGGCTGGAGTGCAGTGAGTGGCACTATCTCGGCTCACTGCAAACTCCGCCTTCCAGGTTCAAGCGATTCTCCTGCCTCAGCCTCTTGAGTAGCTGGGACTACAGGCACGCACCAACACACCCAGCTAATTTTTGTATTTTTAGTAGAGACTGGGTTTCACCATGCTGGTCAGGATGGTCTTGATCTCCTGACCTCATGATCTGCCTGCCTTTGCCTCCCAAAGTGCTGGGATTATAAGCATGAGCCACTACACCCTGCCAAAAGTCTTTTTCTTACACTGTGCAACTAATCCCCAACTCTAGGAAAAAGGAGCAATGGAGGGAGAGCTAGGATACAGCCTCTGGTTGAATTTCCCATGATTAGGTCATTTCCCACTCGGGGCCTCAGTTTCTTCATCGGTAAAACAAGATGCTGGACTGCATGGTTTCAGAGAACTCATCCTACTCTAACAGCCTGTGACTCTTCAGTTCCAACATTCTGATTCTAGCATGAGAATACCTTCTGAGTCCAGGAACGGACTCTTGTCATTCTGAAAGCAAGTCTCCTCCACACAGGATGCTCACATCATCACCTTCTCGAAAAGCGGCAGAAAGGGAATTGCTTCTCACTGGCTTGAGCGTGAAGGTGTGTGGAGACCCTCCCAGGAGCTGCTCTCTGCAGATCTCCCCAAGTCACTAAATTTATCTTCCCCATCATGCTCTTAATCTCTGAAAATTAATGGCATGACCATCAGCTGCCTGAAGAACATAGCTGACCCATCACCAATAAATCAAAAACTCTCAGTGATGCTTCTGAATAAATGATAGCCACTTGGATCATCAGGCAGGCTGGCTGGAGATGTTTAATGTACCCTGGGAGATACCTAAACCCACACTGTGCTTGGGTGGGGAGGTAGGGAGCTTGGTAAAGAAAGCAAGAGGTAAGAAAAGCTGAGAAGGCAGGGGGCTTGGTAAGGACAGCAAGAGGTCCCCAGAGTCATCCCTGGGTATTTGCACAGATTCAAACCCAAAAGAGCTCTCCTAGTCAGGCATGGCTCTGCCTTGCCTGAAAGGAAAATATTTCCCAGAGGGAGAGGAAAAGATGTCCCAGACATTTTAATGATGTCTCAAAAGATCTTGAAAACCTGTAGGGGGGCCGGGCATGGATCCCAGCACTTCAGGAGGCTAAGGCTGGAGGATCACTTGAGCTCAGGACTTCCAGTGCAGCCTGGACAACATAACAAGACCCCTGTCTCTACAAACAAAAAAAAATTAATTAATTACCTGGGCCTGGTTGCTGGTGCGTGTAGTCCTAGATTCTCCAGAGGCTAAGGCAGGAGGATCACTTGAGCCCAGGAGTTTGAGGCTGCAGTGAGCTATGATTTCACCACTGCACTCCAGCGTGGGCAACAAAGTGAGACCCTGTCTCTAAACAATAAATAAATAAAAAATAAAAACCTAGAAAGGGTTAAGGAAAGAGATGTCAACTCAGAAACCTCAATGACAATCCTTACTTTTCTAAAAATTTTGTTTGGCCAGTTTCTCCATCTACAAATGGGGGACTCCACTAAACAGAGATGCGTCCTCCCCTTGGCCTTGCATGCACGGTTCGGTGATAAGCACCGACTAGCCCTATTTTACACAAATATAATAGGAAACAGATGCTCAGGAACATGAAGCAACTTGTCCAAGGTCTTTCAGCAAAGTCAAGGCATGAGCCCAGTGCTGTGCCTTGTCTCCTGCAGACAGAAGTGGTGGGAACCCTGTGTCTTATTTGGCCGCTTTTTCACTATTGGGGACTGGAGCCCACAAGGAAGTCCCAGGCTATACACCCCACCCAGGGCCTCTGAGGTTTGGGTTGCAACAGATTGATGTGACTCACACAGTCTTCCTACACATACCCCCAGCTCTGTGTTTCCTCCCACGTGGCAACTCTGAGAAACTGGCAGATGGGCAGCTCCGGCCATGGCCGGAAGATCCTTTGGAGTTGGTTCCAATGCATGCCGTGTGCAAGGACATCCCGTGCCCTGCCAGGAGCTGTTTGAAAGTTCCAACCAAGCTTGGATCATGGGAAGCAAGCTCTGCTTGGAAATGGGTAAGGAAATGCAGTCAGGGCTACTTATGCTCAGCCCCTTACCAACATGCAGGCCTCTCTGGGAGCATCTTAGCGCATCAGGCATCCAACTGTTTTGCCTCAGAACTCAGTGGTCCTACATCTCAGGGAGATATGTGGAAGCTCGCCTCTGTGCCATCACTGCATTCTGCCAACTGGAAACTCCAGGTCCAGGGCCCAGAGTCTCCTGCACATTTCCCCCATACCCACAAGAACATAACCATCAACCTCTAGAGCTGAGAAGGTGATCCAACGCGATGGTTTTTAAACTTAAGACATCAAAGCCTTTCTTTAAACAAAATCTTACTCAAAATCCCAACAAGCAAAACAGATGAAAGGGAGAAAGTGGAAATGAGAATCCCAGTCCCATCCTACCTGACTTCCTCTTTCCTTCCAAAGCAGCCCCAGGGACCTTCCACAGAACTCTGGGGCCCCAGGGAACCCAGTCTGCAAACCACTACTCTAGTCAGGTGGAGAAACAGGCCCAGAAGGGAAAATGTCTGGCAAGGAGGTGATGCAAAGGTGAGGCCCCTTCCCAGGTGGGGGTGCTGAAAACCTGAACAACAGAGAGGCAGCCCTTTACCTGGGCCAAGTCAGAGTCTGATTGTGAGTATTTGCCTAACACCAGCACACTTTGGTTGATTTGTTGGTTAGTTAGTTTGTGGGTTGGCTGGATAATGTATTAGTTGCTCAGTGAATGGTTGAGTAGTTGATTGGCTGGTCCATTGGTTCATTGATTATTTGGCTGGTTGGTTGGTTAGTTGGTTATTCAGATGGTTGAATGGTTAGTTTTCTGGTTAGATGGTCAGTCCATTGATTGGCTGGCTAGCTGGTTCGTTAGATTTTTAGTTAGTTTATTGGCTGTCTCTTTAACTGTCTGGCTGGACAAATGAGTGAGTTAGTGGTTGCATGTGTAGTGTGTTAGAGAAGGATCCCAGACGTAAGGGGCACATAGGAAGAAAGAGGCATCAAGCAAATGGACTGAGAGAAGGAGGGAGAAGTGGGGTTCACTCAGGGATTTCAGTAAAAGTGAAGGTTCAAAAAAAGTATTAGTTGCTATTGCCAGAGCCTGTTTGTCAACTTCTTGAACAGGGAAGTGAACAGGTAAACCAATGAATATGAGTGTCCTATATAAACTTTAAAATCCAGTATGCACATCAAGAGTCTCCCCTTCTCCCTCCAAGTTTCCAGTCCCTCCTGTTTTCTCTTCTTCCACTGCTTCCCCCAAACGACCTGTTCTTCAATCCTTTACCCACCTAGGAATGTCAGTGATGGATAACAGCTCTCTCTTACCTCTCCGTCTCTCTTTCTCTCTCCCCCCACCACCCCTCACATCCCCCCAACACACACACAGAGATATAGCATTAATGGGAGTATTTTAGCCGTCCTAGAGCAGATGGAGCGATTTGAAGAAGAGAGTTCTTCTAAGACTCAATAATTAAATCCTATGAGCAGCATGTCTGAGCTAAAGAAAATGGCACAGTTTTATATAACCCTTAAGCATTCTTCTGCACAAAGTATTGGTATAATCGCCATGTCAAAGATGAGAAACCTGAGACTCAAAGAGGGACAATGATCAAAATTCAAACACAGAGAGTTTGGGGCGGAGTGGGGGGGGCGGTGTTCAGACTTGAAACCCAATCCGTGATTGTCTCCCAATCCAGGCATCACACTCTCTCACAACCCTGGAATCACTAAAATGTTTGAACCACACTAGGTCCTCCCCAGCTTGCTGTTCTCCAACCCCATGGTCCCTTCTAGCTTCCCTTGGGTTCTGGGCACCAGCTCCAGTGCCAGTGCT
Source organism: Nomascus leucogenys (assembly GCF_006542625.1). Lineage (NCBI taxonomy): Eukaryota > Metazoa > Chordata > Mammalia > Primates > Hylobatidae > Nomascus > Nomascus leucogenys. Next base: position 75,498,808 of record NC_044390.1, read on the forward strand.
GATGGGAAGCTCCGAGCATCACCCACCAACAGACCAGAGCCAGAGTGGGCTGCCACATGCCACACAGCAACCACACAGCAAAATGAGCCCAGTGGGTCCACTGCTTAGAGCCCTGCCTAATGAGCTCTGAACTCAGTTCTGATGCCACAATCAATTAATGTGAAAACTCCCAGCTGCGGTCACTCCATGCATTTGTTGGCAAGATTAATGGCAAATACAAAATTGCTTGTTCACCTTGGGATAGTCAGGGAAATCTGGAGAACACCCATGCAACAGCCCCATAAATATTCCCTGAGGCCACTCCTGCCTTTTGCCATATCCATTTTTATCAGAATGTAGGATCCCAGTGTTTTTCTGCTCATGCTTTGCAAGGCCAAGGGACATGCAAGGGAATGGGCATGATTGTATAATTGAGAGGAATTTCAGGGCCCCTTCTCCCTCCTGGGAGCAAAGGGCAAATGGAGAGGGCCTCCATTTGCCCTTCCCAGGGCTATGGGAAGAAAAGATGCTTCCAGGAGGACAACAAATGGCTCCCTCTCCTGTATTTTTTCTTCAGAAACCAGCTTTAAAGATTGAATAGAGGCTGGGTGTGGTGGCTCATGTCTTTAATCCCAGTGCTTTGGGAGACCGAGGCAGGAGGAATACTTGAACCCATGGAGTTCGAGACCAGACTGGGCAATATAGTGAGCCCTCATCTCTATTTTAATAAAAAGTAAAAATAAAATTTAAAAAGTTGAATATAATAACAATAATGGTACATTAACTTACCCATATTCTGAGCTCACTAGGAGCCAGGGACTTTACACTGTCTTACTTCATCTTGGCCACAGGCCTATCTATGAGCATGAAACAGTTATTATCTCCATTTTGCAGATGAAAAAGACCAAGGAATGAGGTCATACAATGATTTAGTTGGACTTGAGCCAGGGCCTTCTGACACCAGAGTACCAGAGCCTGAGCCCTTCACCACAGTCCACAGAATTCAGGCTCCACACATCTTGCTCATCTTTCCCTGTGGGTCTTCACAAGGTGGGGTTCCCTAGTCAGGACTAAATGAGGAAAGTCAGCTCCTGGGGACTTCCAGGACTGGACTCTGAAATATCACCTGCATTTAATCCCCGACTTCTGTTGGAGCCCCCATCTCTGCTGCCCAGTAGTTGAGAGCTCAGGTCCTAGGGTCAGACAGGAGGTTCCAGCCTCAACCCCTCTACTTCCCAGCACTGTGGCCTTGGACTTTCCCTGAGTCTGTTTCTCCTCCATAAGAAAAGGTTTGTTGTAAGGGTGCGTTTTGTTCTTGTGTTTTGCTGGGTAATCAATGCTCAGGATAAAAAAATTCCAAATGAGGCTGGATGCAGTGGCTCATGCCTGTAATCCCGGCAGTTTGGGAGTCCAAGGCAGGCAGATCACCTGAGGCCAGGAGTTCGAGACCAGCCTGAGCAACATGGTGAAACCCTGTCTCTACTAAAAATACGAAAATTAGCTGGGCATGGTGGTGTGCACCTGCATTCCCAGCTACTCGGGAGGCTGACACACGAGAATCACTTGAACTCGGGAGGCGGAGGTTGCAGTGAGCCACAATTGTGCCACTGCACTCCAGCCTGGGCCAAAGAGCGAGACTCTGTCTCAAAAAAAGAAAAAAAATTCCAAACGAACAAAAGAGGAAAATCTTTCTTCCACCGTTGTCTCCCTGTCCCCTCTACCTCCCAAGACCTCCCCAGCTGTGACCACCACTACCAGTTTCTTACACATCCTTCAACAGCAGCCCTGCCAGGCAGCAATGATGGAGACATTCCATATCTGCATTCTCCAAAACACTGTCTGTAGAGTACTTGAAATGTGGCTAATGTGATGATGAACTGAATTCTTAATTGTATTGAATTTTAACAAATTTACATTTAAAGAGCCACCTGTGGCTAGTGGCTACAATATTGAAAGGTCGGTGCAGGTATAGTAACCCTAATGATAACTAACATCTATGGAGCCATAGATGTGCCACTATGTGGCAGGCCCTGCTCCAAGCATTTCCCACATACTAACTCCTAGGTCTCATAAGAAGCCTATGACATAGATACTATTTCCACTGTTTTCTCTCTGGAGAAAATGAAGGGTGGCGAGGTTAAGTTCTTGTGAGTTCACACTACCAGGATGTGGAGGAGGTTTGATCTGAGCCCAAGCTGTCTGATACAGAGCCTGGGATCTTAGCCACTGTAATGCAGAGGCTGTTCTAAGATAAATAAGCAGGCTAAATGAGAATGTGTATAGTAAGCTTGTCACCACGCCTGGCACAGAACAGGTCCTCGGTAGGACCTCCACCCATCCCTTTAATCAGCTCTGTCTCCTTTCTGGTCCCTGTTTAAGCCCTACTTCTCCCCACTCCTGAGCCCTTGCATAAGCTGTGCCCCCTTTCCAGAATATCACTCTTAATCTTTCCACTTAGTCAAATCCTCCCTATCCATCAGGCACCAAGGATGGGAAAAAGTGCTTGAAGCATGAGTCGGCCTGGGCAAGGAATGAAGGAGCACGGAGTATGAAGGAACTGGTTGCCAGAACTCAGACAGAATTGTGCAACAGAATCTGTGGCCTTCTGGAGGTGGATGCAGCAAAGCCACAGCCCAGAAGGGCAGTGAAAAGACAGACATCAGTAGGGTGTGGACTACACAATGGGGAGCAGTAAGAAAGGAGGTAGGTAGGAGAAGCTAGATGGGTCATGGGGGCCTTGACCACCAAATATTAGTGTAGTATAGATCTGATTTAATAAGTGGTAGGGGGCTGGTGTTGATGTATTCATCCAGTTAGCTAATATTTATTAGGCACCTGCTGTGTGTACCTGGCCCTGTGCTAGGCACTTGGGATACAATGGTAAACCAAAACCAAAGTTCCTATACTTAGAGGGTAATTATATTACAGCTACATAGGAGCCATGATGGGCATGCTGTGATGAGGCAGAGAGAGGTAGGAAGATGTATAACCTCCACTGTGGAGGGAAGACCATGCCCAAGATGATCTCTGAGGATGAGTAGGAGGTAATGAAGTTGGTGGGAATGTGAAAATAGTGCAAAGGGGGAGTATTCCAGAGAGAGGAAATAGAATATACAAAAAACTGAAAGAGAGTAGAGAAATAAGCATATTTGGAGAATTTAATATAGCACAGTGTTGCTAGAGAGTGGGATGTGGTTGATAAGGTTGAAGATGTAAGCCTGGGCCAGACCTCACAGGACCTGGCAAAGAGTTGGGACTATCCTGAGGGCAATGGGGAGCTATTGAGAGTTCTAAAGCAGGAGCAACATGGTTAGATTTGTGTTCTAGAATATCTCCCTGGCTTTCATGGTGGAAGTGGGTTGTAGAGTGGCAACAGGAAGCAAATCAGTTAGGAGGCTATTGCTGCAGTCCAGGAGACATAATGATGGTCTGGCATAAGGCAGTAGCTTTGAGGATGGAGAAGAAAGCAAGAGAGATTCCAGAAAATTTAAAATTGACAGAACTTGGGGACCCTATGGGGGATGAAAAAAAGGATGGAGGTGCTGGAAGCAAAGTCACCATCATCTTTCAAGTTTGCTTAGAACTAAGAGGCTGAGAATTTGCACCTGCATTTCCATTCCTGAGCCCCAGGAGGCACTATTGGGTAGTACAGATACTGACTGGCACCTCTCCCCCAGTGCCCACTACCCAGATTCTGGGACCCTTCGATTTACTCATCTTGCCATCCAACAGAACTCCTGTCTGCTTTTCATTTTCCAGAATGTTTTCAGCAAACATTCATTGAGTGACCATCCTAAGCCAAACCCTAAGTTAGGAGCAACAGCTATAGAAGTAACCAAGTGACCAGACAGAGCCTCTGCCCCCAAGGACATTTCTAATTCTTTCTCTCTCAGTCAAATTAATGTTTTTTATTCCCACTCCTCAAAATAACACATCACATAGCTGTAAATGCATGGATTGGGACATGCAAAGTTCTGAAGGAAGGACATTCCTGGTAGAGGGAACAGCAAGTGCAAAGGACCAGGGCTTGGAATTTTTGGTGTGTCTGAGAAATCGCAAGAAGACCAGAGTGGCTGGAGCAAAGTGAGTAAAAAGTTGAGTACTAGAAAGTGAGATCAGAGAGGAAATGGGCCAGATCATGTAAGATTTTGTGTGCTGTATTGATTACCTGCTGCTGCATAACAAATTACTACAAATTACAAATTAGTAGTAGCTACAAATTAGTAGCTTAAAAAAACATGTATTTATTATTACACAGTTTCTATGGGCCAGGAATCCAGGCATGCTTTAGCAGGTCCTCGTGCCTCAGGGTCTCTCCCAAGGCTGCAATCAAGTCGTCAGCTGGAGCTGAGGTCTCATCTGAAAGCTCAGCTGGGGAAGGACTGCTTCCAAGCTGGCTCTGGTTGTTGGCAGAATTCAGTTCCTCAAGGGCTGTCAGATTGAGTCCTCAGTTCCTTACTGGATGTTGATCAGAGGTTGCCCTTAATTCCCTGACATGTGGACCTCACCAACACAGCCCTTCATCCAAGCATGCAAACTGAGAAAGCAATAGAGAGAGTCTACTAGAAAGACAGCCCTTAGAATTGTATATAGTATAATCATGAAAGTAATATCCCACCATCTTGGTTAGAAGTGAGTCACAGTTCCTGCCCATACCAAATGGAAGAGGATTACACAAGATGTGAATGCAGAAACTGGAGATCAGGGGGACCACTTTGGAGTTTGTCCACCACACGACTATGCCAAAGGCAAATGGGCTTTCGGGCATACCTCTTCACAATATTACCTCTTCTGAGTAAGAGAATGTGTAGGGGCAACAGTTAGGTTCTTTGCCTTCATCCTATTAACAAGACTCCACAAGAACTTCCTTTGTACATAAATCTATCCAATACCCCAGGAAGAAAGTAAAACAAGTACCATGATCCCATTTTACAGATGGCAAGGCAGAGGCTGAGGCTGAGGTTAAGGTGATTTGCCCAAGGCCACTTTACCTGTTAGTAGATGAGTATGTGGGCCCAAGTCTGGATTTCTTTCTTCTTTGTCTAGCTGTTCCCATTCAGGGCACTGAAGTCCATAAATTCCATCTGCCACAGCAGGTCTTGCCAACAGAGGCATCCGGGAGTCCCTGGCACTGGCTCAAAGGACTGTCTTCCTGCTGTGGAAGGAGGGAATCCTTTGGCTTGACACTCCTCCTGCAATTTTCCACCTGGTGGGTTTTAATCTTTCAGATAACAGATACCTAAGCATCCCACCACCCTGGGGAAAGCAAAAGCTCAAAGTAACTTGGGAAGGAGAAGGGGGACACAAGAATATGCCCTGTGTCTGAGCACAAAGGAACAGTTGTCATGGTCAGGCATCCAAGTGACTAAGAAACAGAGCATCCTACACAGAATCTTGGGGGAGAAAAAAAAGACAGAGGCTGCCCCTAGATCCAGCCTGGCAGCCAAGTCTTGAGTACCCACTGGGGAGGGAGGGTGGCTCGTCTAGGCACCTGAGAAGGACTCCCTGCCAACTTGCTTCCCACTGGGTCTGGGCCTGTTTGTCTTCATATCTACATTTCACCCTTCCCTGGCCCAGCTCTGTATCTCAGGGGGCCTGACCCTGTGGGCTGAATTTCCCAGGCTCCTTGGTCAACTGGGTTCTCTCTGGGTTCCACCAATGGAAGGCCCAGACAGGAGATATGAGGGTGGAGAAAAGGGAGAGCCAGAATATTTCTCCCTTTCCTTCTCTGATTTGGGTAGTGTCTTAGTCTATTTCGTGCTGTTTTAACAGAATACCACTTAGTCTATTTTGTGCTGTTATAACAGAATCCTATTTTGTCCTGTTATACCAGAATATAACATAATTTTGTGCTGTTATACAGACTTGGTCATGTATAATAAAGAGAAAATTATTTCTCACAGTTCTGGAACCTGAGAAGTCCAAGACCAAGGTGTTAGCATCTGATGAGGACCTACTTGCCATGTCATAACATGGTGAAGGGCAAAGGGAGTGGAAGGTGGGGACTGAAGCTGCCCTTTTATAATGAACCAACTCCAGCAATGACAGCATTAATTAATTCATGAGGTTGGAGCCCTCATGGCCTGATCACCTCTTAGGTTCCCACCTCTTAATATTGTTATGATTAAGTTTCAACACAAGTTTGAGAGGAGAAAATTGTTTAAAACATAACAGGCAGTGTGTCTGACAGTGTTGGATTCCTTTTTGGCACCTGCATTTCCATTCCTGAGCCCCAGGAGGCACTATTGGGCAGTATAGATACTGACTGGCTCCTCTCCCCCAATGCCTGGAGAAGCCCACTCTAATTCCAACTTCTGCCAGGTGACACTAGCCCCAAGACACCAGTAACACCACCCCTCCTTGCATTCTTCTAGCCCTAAGGGATGTAGAAGTTTCGTGCTCTTGCCAATCCCTGGAGTGTCTCCTATCTTAGATGGGGTTACCCTCAAAGCAGATCCTGAAACAGACAAGGGTGCATTGAATTTTTTTGGAAGATACTCCTGGGAGGCACAAATAAGGGGGAGGGGAAGTGAGATAGGGAAAGGATAACAGCTGATAAAGGATGCATTAAGGACTGGTTACTACTGTGGGCAACTGGGACTAAATCCCACAGGGGCCCTTGTAAGAATCATTGTGAAACACACCCCAGAATCAACCCCCTGGAGGAAGAGGAAGCTGCATTGTTTATCTACTAAATTCCATTCGCATGACTAAGGATGGTCCCTGGGGTGTTAACTCCTTCACACCCCAAGACTGGCCAGTAAGTACATGAAAAAATGCTCAACAGCATTGGTCATATTAATTACAAACCACAATGAGATAACACTTCATACCTTTAGAAAGGCTAAAATTAAAAGGACTGATAATACCAAGTGTTGACAAAGATGGGGGACAAGTGAAACTCACACATCCTTTGTGGCAATCTAAAATGTGGCAATCACTTTGGGAAAATATCTAACTGTTTCTTATAAAACAAATAAGCACTGACTCTAAGATGCAACTATCTCTGTCCTGAGTGTTTATCCAAGACAAATAAAAACACATATTACCACGAATACTTGTACACAAATGTTCATAACAGCTTTACTCATCATAGACAAAGATAAGTTAACTTGAACGAGACAAGGATACCCACTCTCACCACTCCTATTCAACAAAGTACTGGAAGTCCTTGACCAAGCAATCAGGCAAGAGAAAGAAATAAAAGACATCCCAAATAGGAAAAGAAGTCAAACTATCTCTCTTTGCAGATAACATGACTCCATACATAGAAAAGCCTAAAGACTCTGCCAAAAGTCTCCTGGAACCGATAAGCAACTTCAGCAAAATTTCAGGATGCAAAATCAATTTACAAAAATAAGTAGAATTTCTATACATCTATAACATTCAAGCTGAGAGCCAAATCAAGAATGCAATGCCATTTACAATAGACACACACAAAAAAAATACCTAGAAGTATACCTAACCAAGGAGGTGAAAGATCTCAACAAGGAAAACTACAAAACACTGCTGAAAGAAATCAGAGATGATACAAACAAATGGAAAAACATTCCATGCTCACATATTAGAATAATCAATATAGTTAAAATGGCCATACTGCCCAAAGCAACCTAAAAATTCAATGCTATTCCTATCAAACTACCAATGTTATTTTTTACTGAACTAGAAAAAAAAAAGCTATTCTAAAATTCATATGGAACTGAAGAAAAGAACCTAAATAGCCAAAGCAATCCTAAAAAAAAAAGAACAAAGCTGGGGGCATCACATTACTCAACTTCAAACTATACTGTAATTTATACAGTAACCAAAACCACAAGGTATTGGTACAGAAACAGACAGATAGACCAATGGAACTGAATAGAGAACCCAGAAACAAAGCCACACATCTATAGTTATCTAATCTTCTATAAATCAACAAAAATAACAATGAAGAAAATGATGCTGGGATAGCTGGCTTGATATACGCAGGAGAATAAAATTGGACCCCTATCTTTCACCATGTACAAAAATTAACTCAAGATGGATTAAAGATTTAAATGTCAGCTGGGCGTGGTGGCTCACGCTTGTAATCCCAGCACTTTGGGAGGCTGAGGCAGGCTGATCACGAGGTCAGGAGATCAAGGCCACGGTGAAACCCCGTCTCTACTAAAAATACAAAAAATATTAGCCGGGCGTGGTGGCGGGCACCTGTAGTCCCAGCTACTCAGAGAGGCTGAGGCAGGAGAATGACGTGAACCCAGGAGGCGGAGCTTGCAGTGAGACGAGATCGCGCCACTGCACTCCAGCCTGGGCGACAGAGTGAGACTCCGACTCAAAAAAAAAAAAAAAAAAAAAAAAAAGATTTAAATGTCAGCCTTCAAACTATAAGAACCCTAAAAGAAAACCAAGAAAGCACGATTTTGGACATTAACCTTGGCAAAGAATTTATGACTAAGATCTCAAAAGCAATTGCAACAAAAACAAAAAATGATAAGTGGGACCTAATTAAACTAAAAGGCTTCTGCACAGCAAAAGAAACTAAAACCTACAGAATGGGAGAAAATATTTACAAACTATGCATCCAACAAAGGTCTAGTATCCAGAATCTATAAGAAACTTAAACAAATCAACAAGCAAAAAACAAAGAACCCCATTTTTAAAATGGGCAAAAGACATGAACAGACACTTCTTAATAGAAGACATGGAAGTGGCCAACAAGCATATGAAAAAAATGCCCAACATCACTAATCATCAGAGAAATACAAATCAAGACCACAGATGAGATACCTTCTCACACCAGCCAGAATGGCTGTTATTAAAAAATCAAGAAACAACAGGTGCTGGCAAGGCTACAGAGAAAAGAGAATGCTTACACACTGTTGGTGGGAATGTAAATTAGTTCAGCCACTGTGGAAAGCAGTTTGGAGATTTCTCAAAGAGCTTAGAACTACCATTTGACCCAACAATCCCATTACTGGGTATATATCCAGAGGAAAATAAATCATTCTACCAAGAAGACACATGCATGCCTATGTTTATTGCAGCACTATTCACAATAGGAAAGACATGGAATTAACCTAGGTGCCCAACCACAGTGGGTTGAATAAAGAAAATGTGGTGCATATACTCTATGGAATACTACACAGCCATTAAAGAGAACAAAATCATGTTCTTTGCAGCAACATGGATGCAGCTGGAGGCCACTATCTTAAGCAAATTAACGAACGAACAGAAAACCACATTATCACTCAAGTAGGAGCTAAACGATGGGTACTCAAGGATGTAAAGATGGCAACAACAGACACTGGGGACTACTAGTGGTGGGAGTGAGGGAAGGGAGCAAGGGATGAAAAACAAACTATTGGGTACTATGCTCAGTATCTGGGTGACACGATCAACTGTACCCAAACCTCAGCACCACACAATATACCTAGGTAATAAACCTGCACATGTACTCCCTGAATCTAAAATAAAAGTGGAAATTTTTTTTTAAAGAAATTATGGTCTATTCCTATAACAGAATGCTAGTCAACAATAAAAATGAAAAATTAGTGATACATGCAACAACATGGATGAATCTAAAAAAAAAATGCCAGTGAAAGAAGCCAAAGACAAACTATGATTCCATTTACATAAAATTTCAAAGGCCAGGCGTGGTGGTTCATGCCTGTAAGTCTAACACTTTGGAAGGCTGAGGCAGGAGGATCACTTGAGGCCAGGAATTCAAGAACAGACTGGGCAACATAGTGAAACCTCGACTCTACAAAAAAAAAAAAAAAATAGCTGGGTGTGGTGGTATGCTAGCTATTAGGGGAGCTGAGGTAGGAGGATCACTTGAGCCCAGGAATTCGAGGTTACAGTAAGATATGATTGCACGAGAGCAATCTGGGCATTACAGCCTGGGTGACAGAATAAGATCTTATCTCTAAAAAATATAAATAAAAATTAAAAAATAAAACTCCAGGCCGGGCGTGGTGGCTCACGCCTGTAATCCCAGCACTTTGGGAGGCCAAGGCTAGTGGATCACCTGAGATCAGGAGTTCAAGACCAGCCTGGCCAACATGGTGAAACCCCGTCTCTACCAAAAAATTAGCTGGGCATGGTGGCACACGCCTGTGGTCCCAGCTACTTGGGAGGCTGAAGCAGAAGAATCGCTTGAACCCGGGAGGCAGAGGTTGCAGTGAGCCAAGATCCCACCACGGCCCTCCAGCCTCGGTGACAGAGTGAGACTCCATCTCAAAAAAATAATAAATAAAATAAAATAAAACTCCATAGTAGAAAAAACTAATCTATGATGATAGAGGTCAGGATAGATGTTGTCTAGGAGTAAAGATGGTAATGGCTAAAAAGTGACATAAGGCTACCTTATAAGGATGCCTTCTAGAGGTATAGGAATGTTTCGGATCTTTATCTGAGTGGTAGTTACACCACATTCCCAAATGTAAAAATTCACCAAGCAATACATTTAAAATGTTATGCCTTTTATGTAAATTGCACCTTAATTTTTTTAAAAGCAAAAACATGAAGTCAAATGAATGAACAGCTCTATTCTTAAAAGTCCTGCTACAAGCCCTCAAACGGTTGCCAAGGATGACGCTACAGTTGGTACCTCCAGCCTCATTAGGGCAGAAGGCAAGAGAGAGCTGGGGCTAGGCCAAGCCTCTGGAGCTGCCACTGTAGAGAAAACACTTGCTCCCACCAGTGAGCTATGATTGAGAATTTTCTTTCTGGCCTCCAAGTGTTTTACTGGCTCATCCATCAATCTGTCAGGGCAGCCATCAAGACGAGAGCAGCAGAAAACTAACAGCTCACACCCAAACAGCCTGAATAATTCAACACCCACCACACCCTCCAGACATCAGGATCATGAAGCTAATTTTTTATTTATTTATCAGGCTCTGCAGTTTATTTCCATGGCCCTTGAGGCTCAGAGAGTAGGTGTGGCACATCCATAGGCCAAGAGGGGACAGACTAAATTTATAAAGGCTGGGGTATCCCATCCTGATATTTGAGGCAGAGCAAGAGAGAATGGACACCCAAACCAGTAGATGCTCTGAACAGGGAGGAGAAAAGGCAAATATAAAAGTCACAAGACATAGGTGTAAGACCCTGGGGTCAGCTACTCCTTGTTTATATGGTCTTGAGCAAGTATTTTGCTTTTCTGAGCCTCAGTTTCCCTGTTCCAAGATGAGCATGGTGACATGATACTTACCTAGTGCTTACTATGTGCCAGCTTCCATTTAAATAACTTACATACATTAACTCATGTAATACTCAAATGACACCGTGTGGTAGTTATGGTATCATTCCCATTGTACAGATGAAGCAACTGAAGCCAAGAGCTCACCCAACTGAACAAAAGCACCTATGTCATGGGGTGAGAATTCAGGAGTTAGAATTTACAAATCTCCAGACATCATGACCGGTACACAGTAGATGCTCAATAAAACATAGCCAATGCTGTTGTCATTGTTAAAATATCTTTCAGGGTCATTGTTGCATTCAAGTATAACAATAAATATGTGTGGTTGATGAGCATTGTTAACTGTAGGATGGGTAAACTGAGGCAGAGAAAAGTGAAATGGCTTGCCTAAGGCCATACACATTTACACTGAAGACTGTGCTCTTTTCTAAGATCCACCTTGGCTCCTTTATGGAGTTTTTGAGACCAAGTCCCAAGTTTGATAGACCAGACCCCAGCACACAGGCCTTGATTCTGAAAGACCTGGATCCAAATCCCGCCTCTACCACTCCCCAGTTGTGTGAGTAGAACAGGGTCCTTTTTATCACCCTCCCTGTCTGAGAAATAAGATGAAAGAATCAGGCACACAAGAATCATGAGCAGAATTGGATGAGAGGGAGCGAGAGACCAGGGTTTGCCCTCAGCCCTGCCACTTACTCCCTGCAGGACCTTGGACAAGCTGACTTCTGCTTAGCTTTCTCATCTGCAAAATGGGGATTATAATTCCATAAGATAATGTTAGAAATCTTGGGTTTGTCCAAAACCAAACCCAAGAATAAGGAGGACCTGAAAATGTATATTTCTAACAAATTCCCAGGCAATGTTGATGCCACTGGTTTGGGGACCACACTTGGAGAATAATAAATCTATAGGAAAGACAGGTGGGATGGAGTTCAGGTCAAAGCTCTGCCATTTCTTTGCTGTGTGACCTTGGGAAAGCTACTTGGCCTCTCTGAGATCCAGTTTTTCTCTCTTAAAATGCAGCAAATGATGTCTACTTCACAGAGTTGTTAAGATCAGAGGTAATAGAAAAAGAACCTGATACTTAACAGGCTCTCCACAGAGGGCAGCTCTAGGTGACAGTCTCTTGAAGTGCATGAAAATAAGGTTTTCAATGAAGACCACCACCAACAGAATAGCCTCCTTGAATTTGTTTTTCTGATGGGTAGAGAAGAGAGAGAAGTTTCACAAAACGTAGTTCCATGAAGTCAGCAGCAAAAGACTGGGGCTGGGGAGCTCAGAGGAAATGCTCAGTGACACATTAGGCAGAATGGATGCCCAGATTTGTCTGTGCACACAAAACAGCGCTACCCTAAAGAATCAATTAGCTCCCTGCCAGACAAGCTGTCTCACCCCAGGCACCCAGAGAGGGCCTGCCTGCCCCAGCCACCCTGAGCATCACAGGAACAAATCTTCAAAGTCATTTTCTTTCTACTTCCGATGTGATTAAGAGACAAGCTGCCTCAACTAGGGGACAACTCCATTAACAACGCTCAGATGGCAAAATGGCATTGGCCAAGAGGTCCTGGGAGGAACATTGTTCATGGAGGGAGAGAGACAGATGCACTTGCAGGTACAATGTGACCGTTGGCAAATCTGGACTCTGGGCCTCGGTGTCCTCTTTGTACAAAAGAGAGGAATTAGATTAGCTGACTTCTAAGAACACTCCAGCTTCAATATTGTATGATTCTATATATAACAGTCTTGAGTGGGGTCAGAAACAGGGATCTGAACGGGATTAAGAAAGTCAGGGGCTTGAAGTGTGGTCTGCTTCAGCACCACAGACAGCTCCAAGCCTCTGGGCATCCCAAGAAAAATGCCTGAATCTGTGTGAAGGCAGATGTGTGTATGAGTGATGTTGACATTATAGTTTAAGTCAAGGGTCCTCAATCACAGCACTATTGGCATTTGGGGCCAGATAACTCTGGAATTTTTCCCGTGTATTGCAGAATGTTTATAAGCACCCACCCCATACCACCCTCAAGTCATGACAATCAAAATCATCTCCCAGACATTGCCAGACATCCCCAATGAGTGGGAACAAAATCACCTCCACTTGAGAACCAGCAGTCTAAGTAAACAGCTCTCCCTGCAGTGCACAGATGGGATCACCCTCATTGCCCCAGTCCTGAGTCTGTCCTTCTAGACTTAAAGAATCCAGGAACCTAAATCTCTATATTTGTCTCTTCTGGTGAGCAGCAGTAAACAGGTTTTAAAAAAAGACAAACAAGTTTTTAAAAGAATTACAGACTACAGTAAGTGCTGTAGAAAATATCAACAGGGGGATATGATTAAAAAGATAATATGAGAACACATGTCACCTTAAATAAGGTGGTTGAGAAGGGCCTCCCTGATGAGGTGACAATTGAACTGACACCTGAAGGTTGAGAAGGGACTGCTTGTAGGAAAATGTGGGGACATTCATTTCAGGCAGAAGAGACAAAAAGTTCCAAAGCTCTGATGTTGGAGAGAGTTGATTGTGTTTGAGGAAAAGCAAGGAGGTCAATGTGGCCTCCTGTAGAGTGAGAGAGGGAAGAACAGCAGAGATGAGGCAGGAGAAGAGCAAACAGGTTGTGTTTTAAACTAAATCCTTGGGGAACACTTCAGGTGCTAGTGGAAGCCTCCCCTCCTGGGTCCTCAAGACCCACAGCAAAAGTCTTAGGCCTCCTTCACTGTAAGAAGCCACCAAGGCTGCAGACCAAGCCCACACTTTCAGCTAAAGGTGAGATCAGTGTCTTATGGGCTGCTCAGAAAACTAAGTTTTTCTAAAGTTTATGGAAGATCCCCCTATTTCTAACCAAAGGTCAGGATCAAGAAGATGCAGCACATTTTGCAGCATCCAGGGAACAGGGTCTGCCCTTCCTTAAACACGTCTTGCCCTAGATCCCATGGTGTTATTAAGCTTTTGAGAGCATCTTGTGACTTAGTAAGATGGCATGGTGTGGGGCAGAAGAGAGAAAATAGCAATTTCCTGGGGATTTATGACCATATAATTTAGTTTTCCTGCCTGGATCATTGTCTCTTCTCTCTTCCCCCAAGCGTCCTTCAAAAGTCAATGACTTCAACACTTTGCAAACCTGTCCTGGTCCTACCCTCCCAAGGGGAAGCTCAGAGCACCTCTGTCATTCCTGTTTATTGAATGGAGCACTAGGGGGCAGTGAGGTCTTGTGAGAAGTTCCCAAAGCCCCCATATTAAAAAGCAATTCTAGGCACCTGGCTGCTTCTAAATATACATCTTTATTCATCTCTACCTTAAAAAAATATATATATCTATAGGAGAAAGTCAACAGCTTGATTCCCAGAAAATTTCAATGAAGAGATGGACACCACTTCAGACCTTGACAAGGACAGTGGAAATTGAATTCCAGGAAAGAGAATTATAATAGTAGCACTTACATATAAGAATTCTAGAATCAAACAGAACTGAGTTCAGACACCAGATCCTCTACTTACTATCTGGGAGGCCCTAGGAAATTGATTTTACCTTTCTGAGCTCAAGCTCCCTCATTTGTAAAATCGAAATAATGATACCAATAATTTCACAGGGTTCTGGAGGAGAAGCGAACTACATAAGATTCTGATAGAAGGTAAGATTCATGAGAGCAGGTCCTGAGATTGTGTTATCATTGTAAGCACATGTGTTCCTTCTATAAATATTGGTTGAGTTCATAATCTTATGAGTGAGTGCATGTGTGAATAAATAATGAACCAGAGGAAAGGGGATGCTTGTTATGTAGTGGCAGAGAGTTTAGCCATACTGTCACCTGTAGTAAAATGGAAATTAAATAATAAGTCTAGTCTACTCAGTTATCTAAACAAGAGGATTTCCAGGCAGAATGTCAAAGATGACACCTGGTTCTTCTTGCTGCTTATAGTAAAATGCAAGAGGCAAGAGATAACCTGAAGGAATGACTGATAAACAAAAAGAAGCCAGGACTTGCTGGTTTTGAAAATTGCTTGTGTCTCTAGATAGCAAGTGATGCCAAAATTAAGAAATATATCTGGGCAAAGGTTGAATCCAGGACACTGTCAGGAAATACAGTATAAAGTTGAGGGTGTGACTGTAAAATTCATTATTAATGCCTCATAAAGACCTAAAATGACCAATCAGTCAAACCATGCAACTTTTAATAAGCAAGTGTATTGTGCCTCCACTGCCTTGGGATTCTCAGCAGAAGTTCGAGGTAGAGAAAAGTTTATGCCAATAAGATTCATGAGTATGGCTTTTTTTTCTAATGGAATGAGCCCCCAGTGAGATTCACAAAAGACCCACAAAATTTTTAAGAGAAATGTATTGGCAGAAACACAGACCACTTGTATTGAAAGAAGCATAAACTGCACAAATTAAAAAGAGGACTTTAGACCCACCCCCGCCACATCTACAGAAAAAAGTAAGCTAAAAATACAACTCATCTTCACGCAGGCTACCTTCATGGAGAAGAAATGATGACTGAGTGATAAAACCAAGAGTTCAAAAGGTGAAGCCAAGAGCCATGGAGATTTAGTCTTAGGCCTTGAGTCTTGTTGAGTAATAAACAGCTATATTATCTGCACATAAGCAGACAAAATTTGCCTAGATATGACTGCTTAACTCAAAAATTTTAAATCAATAAAATTCATCTTTTAAAGTGAGTTTCTTGAATTAGAAAAGAAAGTCATTGAAGCCATGGAGGGAACATTTGTGGCAAAGCGTCAGCCATCCTGAACTCCTCCCTCCTCACTGTTAATCCATGAGGTGTTAAGATCATGCATGGCTAAAGGAATCCCAATGAACAGACCTGGCCAATCTGAGTCCTGCGTTCCTCTGATCAGGGTGTTGGTCAGGGGTGGGGACATAAGGCTCCATCTGTCAATGAGATGGCAAGAGGTTTTACAGAGACTTCTGGGACAGGGTCAAATTCTCCTTCCCACTGGCCTCAGTACTGAAAAGGCACAGGAGTAGGAGCCACCATTAAGATTACTCAAGCACAGAGGAGGAACAGAAGGGGAAAAAGGCTTCACAGTGGAGGTAACATGAGCTGGGTCTTGATGACTAATTTAGTAGGCAAACAAAGTAGGGGAGAAGAGAACTCCATGAAGAGGGAAGAGTGTGAACAAGGGCTAGGAGGATTCAGACAGCATAGAGTGTTCCATGGAAATAGAACATCCTGGCTGAAGGGAAAGGAGCATGTGGAGGTAGGATGAGAGATGAGACTAGAGCAAGCTGCAGGCCTAATTATGAAAAGCCTTGTAAGCCATGTAGGTGACTTTGGAATTGAGGGCTCTGGCAAGGGCATAGTCAGGTTTTATTTTGTTTTTGTTTTTGTTTTCTGTTTTGTTTTGTTTTGTTTTTTGTTTTAGAAAGATCACTATGGCTACTCCCTGGTGGAATGACTAGAGGAGTCTTGCATAGTCTAGATTCATCTTAAACAGCCTTCAAGACCACAGACTATGAGGGCCAGAACTTTGTGGGTGGGGCCCCGAGGACAGGTCCTTGAGGCCGAAAATCTGGAAATGCAACTTGTATGAATTGAGGTCTTCAGTGGCCCCATCACATACAGCCTCTTGGCATCCGATTTAGTTTAGGTTCTCCAAGAAGCAGACCCTGAGACAGATTTGGGCACAGTTATTTATCTGGGAAGTGACCCTAAGAAGCACTGGTAGGAAAGTGGGGAAATAAGATAGGGAAGGATAGAAGCCAATAGATAGGGCATTGATGAGCAGGGCATGGGTGACTGGGGCTCAATCCCATTGGGCGCTTCTGGGAGACAGTGTAGAATATGCTGAGTGGTCTCACTTGGAAGGTGAGGGAACTAGGGTATTTATCCACCAACTAACCATCCTTGCTTGGTTTGAAGGGCTGTGTCTCCCCAGCATTTCTGGCCAGCCCCACATTGCAGACTGAGTATGCCTATGGCTGAAGAATGCCTTCAGACAGGAAGACTGCAGGTGGGACACTAACAGCATTTGCTACAGGATGCATGAATAATTCTTGACAATGAAGGAAGGAAAAGAAAAGGAAGGGAGGGAGAGAAAACAAGAGGTAGAACAGAAGAATGTAAACAGGAAAGAAAAGAAAGAGAAAGGAAGGAAAAAGGACTATTTACTGAGCACTTACTATTTACCAGGCATTATAACAAAAGTCTTCATTTATCTTACTTAAATTTCACTGTGCTGTGAGAGAAACTGATTGTCCTGTTTTCCAGATAAGATATAAAGTCTTGGATAGGCTGAAATAAATGACAAACAGATCTGGAGTTAAAACTCATGACCCCAAATTTTGAAAAAATTATCATTATCCTTCTCACTCTTTGGTGTGATATGGGGTTGACACGCCTGGAAATGCAGGCTCCAGGCTGCAGTCCCCTGGTCACATGACACTCGGCTGGTGGTAGCAGGTGTGCTCTGTCAGACCCACTGACCCTGCAGGAATAATTTATGCCTGAGGTTTTTGCTTATTTGAAAATAACTGGCTGATGGATGGTGCTAAATGAAGACCATCTGCAGATGTGAATTATTTAAAGGCAGGAGCATTATTTGGGTGCAGGGAAACTCACTGGGGCCCAAGCAAGGGGCCTGGATCCACTCTCTTGTGACCCATCACATCCCAGAGAGGAAATACTCTTGGAGGAATAGATTTGAAATCTCCCAGAAGCAGCCCTGCCCCACCCCTTCCTCCCACACAGTCCCCCAGCTTCTCTGTCATGATTACTCACAGACGACCTGGATGAAATCATCTCATAAGGGAGTTATTGGGGAGAGAAGTGATGCTACTGACAAGATATGTGAGCTTGGGCAGGGACAGGTCACATTACCTCTTCAAGCCTCAGTTTCCTCATCTGTAAAACAGGCATGATATGGTTTGGATCTGTGTTCCCACCCAAATCTCATGTTGAATTGTAATTCCCAGTGTTGGAGGTGGGGCCTGGTGGGAGGTGGTTGGATCATGGGGGTAGAGTTCTCATGAATGGTTTAGTGCTGTCCTCAAGATAGAGTTCTCAGGAGATCTGGTTGTTGAAAAGTGCGTAGCACCTCCCCCCACTTGCTCTTCCTCCTGCTCCCACCACATAAGATGCCTGCTCCTACTCTGCCTTCTGCCATGATTGGAAGCCCCCTGAGGCCTCTCCAGAAGCAGATGCTGCCATGCTTCCTGTACATCCTACGGAATTGTGAGCCAATTAAACCTTTTTTCTTTATAAATTACCCAGTCTTAGGTATTTATTCATAGCAAAGCAAGAATGGACCAATACAAGGGATTATATTAGGGATCTCTAGAGAAGCAGAACCAATGGTGGAGAGAGAGGGAGACAGAGAGAGGAAGGGAGGGAGGGAGGGAGAGAGAGAGAGAGAGAGAGAGAGAGAGAGAAATTGGTTCACATGATTATGGAGGCTTAGCAGTCCTACAATCTGCCATCTGCAAGTTGGAAACTCAGAAAATTTGGCAATGTAGTTCAGCCCAAGTCCAAAGTCCTGAAAACCAGAAACACCAGTGGTGTAAGTCTCAGTCTGAGGGCAGGAAGAAATTGATATCCCAGCTCAAGCAGTCAAGCAGAGAGCAAATTCAACCTTCCTTGGCTTTTGTGTTCTAGTCAGGCTCTCAATGGGTTGGCTCATGCCCACCCACCTCGGGGAGGGCAATATGCTTTTTTCAGTTCACCTATTTAAACACTAGTCTCTTCCAGAAACATCCTCACAGGCACACCCAGAAATAATGTTTAACCAGATTATCAGCATCTTTTAGTCCAGCCAAATTGACACATAAAATGAACCTTCTCAGGGATCATTAGCACTTAACTGAAAAATCCATGAGTCAATACATGAGTTACAGACCCTCTGGTGCCCACCCATATCCCCTTGCCCTCACCACTTCAGGGCACATTGGCCCAATTCTCTGTTGTCAGCACCTGAGGGCTTTCTCAGGTCCAAGGTTGGCCTGAAGTGCTGGGGCATCGGTGCCTCCTGGCAACATCCTCACTGATCAAATACTGAAGCTCCCCAACTCCTCAGGTAGGATAACTCTGAGGCATGTTTTCCACACAGTTTCCCAGAGCCTCCCAGTGGGATTGGGCTCCAGCCACCCACAGTGATGACTGGTTTAATAATGGATGCGTTTTAGGCTCCTTCCCTTCCTTGTCTCACTTCCCTGTTCCCCTTCTGTTTCCTTCATTTCCCATATAAACTAATTGCACTCAAATCCTTGTCTCCAGCTTTGCTTCCAGGGGAACCCAAGCTAAGATATCATTTCAGTTGCTGTTGTTGTTTTATGAGGTTTAGAATCCTGGGGAATAGACAACATCCATATTCTGTGTGGGTCCAGAAGTCAGAGCCAGCATTAACCTGGAGGAGCTTCAGGGAGGCAGATTTAGCCTCTACAGAAGAAAAGCCCCTTTTCACTTCCCCTAGGCAAGATCACACGAAGGAATAACTGTTGTAAGCGATGCCCATGTGGTGCTGATGCTGTTACACAACTGAGACCCCTGCAGGGCTCAGGGCCTGAGACCCCTAGGCTCACCTGACTCCATGATCTACCATGATCACTGAGCCTGCACTGGCAGCTTTCACTAGACCTGCCCTGGCTCCATTGTCAGTCATCACCCTACATGGGGCCCAGCCTGGCTATAGATGGTGCTGGCCCCTCATTAAAGTACCTGATGGGGAGGGAGGAAGAAGAGCAGATGATGAAAGGATAGCTGCTAGCTGGTAGGAGGACATTACAGTGAAACCCCAGGGGAACTAAGGGACACTAGTCACCAGCTTGGAGGGGAACCCAGAAGAATGCTGGCTGGGCATGGAAATTTGTGCCAAGACTGGTCGAGCACTCCCTAATCCTCCTCTTCTACCACCAACATCACCACCACCATCATCACAATCATTATCATGATCACTACCACCACCATCACCATCACCATTATCACCACTACCAACACTATCATGATCATCACTATCACCATCATTATCATCCCCATCATCATTATCATTATAGCCATCACCACCATCATCAGCACTATCCCCACTATCAGCATCACTAGTATCACCACCACCATTATCACAACATCATCATCACCACCACCATTATCACCATTACCACCACAATCATTATCACTACCACCATCATCACCATCACCATTATTATCATCCCCCTCATCATTATCATGACAACTATCACCACCATCATCACCACTATCCCCACTATTACAGTCATCATCATCATCACTATTATCACCATCACCATTATCACAACTGTCATCATTATCATCACCACCATTACTACCACTATCATCACCATCATAATCACCACAATGACCACCATCATCACCATCATCCTCATCATCACCACCACCATCATCATCGTGGCAGTATTATTCATTTTTATGAGCTTGGCACTGTAAATGAAGTATCTCTACCCCTATCATAACCCTGCCTCTAAGGACTGTTAGTTATTCTCATTTTACCAAGGAGGAAACTGAGGGTCATACAGGTAAAAGATCATTCCTAAAGTCATCACAATCACAAAATACAATCAAAATACCTGGTTTGAGGTGGGTTCAAACCAGATCCAGCTGGTGTCAAAATCCATGATCTTTCAAACACCCTCCATATTCATCCATTCATTCAAAAAAACACATCAATCTGTTGAGCACCTACTATGTGTTGGTCACTCTATTGTATTATGCCCAATCCTCTGAATATCCCTGAAAATTTACCCAGAAGATTGAGACTCAGAGGGGTAAAGAGACTTGCCAAAGCCACACAGCTGGTGAGTGCCAGAAGTAGATTCAAACCCAGGTCTGTATGGCTTTAAAGCCTGAACTTTTGCAACTTCATGGTCTTTCATTCACTCATTCATCCTTCATTAATGAATGAATTAATTAGGCAAATATCCATTTTACAATCACTTTCTGCTAGCTGCCTGGACACACCTCCTGGGGACCTCCTCTGTGGTAGGGTTTTGGGGCAACAAGCAAGGGCACACAGATCTCAAACAGAAGTTTGGGGAGGCATATGCTCAAAAAGACCAGAGAAAGTGCTCTGTGAATTGAAAGATCACTTCTGGCTGGGGAAATCAAGGCAGGCTTCCTGGAGGAGGAGGGTGTCTGGGCTGAGCCCTGAAGAGTGAAGAGGCATTTCCCACAATGAAATAAGAGAAAAGCATTCTAGGCAAAAGGACCAGCACAAGAAAAAACATGGGGCTGGGAAGTTGGTGGGGGACGGTACAAACAAGGAGTGGATTGGTTAGGCTGGAGGGTGTGGCAAATACAAGAGTAAAAATGGAAGCTGGACAAGGGGTCGGGAAGGTTCACGGGGGCTGGGGGCCAATTGTGCAGGGTGTTCAATGTCAGCCCGAAGGAGCCTGGGACTTCATTTCACTGGCAAAAAGCAGCCATTGAGGGCTGTTAAGATTAGGAACATGAGAGCAGTTGGGGTTTCTGACTCCCCGCAGTGCGCAGAGGGCAGACTCCAGCAGGGAGACCTATTATAGAAATCTTTGTAGGAGGCTGCTACAATAGTCCACGTGAGACTCGGGGCTCAGACTGGGACAATAAGTTGGGAAAGGGCAGCTATAAGTGGAGAAGCTTCCTAAGCTGCAATGTGCCTGCACCAAGAAGGGGCTGATGACCTCTACCACCAGGTTGCATGGCCTCCCAGCTTGATATGTACACAGGAGAGGAGGTGGGGCTGGTTCTGTGAGTTTCTAAAACTAGAAGGTCCTTGCACTGGTGCATTCCATTTTTGTGAGCCTCCATTTCCTCAACTATAAAATGAGAATGGTAACATCCACCTTAGCTTTCCACTTTTATTATTGTTATTATCATCATCATCATCAGTATTATCAGGAACCATTGGTATCACACAATCTGAAACACTCATTTTTTAAATTATGTTACAAACATTTATTGAGCACCTACTGTGTGCCAGGAACCGAGGATATAATGAGTAAATAAGCATCAGTTCCTGACCTTGCAAAGTTAAACGTCTAGGAGACAGGCCAGAGCATTTGACAAATGATGTGTGATCCAGTGAGGGTCTTCGTGGGGACATCGGGAAAGATTCTCAAAAATGAACTAACTTGAACCAAGCAAAAAGGGAGATGGTGTTCCTGGCAAAGGGAACAGCATGTGCAAAAGCCTGGAGGTGCCAGTGGTGACAAAGCTTAGTCAAGAAAGTTAAAGACAACCCTTTTGCCTAAATCATAAGGTGAAAGGCACTGAGGCAGAGATGGAGAGAGGGCAAGAACTAAGGTTGGAAAGGTCAGGAGGGGCCAGATCACAAAGGGCCTTGTAGATCTTTATCAGAGGTCTGGGATTTATCCATGGCAATAGGGAGCCATAAAGGGCTATTAACAGAAGAGAGACAGATTGCTCTTTGGGAAGATCAGCCTGGCTGCAGCGTAGAGCACAGGTTGCTGAGGGGTAATAGTGGAAACAGAATGATGAGTAGAAGGTGATGAACTGAAAGTGGCAAAGGCTTGCAGGATTTCAGAATGTTTTGGAGGATCTCTTCTTCAACAGCCAGTTGGGGGGAAAGTAATTAAACTCATGGCCATCACTGTTTTTATAAACTAAAGCACAAGCAATGGGAAGGCCAGTATTGGGCACTCTGACCATATGTCCATTTTCTTGTACCCCATCACTACCCTATGGCTCTGTCTGGAGTAGACAGAGAGGACAGGCTGACCTGGGTCACCCAGCTCCCTCCAACCACGTGGCCAGGAAATAATTGCACTTCTTAGCTCCCAAAGGCAGCCAACCCAGATGAAGGGGACCCAGAGTCAACAGCGGTGCCTGGAGGTGCTCCTGAGTTAATTGGGGGCATGCAGGATGTGCCATTTCTCTGTTTTCATCTTGATGGATCTAATTAGACTAGCAGTGACCATACTAAATGGACTGACCCCAGTGGACTGATGCCACGGCCAGATGTCCTGGGACGCAGGCACAGAGCAATCTCTGCAGAGATAACTGTCTTTCTGAAAAGAAAGTGGCGGGGGAGGCGGAGAAGTGCAGCTGGGACTTACTGGACACATGTAACCTGGAGAAGTCAGAGTTCCATGGTCACAACAATGGAGTCATGTCAGGGTACACCAAGATGCATTAGGTATTTCTGGAGCTTCCACTTACAGTGTAAGTGGGTGTGTTGGGTGCTGGGACACAGCTGTGGATGAGACAGACTTGGCCCTACCCTCCCAGAGATGACAGTCTGGCGGGGAGACAGGTATCGTCAAATGGTCACACTTCAGAGGAAATAATAATTGTGGCACAGCAGCAAAGGAGAGGACCCAGGGCTGCAAGAAGGAGTCTGTATTAGTCTGTTTTCACATGGCTATAAAGAATACCTGACACTGCGTAATTTATAAAGGAAGAGGTTTAATTGACTAACAGTTCAACATGGCTGGGGAGGCCTCAGGAAACTTAAAAATCACGGCATAAGGAGAAGGGGAAGCAAAGCAGGTCTTACATGGCAATAGGAGGAGAAGGCAAAGGAAGCTGCACACTTTTAAACCATCAGATCTCGTGAGAACTCCCTCACTATCAGGGGAACAGCATGGGGGAACCACTCCCATGATCCAATCACCTCCCACCAGGTCCCTTCCTCGACATGTGGGGATGACAATTTGAGATGAGATTTGGGTGGGAACACAGAGCCAAATCATATCAGAGTCCTAAGAACTGTGGCTGACTGAACTCTTAGCCCACATGTGTATTAACATGTAATTGTTCATTACAACAACCCCAAGAGGCAGGTTTTATTATTGTCAGCCCCATTTTGCAGAGGAGGAAGCTGATGCCCAGAGAGGGGAAGTAACTTTTCCAAGGCTGCCCAGCTGGGAAGTGGCAGCACTGGGATTTGAAGCAGGTGTTCCAGCTCCACAATCTAGGGGCCAAACCAGAAGGAGAGGGCTGCGCAAAGGCCCTGTGAAGGGAAGGGGCCTGAATAGGGAAGAAACCACCAGCAGGTGGGAGAGCAAGAGGGCAGAGTCGGAGGGGCTGGGGTGCAGGCAGGGCCAGCCCACACAGTCACATCCGGGACACACGTCTTTATTTTAAGGGCAGTGTGGAACCACAAAAAGATTTGAAGCAGGGGAGGGATGTCATCAGCTTTGATTCTTAAACCCCTTTACCCCAACCCTGGCCCCCAAGCAGAGGCAGCAGGTCAGGAACAGAACATACATTTGACAGATGAGGAGCTTGAGGCCAAAGAAATGGGGTGCCTCAACATCCAGCCGAGTCAGGCAGAAATGGGGCATGATGGCAGCTCTCCCCCCGGGATTCTCCAGAGAGAAGTAGCTAGGGAGACTTGAGGAGGTCCACTAGCTGGGGGACCTTGGGCAAGCCCCTTGACCTCTCTGTGCTCCCACTTCCCTTTCTGTAAAATGGGGACATAGGGTGATCATCAAAGACTGTTTTAGCTCCAACCTGCCAAGGTCACATGGCTTCTTTCTTTCCTTTTCTGTTCTTCCTTCCATCTAATTCTATATAAAGCACCTACTGAGTGCCAGGCACTGCACCTGTACCAACCCCACCGTGGGAAGAAGATCATGGACCATGTTGAGGTTATTTCATGTACTTACATTGTGCCCCTGACAAAGGAGGTACCCAGCACCTGCCAAGTTCACCCAGAACTCCCGCCTCACACCACCCTCATGCCACCCGCTCCAACAGCTGTGGCCGCAGCAGGCCTTCCATCTCCACACACAATCATTTTCCCTCTGATGAAAACAGATGGAGAAACTTGGAAGCAAACACAGCCCAGGTCCTGCCCCGGAGCTCATGGCTCTGGGATGGGAAGAGGGCCAGAGCTCATTCCAACACCAGCTGCCTCAAGCAGCTCCAGCCTCTGAGGCCAGCTTCCCTGGAGACTTCGAGTGCCTTCTCTGCAGACCTTGGGGAGCTCAGATTGCACTTCCTTTAGCTCCAGTCTCTCCAAGCCTGGCTTCTCCTTCTGCTCACACAGCCCCAACTCCCTTGGCAGGAACCCGGTGCAGCCTCCATGCATCTCTCTCTCCAAGGACTTCAAGGCCCCCTGGCCCACCCCCACAAACCTCCACCCACCCCTAGATGCAGGAGTGCAAGAACATCCGCTTCCATAGCAGCCTCAGCTTAGAACAAACACTGCTCACAGGACGATCTAGGGTGGACATTTATAAACAATTATAAAAAGTTTTAAAATGAACAGACTTTTCAACCCAATATTTTTTTCCTAGAAATTTATCTTACAGAAATATTTGCCCAAGTATGTAGTCATGTACTTATCTATAATTTAAAAATCCAAGAAGCTTTGAAAATTGAATGTGTTTCCATCCTAAGTTTGGAGCCAACACTTACTTGGCACAAAACCCTCCCTGAAGAAACGTGAGGCTATTTATAGTCTTTATTTATGCCACTTAGTGGGAATATTTATGTGTTGCACTGAAGAATTTATCCATGTGTTTGATTATAGGATGCTGTTCTGAGCCCCCTCCAATCTCTGGTTTTATTACATAGTATATGATATATATACCTTAAAGCCCACCTAAAATCTATAAACAATGAATCCCAAAACACAGGTGGCTCCAGGTGGTCAGATAAGGGATTGTAGACCTGTACTAGCAAACAGTGGAGATTACCTAGAAGTCCACCCATCAGGAACTAGTTAACAAACTAGGACCCACCCACCCATACAATGGGGTTGCATTATCAATACCAAAGGGTCACTGCCAACACTCTGAGGCAGATTCTGTCATCATGCCGATTGTACAGATGAGAACACTGAGGCTAAGAAGTCACTTTCCCAAGAAAGATTATGCTAATATAGAAAGAATAAGGTAGTGCTACTTCTGCACAGCAAAACAAACTACCATCAGAGTGAACAGGCAACCTACAGAATGGGAGAAAATTTTTACAACCTACCCATCTGACAAAGGGCTAATATCCAGAATCTACAAAGAACTTAAACAAATTTACAAGAAAAAAATCAAACAACCCCATCAAAAAGTGGGCGAAGTGTATGAACAGACACTTCTCAAAAGAAGACATTTATGCAGCCAACAGACACATGAAAAAATGCTCATCATCACTGGTCATCAGAGAAATGCAAATCAAAACCACAATGAGATACCACTTCACACCAGTTAGAATGGCCATCATTAAAAAGTCAGGAAACAACAGGCGCTGGAAAGGACGTGAAGAAATAGGAACACTTTTACACTGTTGGTGGGACTGTAAACTAGTCCAACCATTGTGGAAGACAGTGTGGCAATTCCTCAAGGATCTAGAACTAGAAATACCATTTGACCCAGCCACCTCATTACTGGGCATATACCCAAAGGATTATAAATCATGCTGCTATAAAGACACATGCACACGTATGTTTATTGTGGCACTATTCACAATAGCAAAGACTTGGAACCAATCCAAATGTCCAACAATGATAGACTGGATTAAGAAAATGTGGCACATATACACCACGGAATACTATGCAGCCATAAAAAAGGATGAGTTCATGTCCTTTGTAGGGATATGGATGAAGCTAAAAATCATTCTGAGCAAACTATTGCAAGGACAGAAAACCAAACACCACATGTTCTCACTCATAGGTGGGAACTGAACAATGAGAACACTTGGACACAGGGTGGGGAGCATCACACACTGGGGCCTGTCGTGGGGTGGGGGGAGGAGGGAGGGATAGCATTAGGAGATATAGCTAATGTAAATGACGAGTTAATGGGTGCAGCACAAACATGGCACATGTGTACATATGTAACAAACCTGCACGTTGTGCACATGTACCCTAGAACTTAAAGTATAATAAAAAAAGAAAGAATAAGTTAGTGCTGATCTGAAAAGAATTAGAAGAAACACCCAAAATCAAAATGCGTTGTTGATTTTTTTAAAAAGCAAGTTATAAAAACAATAGGTAGGATGTAAATCCATTGCATAGATCCAATCCACATGTTTGTGTGTGCACAGGAAAATGACAGAAGGATCCACTCTGAATGGTTAATAGTGACCCACCCCTGGGAAGGGAAATTAGGGATGGATGAAAGTATTTTGACTTTATAATTTTTCTCCTCTTAGGAGTTATTTGAGTTATTTGGGTTTTTACCAGAATTACGACCATGACCTCAGCCACTTTTAAATTTGCTAAGGTCAAAAAGCTCCTGGAACGAAGACCCCAGTGGCTTACCTGATTCACCGTTAGGATTCGTACGAAAGCCTAAAGGACCGAGCAGGACTATTGCTGACAGCAAGGAGGGCGTGGTCTGGTAGGAACAAGGACAGGGGGCCCTGAAGGGAAGGAGGAAAGAGATGAGCAGAAGAGGAGAAAAAGCATGGCACTTGAGTATCTGGGGTGTGTGTGTGTGTGTGTGTGACCATTTCCTTTAAAAATCAATGAGAATGTTTAGAATGGTGAATAGTGGAAATGGGGACTTTCTGTGTGTCATCCCATTTGATCCTCATTATGATCCATGGGGTGGGCATGCTCAGCCCATTTTACAGATGAGAAGACCAATGGCCACAGAGGCCAAAGAACCTACACAACGTCATCCAGCCAGTGGGTAGAAGACACAGGATTCAACCTGGGGTCAAAGTAAGCAGTCTCTTCACTCTATTTGCAATTTGTCTCCCAAGGGGAAGGGAGAGGAACTTACATTCTAAAAAGGCAGTGAATAATTAAATAGAACATAAGAAGTGATAAGTGCAGAAGTGGGTAAAAGGATAAGAGCTGTGACATTTAAATGGGCTAGTCAATGGAGTTCACTGAGAAGGTAGCAGTGACACAAGACTGGAAGGAAGGGAGGGAATTGGATGAATGGCCGTCTAGGGGAAGGGCACACCAGGTGGAGGGAACAGCCAGTGCAAAGGCCAGGAGGTAGGAGAGATCTGACATTTGTAAGGAATAAGAAGGAGACAGTGTGGCGATTCCTCAGGGATCTAGAACTAGAAATACCATTTGGCCCAGCCATCCCATTACTGTTCACAATAGCAAAGACTTGGAACCAACCCAAAGGTCCAACAATGATAGACTGGATTAAGAAAATGTGGCACATACACACCATGGAATACTATGCAGCCATAAAAAAATGATGCATTCTTGTCCTTTGTAGGGACATGGATGAAGCTGGAAACCATCATTCTCAACAAACTATGGCAAGGACAAAAAACCAAACACAGCATGTTCTCACTCATAGGTGGGAATTGAACAATGAGAACACTTGGACACAGGAAGGGGAACATCACACACCGGGGCCTGTTGTGGGGTGGGGGAGGGATAGCATTAGGAGATATACCTAATGTAAATGACGAGTTAATGGGTGCAGCACACCAACATGGCACATGTATACATATGTAACAAACCTGCACCTTGTGCACATGTACCCTAGAACTTAAAGTATAATAAATATATATATATATATATAAAAGAAGGAGACAGTGAGGCTGGAGCATCGTGAGGGAGAGGGAGAGGGAGAGGGAGTGGAGTGGGAATCAGAATGACCAAGAACAACAGCTAGGTGGCTACAGGTGGCTCTTGTGAGCCACTGTGACTGGGTTACTCTTCATTATAAAGGACCATCGCTGAGCTTTAGAAAAGTGTTAAAGATGTAGTCACACCAACTGGCCTTTCTCCATTAGCAACCAGAGAAAAAGTAAATACCATTCTCACATGCCTCACTGTCATTTGATTTCTCATTGCCGTGTGTGACGGTCAGTTGTATGCCTCACCTTGGCTATAGACCACATTAATCAAACACTCATTTGGAGCGTGCTGTAAAGGTAGTTGTTTTGTTTTTCACCTTTCTCTATTTTTATTCCCATATAAAATAAAAAGGCTCTGGAGGTCATTTCTTTCTTCATTTATTAGTAAACTCTTTCTTGTTTGTTTGTTGCTCTGAATTAAATCCTAGTGGAGCCTTGGGTTAGCCTTTGCTTTGAGAAATGACTGTCTCTCTCATTCCAAGTAGTCTGAGGAGTCTGTTAGTCTAGACACTCTCCCCTTCCTTGGTTACAAGGTGGCAGTTGTCCAAAACTAGGCTAGTCACTCTGAAGGTATTTTGTAGATGTCACAGATGTTTATTATCAGTTGACATTAAGTAAAGGAGATTACCCTACATAATCTGGGTGGGATTCAAAGGCCTTAAGAGGAGAACTGAAGTTTCCAGGAAGAAGAAATTCCACCCGTAGACTGCAGATCCAGGTCCTCCTCGAGAGTTACAGCCTGCCCTCCTGATGGCTGCAAGATGGATTTCAGATTTGCCCAGCCAGCCCCACACTCAGGTAAGCCTTGCAATAAATACATCTCTTCATATACACCCCCACTTGTTCTGTTCCTTGGTTGAAACCTGACTGATATTCTATGTAAA
The DNA here is from genome assembly GCF_006542625.1 of Nomascus leucogenys. Lineage (NCBI taxonomy): Eukaryota > Metazoa > Chordata > Mammalia > Primates > Hylobatidae > Nomascus > Nomascus leucogenys. The sequence goes on from NC_044390.1 coordinate 75,528,324, forward strand.
CTAACATTTTCTGTATCCTCCACTCCACCAGCTGTGGGATTATTTTGCCCTGTGTGAAATGCTGAGAGGGGTGGGTGGCCATCCTAAAGTTATATGTGACTGCCTTGAGTGGGCACTCTTTGCTGGACCCTGTGCCCAGGACTATCTCACACAGTCCTGACAATCACCCTGTGTGGTGGATGCTATGATTAGTCCCACTTGACAATAGAGAAGCTGAGCCTCAGAGAGGTTAAGCAACTTTCCCAAGGACGCACAGACATGTATGATGACTCCATTATGCCTGACTCCAACACATGGGCTCCTAACCGCCATTCCATCAGAAATATCTCCCTGAGACAGAACAAGGAGGACAACAAAAGGGGGCTTGACTGTCCCTCCAACCAAGTGGCCTGGGGACAAGTTGAGAACAAGGCAGTTGACCAGGACTTGTATTTCAAGGCAGGGACAATAGCCACCTTCATCAGCTAGTTTTGTCTCCTGCCTGTCCTATCCCTGTGTCTCCAAAGAGGACCAGCTGGTGTCCACGTGTCCAGACTCCTGAAACTGACCCCTCTCCCTACACAGTCAGCAGCAAAACAACTGAATTGGCAATGCACCAGCCTCCAGATGGATTAATCAAGGGCCAGGAGTCCTTGTATGGGAGAGAGAATGCTGGATGAGGACTCAGGACACCTGGCTTCTAGCCTGATTCCACCACGAGAGAGCCACGTGACCTTGGGCACATGACTGAACCCCTCGGAGGCCAAGACTTAAGGAGAGCAAGAATTAAGCACTTACACACTAAGTCCTAAGCTTCTCCCACCTCTATTTCATAGAACTGGGCTGCGAGGTCACATGGCTTGCTCTCATCACACAGCCAGTTAATTGGCAAAGCTGAAATGAAAATCTAAATCCACCTGACTCCAGAGCCCAAGGTTCCAGGAGGGCCCCTTTGCAATTTTATGGGCCCCAGAGGAGTTTCCAAGCAGCGGGAATTCTGGGCATATGGGAGCCAACCTGGTTCACTGCGCTCTGAGTAGAGGATTTATCGATCTCATTGCAGCTACAGAATGGCCCACAGTTGGAGCATTCCTAAACAAGAAAGCACAGCAGCCTCTGATTGATAAGATGCATGGAACCATGCCAGGCAAGCCAATCAACTGGTTGGAATTTGCATATTAATGAAACCTCATAAATAATGCAGAGGATGACAAACAGAGTTGAGGCTTGCCACCAGGCAGCAAGCACCAGCCTTCTAAACAGAGGGTCTCAAACCTGAGTGAGCATCAGAGTCTCCTGCAGGGATTGTTATAACACAGATGGCTGGGCTCCACCCCCAGGGTGTCCATTTAGGAGGTCTGGGGTGATGTCCAAGAAGTAGCCTTTCCAATCAGTTCCCAGGTGCTATTAACACTGATGCCAGCCCAGGGACCACATTTTAAGAACTGCTGTTCTAACTCACTGCTGCCTGCTCCTTCCCTCCCTCCCCACGGGGAAGGGCATTGACCACCATGGGTGCCAGGTAGAGTCCTGGGTTTGCTGCCCACCAGCTGAGTGACTCCCAGCAAGTTCCCTAAGCTATTTGATCCTTAGTCTTTTTGTCGTAAAGTGGGGCAACAGCACCTATCTCAAGGGGTTACTTGAGGATCAAATGAGAGCATGCTCCAAAAGCTCTGGCCTGGTGCCTGGAGTGTAATAAGAATCCAGGAAAATGACCGTTTTTACAAAGGAAATGTCCAGCCACTATGGAGAATCTAAGTCCTTTTTAACGAGCCTAGTATTGTTGTAAGATTTTTTCTGAGATAATTTCAGACTTAACAAAACAATTGCAAAAATAGCACGTAGAACATAAGACCCAGATTCCCCAAATGTTAATATTTTCCCACATTAGCTTAATCATGCTGTCTCTCTCTAAATATATTTAGAAAGCTTTATTTACGTATTCATATACTGTATTTAGAAATACATAACCACATGCATGTATACATAACTATATGCATAGGTAGAATATTCATTTGCTGTTGCTGCTGTAAACACATTACCACAAATTTAGTGGCTTAAAACAACATAAATGTATTGCTGACACCTGCATGTCAGCACAGTAAAACTGATTTTGGACTTCTGGCTTCCAAAACTGCAAGAGAATAAATGTGTGGGGTTTTTTTTGCTTTTGTTTTTGTTTTCATTTTTCTTTTGCAGAGACAAGGTCTCGCTGTGTTGACCAGGCTGTTTTCAAACTCCTGGCCTCAAGCAAGCCTCCCTCCTTAGCCTCCCAAAGTACTGGGATTGTAGGCATGAGCCACTGCACCCAGCCAAATGTGTATTGTTTCACGCAAATTTGTGATAATTTGTTATAGCAGCCATGTGACACTAATGGAGTAATTGATAAGTATTTGGTTTTGAAATATTTTGATTCTATCCTCTCTTGTTCCTCATTGAAATTTTACCCTATTTACTATTATATTTATTGTTATTCTTGTTATTCTTGCTAACATATATTAAGCAATTCCTATGTTCCAGGAGCTAAGTAGGAAATGCACATTATCTAATTTCATGATCACCATAATCCTCTGGGGATGATACTCTCTGTATCCATTTCATAGATTAAGAAACAGATGCTCAGCGAGGGAGAATCCTGCCCAGTGTCACACTGCTCATAAAGGGTACAGCTGGGATTTGAACCTAAGTAGTCTGGTGGCAGAATGCACTCTCTGAACCCCTTCACGTACTCTCTCTCATCCTCAGGAGTGATCTTATCCCCTCACTACAGAGATGAGGAAACTGTCCCCTGGGAGGAGGAGTGACACTCTTCAGTCTTCCCAGCCATGTCTCCTGCCTCCATCCCCAGCTGTCTCTCCACCACACCTGAATAAGCTCAGTTATATTGTCCTCCCCTGGTACCTGGCATCCAAATGGGAAAACCCAAGTCTCTCTCCTTGCAAACCAAGTAATCACCCATGTCATTTCACTGGAGAGAAGTGGAATTTGTCACAAAATACAATGATAACAAGTTGCCAAGGACCTGAAGTTCCTGCAGACTAAATCTCAGGGTCAAGCAAAGCAAGGCACGTGGGAGTCTGGGGGCACTGCCTGGGGATGCTCTCATTTCTCTGCAGTTCTTGTGCGTGGGCTGTCTTCTCACAGTGTTGTCAGCTCAGCCAGGGCAGCAACAGCTTCCATGCATCTAACACAGCCCTGAGGACGTAGTAAATACTCGCTGAGGTCAGAGCCACGATGCTGGTATTTACTGAGCCCGAGCTGTCCTGGGTGCTGGAGATACAACTGTGACTAGCACAGACATTGCATCTGTCCCCCTGAAGCCCCTGGGCTAAAAGGGACATTCATCTATTGACAACCTCGCCTTGATCACTCCATTTAGACAGTGCTTGCACCTGTGACTGGCATATTGGAGGGTGGAGTATGTCACTGTTTCATGAGATTTAAAGGTCCTTTTATGGTGGAACACAACACAACACTGACAGATGAAAGGCAGAACTCCATGTTACTTACATCTGCAAACAAGAGAAAAGGCTGCCATGCAGGGCCATGCATGGGCTGCTCAGACTAACCAGAGTAACAGAGTGACAGCCAGCTGGGGTTGGAAGGGGTAGCCTATATATGACAAGAGGGATCGGGGATGCAGCTCATCTCTGAATCAGCTAATTTGAAGAATTCGCAGCTCAGGAGCGTAGGAGCTGTTTCTAGTTGTCTGGTATGTGGCCCTGATGTAGGCATGCACATAGTGTACCTCCCACAGAGTGTGAGAGCTAGATAAGAGAAGTAGCTGGGGTGTCAACTTCATCCACTGCTTAAGAAGAACTGACCGGCCTCCAGCCAGGGCCTCAAAACCAGGTCAAGGCAGCATTAAAAAAAAAAAAAAAAAAAAAAACCTGCATTACAGTCGTGTCCTCTCTGAGCCTCATCTGTAAAATGGGACAATAACATCTACCAAACAGGATTGAGTGAGGATTAGAGAAAGGCAAGCAAAGTGCCTGCACACAGTAAGTTCATGAGGAGAGTCATCCCTTATGCCAGGACTTAGGCAAAAAAAAAAAAAAAGCATAGCTCAAAAGTAGCTCTTGGAAATGCCTGAGAAAGGTGCATATCCATTCCCACAAAACCACACAGCCAGCTTTCCTCCAGTGTTGAAGCAGGCTGATATTTACCTCAGGGAGCAGCAGAGGTAGGGGTTGACTTGCATTCATGCTACATTCTGGAAGAAAGGTGAGATGCTCAGCATGAGAAGAACATAGCGCCTGAAGGAACAGCTATGTTTGATGTCTATCTCTTGCTCCATGGAGTATTTACTATGTGGGTGGGTCTGTCTCTCCTCTCCTCTCTTTTCCTCTCCTTTCCTTTTCCCTCCCCTCCCCTCCTCTCCTCCCCTCCCCTCCCCTCTCTCCCTTTCTCTCTCTCTCTCTCTCTCCACCACCCCCTGGCCTTTTTTCCTTCTTCTGTTATTCCTCTGTCCTCTCCCTAATCCACAACATAACGGACATTTGTCATCCATTCCAGTTTGAAGAAATATCAAGATCCATGGAGACAAAGCCATTCCTCCCACTACAAAACTTAAAGACAGGCCAGGCACAGTGGCTCATGCCTATAATCCCAGCACTTTGGGAGGCCGAGGCAGGTGGATCACATGAGGTCAGGAGTTCGACACCAGCCTGGCCAACATGGTGAAACATCATCTCTACTAAAAATACAAAAATTAGTCAGGTGTGGTGATGTGCACCTGTAATCCCAGCTACTTGGGAGGCTGAAGCACAAGAATCGCTTGAGATCGTACCACTGCACTCCAGCCTGGGCAACAGAGCAAGACTCTGTCTCAAAAACAAACAAACAAACAAAAAAACTTAAAGACGGTTCCCCTCCGCCCTGCATACACCCAGAGCATGGTCCATCATTTGGCCCTACCCTAGCTTTGAATCTTGGGAGAGTGGCACAACTATTCCAAGAGATATTATTCTTGCTTTAAGATCGTGTCCCTCAGTAACCTCGGACAAATGCTCATCCACTCTTTGTATGTCCAACAACAACCTCCCCTCCACCCCAGTGCTATCTGTGGTGCTGGATCTGGCATCCAATGTGTCCCGGAGCTCTCTAGGGTGAGGATCAATTTCAGCTTTATCCAGCTGCTCCTGACTCTTTCCCCAGCTGCCAAAATACCATCCAGGTGTCTGTTTCCTACCCCCTGAGATGTCATTTGCTCTAAAAAAAAATCCCTGGAAGTGTATTTGTCTGCCAACATCCACAATCAGTTCTGACCCTTACCCAAACAACCACATCTTTTTTCAAGCTCTAGTTCATTCAGTTTACAATGAGTGGGACAACGACTGAGATTAAACAATTGGTTCTACCCATTAATAGCTGTTGTGCCCTGGAAAAGGCATTTATCTTCTCTTGGCCTGGGGTTGGAGCAGATACTCTCTAAACTTGTTCCCAGCCAGCCTCACATCCATCTTCTCCATAGATGCTACTGAAATATCAATCCAGATTACCTGTAAATAGGGTTCTGTTGAGCACAGAAACTTAGAATCAGGCTGGAGAAAGGAGAGAACATGTCTTCTGACATATATTTTATACCTTTTAAACATTCCTTTGATTGATGGATTGGCCTACTACATAGGATACTGAAAACAATAAACTCTCTCTAGAGTTGACAATCAGGATGTGAAAATCAAAGGAAGAGGATGATCATTTAGAATACAAAAGTCTCACCTGTAATCCCAGCACTTTGGGAGGCCAAGGTGGGCGGATCATAGGTCAGGAGATCGAGACCATCCTGGCCAACACGTTGAAACCCCGTCTCTACTAAAAAAAAATACAAAAAATTAGCCGGGCATGGTGGCGGGCACCTGTAGTCCCAGCTACTTGGGAGGCTGAGGCAGGAGAATGGCGTGAACCCAGGAGACGGAGCTTGCAGTGAGCCGAGATCGTGCCACTGTACTCCAGCCTGGGTGACACAGCGAGACTCTGTCTCAAAAAAAAGAATACAAAAGTCTCCTTGACTTGGATGGCGAGAGTCATGTTAGAATTCCTTGAAATGAAAATCTGATTTAATTTTCAAGTACAATTAATACTTAATGTTTAATTTATATGGTGAGAAAGTCACTTGCATCAACTAAAAAACAAAGTAGATCTCCAACTCAAGGGTTTCAAGCTGTTTCAGTCCTGAGGTTTTCAGGATTGATAACATCTCATGCCAGATTTTGTGACTCAGAAATGTTAAATCCCAATGAAGAACCATGGCAAAGATTGATAGGAGAATGAGGTCAGTCCATTTCCAACTTAACTGATAATCTCTTTCTCAATGCATGATCAAAGGCAGCAACGCATAGCCTTCTCATTGCATATTTGATCTCTTGATTACCACCACATTTCCAAGTAGGATGAGCCTCATCTGTTTCCAGGGAGGAGAGAGACTAAAATATTGTGGTTAAGCTCCAGACTCCTGATAGGTTAGAATCCCATCTCCCCTTATTCTGTGGCATTGGCCATTTTAAGAGCCCTTCTTAAGCTTCAATTTCCTCACCTGTAAAATGAGCATAAGAGATGTGCCTTCCTCTTCGGGTGGTTTAGTGCAGTGTTTCTCAACTGCACATGAATCACTTTGGGCTCTTGTTAAAATAATTCTGATTCAGTAATTTGGGGCTCTATTTCTGATATGGCAGAGTAAGACCCTAACAGACTAATAATCCCACATATAACGACTATAAACTCTAGACAAAATACAAAAAGAAATTACCTTAAGTGTCAGGGGAGTGGAGGAAAAAAAAACAGGTAGATTTTGGAGAGGAGTCAAATTTTGGAGGAAGGGACCAGCACAGGATGAGTTTCTCATTTTTGTACTCTGATCTGAGGGCAGGCTACAGCTGTGGCATAGTACAGAGAAGATAAAACTCTCATAGAAAGCCTTCCAACTTTCTGGCCTGCAAAACTGAGAAAAGAGCACAGGGTAACCATAGCCACAGTGAGGGACAATCCTAGAGGGGAGAGAAAAAGAACCCCAAATTCTGGGTATATATTTAGTCTACGTTTCTAGCTCACCACTTGACCATGCATACACAGAAGAGACTAAAAGTAAATTATAGGTAAGACTCAAAGAATTCAACTAAGATTTTTAATTGCTGCCCACATAGGTGACACAGAGTTTGCAATCAACAAGCTTAATTGACTGCTAAAATAAAAACATCAATACTCTTCAGAGCAATATAACAGAATCCATAATCACAACAAAACTTCAACAACATCCAGCATAAAATCCAAAGTCACTTAGCATGCAGAGAATCAGGAAGATGTGACCCATTGTCAAGGAAAAGACAATCAACAGAAGCCAACCCTGAGATGACCCAGATGGTGGAATTATCAGACAAGGATTTAAGTCAACTATTGTACCTATGTCCAGTTACATAAAGAAAAATGTGCTCATAGTGAATAAGAAGATGGGAAATCTTAGGAGAGAAATATAAAATATAAAAAACAAACCAAATGGAAATTTTAGTATTGGATAGTACAAAAAAAGAGTCAGCAAACTTGGAGATAGATCAGTAGAAACTATCTATTCTGGCTGGGTATGGTGGCTTATGCCTGTAATCCCAGCACTTTGTAAGGTCAAGGCACGAGGATCACCTAAGGCCAGGAGTTCAAGACCAGCCTGGACAACTTAGTGAGACTCTATCTCTAAAAAAAAAAAAAGAAAGAAAGAAAGAAAAAAAGAAAATATTAACCATTCTTGAGAAAAAAAGATTGAGAAACAAATTAACAGAGTCTCAGAGGCTTATAGAACAATATCAAAAGGTCCAAAATGAAGGTAATTTGAGTCCTGGAAGGAAAAGAGAGGAGAGAGGGAGAGAGAGAAAGAGAGAGAGAGAATGAGGCAGGACAAAAAAAAAAAGGATTTGAAGAAATAATAAAATAAAATCCATAAACTTTTCAAATTGGTGATTTAGCAGATCCAAAGAAAGGGCTGAGATTCTGCCTTTCCAACAAGCTCATATGTGGCATGGATTAACCATACTTTGAGTGTATGGGGTCTAGACCAGCACTGCCCAGTAGAACTTTCTGCAATGAGAGAATATTCTACATCTTCACTGTCCTGTATGGTAGCCACTAGCCAATGTGACTATTGAAAACTTGAAATGTGGGTAATGTAATTATAATACCTAATTTTGCTTTTAGGTAATATAAACCTAAATTGAAAAACCACATGTGGCTAGAGGCTTCCATATTGAATGGTGCCATTCTAGAGGATTTAATGAGATAATACTTGTAAAGAACTTGCAGGATGCCCAGCATAAAATAGTTCTCAATATGAACTATGAACTAACCATTGTCACCAACATCATCATCATCAAGATCCACCTACTTCATCCTCTTGCTCAGGATCACCTGCTTTTCCCCCAACAGACTGGGACAAGGCACTGTCCCTCGTAACCTCTAGCTCCTTCCACCATCTAGTTGTTGTTGACAAAGTTTTTGCAGCCTCTTCCATTGTCCCATATAGAATGGGAAGATGACTTTTGTCTCACCTCAACTCCTTTAATTTCCCTGTGAGTCAATGTTAGTCCTCTCTGGATGAGGCTGGGGTTCCTTGTACTTTAAAGAGTGCTTCCACCGAAATGGCATGAAGTTTTTATTCTTTACTTAAAGAACGAGTTGTGAAAGCATGACACCATGCAGGCACAGGGGAGCCCTCCTGTTCCATCTCTGCTGTGCTCTTGTCAAGTCTCATATCAGCTCATGCACTCATAAGAATCAAGCCTAGATCGGAATAGCTATTAACTTTGTGAGGAGGAGAGGATATCACCACAATCAAGCCGTTTCTGTACAACAGTATTAAGCAGCAGCCGCTGGGAGCATCTCCAATTGGCATGTTCCTACTCTAGCTGGAAACAGTATAGAAAGAGGGAAGGATTGCAAAGTAGCTGCATCCCACTTCCCCGAGAGTGGGAATAGGGAATTAGTGGGGGGTTACCTCCTGGTTTTAACTAAACTAAAAGTCAAGGAGTTATATACTAAAACTTTGAAACAGGCTTCAAAGGAGTCTGTGTGGGCTGTGTGACTTTAGGCAAGTTTCTTAGCCTCTCTGAGTCCCAATTTCTTTATACGGTAAGTGGAGGCAATAATAATACCTGTAACGTAGAGCTATTTTGAGGTGTGACAGCAGAGTAGTCCCAAAGAGAAGTCAATATGAGCATCCCAGCAATCCTACAAAATGATTTTTGAAGCCCCTTGGATCAGAAATATCTCCCTATCTCAGTGCTTGGAATTTCATTATAAATATCTTGGCTTAAAGCAATAGTGGAGAAAGACACTCACCTGAGAGGGATCCTAGGCTCAGAATATTCTAGTCCAAGCCTTTTCGAACTTTAAAGTGCATGTGGGTTACCTGGGAATCATGTTAAAATGCAGATTGGGATTCATTGGCCTGGGCTGGGGCCTGAGAATCTGAATTTCTAGTAAGTTCCCGGCTAATCCAGATGCTTCTGTAGCACAGGCCACAGTTCAGGTAATGAGGCCCTAGGGATCTTGCTGCATCTCATAAAACCAGTTCCCCTCATGGGGTTATCTTGCTCACAGTGACACACCAAATGTAAAAAATGAAAATGCCAGATAATAATAATTCTATTATCAACCTTATTTTATAGATGGAAAAGCTAGATCTCAGAGAGGTTAAGATATTTGCCCCAAGGCACACAGCTAGTGAGAGAAAGATCTGGGATTTGAACCCATGGCTATCTAGGTCTGTGTGCTTCACCATTACGGAGTACTTGCAAAGGCCCACAATAAGGCTATTATCTCAGAATCTTCATTTTCTTTTTTTTATGGAAGGGAGGCTCCGTAGCCTAAAATACTAGCCCATAACCTGTCAGTGGTATGCCTTTTTGCATCTTAGAATCACCTGGGGGAGACATTTAAACTATTAATGCCCAAAGCTCACCATGCACAAAATAAATCACAATCTCAGCCAGGTGCAGTGGCTCACACTTGTAATCCCAGAACTTCGGGAGGCCAAGGTGGGCAGATCATTTGAGCCCAGGAGTTTGAAACCAGCCTGGGCAACATGGCGAAACCCCATTTCTACAAAAAATACAAAAATTAGCCAGGCTTGGTGGCTCATGCCTGTAGTCCCAGCTACTCTGGAACCTGAGGTGGGAGGAGTGCTTGAGCTCGGGAGGCTGAGGTTGCAGTGAGCTGTGATCACGCCACTGCACTCCAGCCTGGGTGACAAAGCGAGACCCTGTCTAAAAAAATAAAAAAAAAAAAATCTGGGATGGGGACCCCTTGGTAGTTTAAGGTGTTTCCAATTTGGAGCTAAGGAAGAGAATTATTGGCTTCAAGCCTGGCCTCTGACCGCCAAGGAGAACAATGCAATTGAAAAAGCCAGAGGGCTCGACAGAGACGTGGCCAATACGATTGATGTAGCCAAGAAGGCAGTTCCTACCTTAGCCTTGTGCCAGCAGCCACTCCCCGCTTTTCATCAGCATTAACAGTTACAATCCTAATGTCTCTCTATTATCCATGCATAATGAAGCCTGATGAGGATTAAGATGGGTACACAATGATGGGGGATGGTGGGAAGAGAATAGCTGTGGGTATGTAATTAGACCCACTAATTGTCCAATGTTAAAGATGCTTTTCCTGCATCTCATCGAGATGTTTAGTAAACAAAGGGGAGGGTGGGGAGAGCTCAGTGACAGCTACAGCTGCATTTCCCAGGGCTTCACTCAGCAGAAGTCTAAAAAACCCAGCATTCCTTGGTTGGGCGCTGATTACGCTGAAAGACCCAGAGGGCCTTGCGTGGCAAGAGTGGGTGGTGGGACAGAGAGGAATTTAGAATTGGTGTACTCTAATGCAATCCTTCTACAGATGGGGAGAACCAGCAACCCTTATCCCATCTCCTAAAAGAGGTGCCCAGACTCGTGGCATCTGTCCCTCCCTAAGAAGCCCTCTAAATGGACCACTGCTGAGTGTTGCCTGACTGACATCCCTTTCCCTTCATTTGCTACCAATAACTTCATTTTTATTTGGAGACTTGTTCCTGCCTACTCACTCGCGTTGAATGCATTTCTTTGGGGCTGTCCGTCAAAATGCTCCCTCTTCCCTTGATTCAATCTGAACCACTCAGCTCTCTTCTAGGAGTGAAATCTTAAGCACAGCAAAGACAGACTTCACACTCCGGGGACTGTTGTGGGGTGGGGGGAGGGGGGAGGGACAGCATTAGGAGATATACCTAATGCTAAATGACGAGTTAATGGGTGCAGCACACCAACATGGCACATGTATACATATGTAAAAAACCTGCACATTGTGCACATGTACCCTAAAACTTAAAGTATAATAATAATTTTAAAAAAAGATTTTTTCTAGCACTAAAAAAAAAAAAAAAAATAGGTGGAGCTGACCCATCATTGTCACCAAGCCCCAAAACTATTGGTTTCCACAGCCAGCTGGTTCCCCAGGGTGCCAAAGTCCTTTCATTCCTAGGGACTGTCATTCAGCTACATTTGGTCCCATGAGATAATCCTACCAATTCACTTCTGTTCAAATTAGCCAACAGCTTGATAATACTGTGTCCCATGTTTCATAAGCAGAAGGCTGGAAATAAAGTGGAGGAGTACACAAAAAACCCTTGCTTCCAATATCACAGGACTTTGAGTTCACAGAATATTAGAATGAGAGTGGACTTAACTGACCAACTCCCTGCCAAGTCATTGTCCAGCCTCCCAGTGGGAAGTCTTCACCTCCCAGTGAATCTTCTTCAATGGGTTTTTGCAGCTCTGCCACTCGCTAGCTGTGGAGTAAAGGACAAATCACTTTGCTGCTCTGAGGCTCAGTTTGTATATGTTGCTGCATTGTGTGTTCTGAATGAGATAATGTCTGCAAAATGCTTTGCATATATATGGTATACAGTAAGTATTCATATAAAGGCAGTTACCATAACTTGCATGGAAACAAAATCTGCCTAGTCCCAGAGCACCACCGCCCCCCCACCCCACCATCCCACTTACCTCACAGAACCAAAGGTCTTTGACAAGGAAAATGTTTCTAGGTCTTCATGTTACTAAAATAACAGACCCAGAGAGCCTCAAGAGGTAACCCAGCCTCACGTAGCCGCAAGAGGTAACCCAGCCTCACGTAGCAAGTAACTGTGGTACGGGACTTGAGTTCCATAATCTCTGGCTGCTCTTTGAGCCGCACCTTCAATGTTGTCTCCAAGGTCCAAAAGGAGACCCGAAACCACCAAGATGGACAACAGGGAAGAAAACTGTTTCTTGTGGAAAGAGAAAGAGGAAAGGAAATTATTTGGTCCAGTGCTCCCAGATTCCATCTTGAACATGTCCATCACCCATCACCTCGCTGGGTAATTGCCCACACGGTTACTGCATTACAGCTCCAATTAGATACTGCGGCCTACATTTGGGAAACAATTCACTCTGCTAAATTTGGTGCTGGGATTCTGCATTTATAAATCCAGCCCAGCGTGAGATCCAGGACAAATAAAACTCTATTCCCTAGACAGGTTAAGATGAGGCATCCATTCTTATTACAAACCCAATTAAAGCTTCCTCGAATCACAAGATGTGTAAAGGGTTGGTGAGGCATGCCAGAGATCTCAAACCCAAATGCCTGCAGAGGCTAGGCCAGTAATGTCAATGAATGAAGACGGACAGGTGGGTGCTATTGTGACCCGAGGGGTATATGCTTGGCCTAAGGAAGGAAGCCACCACTCAGCATCAGCTAATCATCGCCACGTGGGAGTGTGGGCCCAGGGTTGCCACTCTCAGCTCCATCATTCACCAGCTGTGTGACCTTGGGCAAGCCACTTAACTTTTCTTGTCACTCAATTTTCTCATCCACAAAATGAAGATAATAATAGTGGCTACCTCTTAAGGTGGTTCTGAGAATTAAATGTGTCATACATTGAAGTACTTAGAACATTGCTTACCCCATAGGAAGGACTCAATAACTACTAGCTTCTTGGTTGTTAAGTCAATGGTTTTGAAACAACGGATTCTTGGAGCCCATTATGGGGGCAAGGGTATTCAAGCTATTCTGAATATAGAAAGGCTAACTACAGGGGATAAGACCAGGTTGACGAAAGAATCTTTTATTTTGGCTGGTATTTTGACATTCTAGGAGACTCTAGAAGAATTACATTAGGACTATTGTGATCAGAACCTTATTTGACTCTTGATTATCTTTAACTTATTAAAATTTGGGCAACTAATTAATTCTTATTTTATGCAGTGGATTTAGTGAGCAAGATATTTTCAATTAAGGAGTCCTGGGGATAAAACAACAGGGTTCTTGGTGAGCAAAAATTTGGGCACTGTTGTTCTGTAACTAGAATATAGAAGATCTGGGTTTGGAATCGAAATGCTTAAATCCTTGACTTCATTGTGATAATCGAAAGGAAACTCACTGATCATGGGTGGAGGATACTAGTGAACAAACTCTTGTGAAAACTAGTAAATAAAGGGAAAGGAGCATGCATTTATTCTGCCTTTCCTCAAAAAACTGTACCTCAGGCTACCCAAATATTTGATAATACATTATAGATGTATTATAGGTAATAAATGGAATTATAGAAAGAGTATCACCCTTTTACAAACCCTACAAAATTAATAGATTTAGGCATTGAGCATCAATAGCTGCTATTATCACAAAAAGTACACTACCTGCTATGTCTTACAAAAAGAACATAAGTCTGACAAACCCTCTAGATCCAACTACCAATTTTCAAGGAAAACCAAGAAAAGAACACCTTAAAGAAACCAGGAGACTATAGCAAAATATAGACTGGAGGAATCTTCTAGAGAAAATAACCCAGTTCTTCAACAATAAATTGCAAAGACAAAAAGGATTATAAAGGAAGGGGACAGGTACAGTGACTCATTCCTGTAAACCCAGTGCTCTGGGAGGCTGAGGTGGAAGGATAGCTTGAGGCCAGGAGTTCAAGACCAGCCTGAGCAACATAGTGAGACCCCCATCTCTAAAACAAATAGAAACACCAGACATGGTGGTGTGAGCCTGTATTCCCAGCAACTCAGGAGGCTGAGGTGGAAGGATTGCCTGGGCCCAGGAGTTCAAGGCTGCAGTGACCTATGATCACGCCACTGCACTCCAGCCTGGGTGACAGAGTGTGAGACCCTGTCTCTGAAAAAAGCAAGAGAGAGAGAGAGAGAGAGTTAGAGAGGAAGGGGATCTACAGATTTAAAAAGACTTAGGCATATTAACCAAGTGAAATATATGAACTTTATTTGGATCCTGTGGTGGGCAGAATAATGGCCTGCAAAGATGTTCATCTCCTCATCCCTAGAACCTGTGAATACAGGGTATGGCAAAAAAGACTTTGCACACGAGGTTAAGGTTAGGGATCTTGAAATGGGAAGATTACTTCAAATTTTTCAGGAAGGGTCAGTCTAATTTAATGAGTCTGTAAAAGTGGAGAATCCTTTCTGGCTGTAATCAGAAAGCAATGTGACTATAAAAGAAGGATCAGAGAGGAGCGATGTGACTGGTTTAGATGGTGGAGGAATGGAGCCACAAGCCACAGGATGTGAACAACCTCTAAGAAGGTGGAAAACACAAACAGGCAGGTTCTCCTACAGAGCCTCCAGAAAGGCGCATGGCTCTAATGACGCCTTGACTTCTGCTCAGAGATATCTGTGTTCAACTTCCAGAACTATAAGATCATAAATTTGTATTGCTTAAGCCACCAAGTTTATAGTGATTTGTTATAGCAGCAATGGAAAACTAATATGGATCCAAACAAGCAAACCATAGTTTTGGGATGATCTGTGCAGCAAACCACAATGGCACATGTTTACCTATGTAACAGACCTGCACATTCTGCACATGGACCCCTGAATTTAAAATAAGAGTTGTAAATAAAATAAATACATTTTAAAATTTTTTAAATAAATATTAAATCATTGGGAAATTTTAACACTAGATATTTGATGATTTTAAGAAATTAGTGAGCTAAGAAATTACTTGATAGTATTAAAGAATTAGCTGATCATGACATTTCAAATTTTTGATAATCCCCAGATTTTTGTGGTTTTGGTGCAATGCTCCTGCAAGTGATGTTTTGAGTGAGTACTCACAGGAGGAAGGAGATAATGGGGGCAAAGCAGGGAAGAGGGTAAAATCTAAGCAAGGGTATGGCCAGCTAGAGAATAGCCTTAGCCTGGCCCCAGAAGGATCTCTGGAGCATAAATTACATCATAGAGATGATAACACCTAGAGGCCAGGGATCTGGATTTTATTCCTCTGTGTCAGTTACTGGCTCTGTGCTGCTGCCAGGTAATAGAGGGTGCCTGTTGGCTAAAGTTGACTCACCAGAGAATGAGACGAGGCATCCACGAGCCATGCAGTCAGCACTCACAGCACCTGGAACACGGGTCCACCAGCCCATTAAAGGGATCTGGGACGGACACCAACAGCGTCTATTACAGTCTACCCCTTAAACTGCTCTAATCCATCGCTTCTCACATTAAGTTCATTCCATGCAGCTGTAGCTTCTCTCTAGGACTCTGGCTGGTCACCATTTGGAAGAAATTTTGACAAGAGGAAGATTAGTGGGATAAACTAGAGCTCCCACGGCTGCAGGTGGTCTCGAGGCTATCACTAATACTCACCATCTCC
This sequence comes from Nomascus leucogenys, assembly GCF_006542625.1. Taxonomy (NCBI): domain Eukaryota; kingdom Metazoa; phylum Chordata; class Mammalia; order Primates; family Hylobatidae; genus Nomascus; species Nomascus leucogenys. The sequence continues at coordinate 75,543,960 of NC_044390.1, forward strand.
CTCCTCCACCACTCATTCTAGATCACCCTCTCCATCAGTTAGCACTTCTGCTGGACTAAAAGGCTGGTCAGATGGAGTGATACACACCCTCATCCTGGAGGGTCTGAGCCCGTGGTTACAACGCCCTTATCAGGCAGTGGTTGCTAACTGCCCATTTTCAGTGACAATTAGGCATGGGGGTACCAAGTAATGCCCCGGTGAAGCACTTGAGCACCAATAATATCTCTCCCTGTTCTCATGGTGCAGCTGCAGCCCAGTCTCATCATGATAAGCAGGGTCAATGATCTCTGCCAGGATGGTGACTATTTTCTTTGCCTTATGGTCTACCCAACGTGCCCAGATGGCAGGCATAGATTTATGTTTACTTCTATTGTGTCCTCTGGTGGAAATTGCCCCCACTGGAAATTATAAACTTGAGGTTCACAGAGCCTGATGACACCACACAAATCCTCCAAGCTCATCACTAGGAGGTATGGAGAGTGAGTCAATGCCAATTTTCACTTCTTGGCTCTCGAACCCAATATTCTACCTCTCAATGACACAGCAAGATATAATGGCCATTGATTTACAGAATATTCTGCATCCTTAAGGATAGTGTGCCAAACTTGCAGGGTGTCATCTCCAAGCTAACAGATCATCTATGCGTTCAGTGGGCCATTCCACTGCTCTAACAGCTGTACCCACCTCTGGATAATGCAGAATACGGTAAGACTAGTGGATCTTATGGTCATGTGCCCACTGCTGCATCACTTGGCACAAAGTAGGATTCTACAGTATCACATGATGGCACATACATATGAATCCTTAAACAGCAGTGTTGGCTGAGGCCCTGAAAGCGGGAAAGGCAAACACACACCTGGAATATATGTCAATCCCAATCAAGATGTCCACAGTGTAAAAATCTTATACAGTCAATTTTTCACTGTATCATGTCCACATCCAGTGTAGGTGGTTTCCTCCAGGGATTATACCATGTGGGAGACAGCATAATTTCTGTTGGGAGAAGATTAGTGATTGAGCAGCAGCAGTACCTGGATCAGCCTTGGTAAGACGGATCATGCTGTTTGGCCCATGCGTCATCTCCATCTCTGCCGCCATGGCTACTTCATGGTGCAAACCCTGGGTTGGCCACAGGGAGAGGATAGCTGACACCTACTGGCTAAGTCATCCTGTCCATATGATTTTTTAGTGCTTTTTCCACAATAGATGTCTTCTGGTTGGCATCAAAATACGAAATAAGGCCAGGGCACAGTGGCTTATGCTTGTAATCCCAGCACTTTGGAAGGCTGAGGTGGGCAGATCACCTGAGATCAGGAGCTCAAGACCAGCCTGGCCAACATGGCAAAACCCCGTCTCTACTAAAAATACAAAAATTAGCCAGGTGTGGTGGCAGGCCTTTGTAATCCCAGCTACTCGGGAGGCTGAGGCAGGAGAACTGCTTGAACCCGGGAAACAGAGGTTGCAGTGAGCTGAGATCATGCCACTGCACTCCATCCTGGGCAACAGAGTGAGAGTCCATCTCAAAAAAAAAAAAAGAAAAAAGATACAAAAAAAGGAATCTATACTTTGTAGCCTATGTATACTCATATCTCTATCTGCATACCTTGTCCCCAAACTCTTTACCTCGTCTTCCAATATTTCTCCAGGCCCTTGAGCAATCAGCCAAATCATTCACCACTTTCCAGAAGTTCATGTCTGTATTAGGCTATTCTTGCATTGCTCTAAAGAAATACCTGGCTGGGCATGGTGGCTCACACCTGTAATCCCAACACTTTGGGGGGCCAAGGCATGCAGATCACCTTTGGTCAGGAGTTCAAGACCAGCCTGGCCAACATGGTGAAACCTCATCTCTACTAAAAATACAAAAATTAGTCAGCCATGGTGGCACACACCTGTAATCCCAGCTACTCAGGAGGCTGAGGCAGGATAATCACTTGAACCCAGGAGGCAGAGGTTGCAGTGAGCCAAGATCACACCATTGCACTCCAGCCTGGGCAACAAGAGCAAAACTCCATCAAAAGAAAGAAAGAGAGAGGGAGAGAGAGAGAGAGAGGAAGGAAGGAAGGAAAAAAGATAGAAAGAAAGAAAGAGAGAAAGAAAGAAAAAGAGAGAAAGAAAGAGAGAGAGGAAAGAAAGAAAGAAAGAAGAAAGAAAGAAAGAAAGAAAGAAAAAGAAAGAAAGAAAGAAAGAAAGAAAGAAAGAAAGAAAGAAAGAAAGAAAGAAGAAAGAAAAGAAAGAAAAGAAAGACCTGAGACTGGGTAACTTATTAAGAAAAGATTTTTAATTGACTCACAGTTCCACAGTCTTTAAAGAAAGGCACCAGCATCTGCTCAGCTTCTGGTGAACCCTCAAGGAGATTTCACTCATGGTGCAAGGTGAAGCAAGAGCAGGCATATCACATGGAAAAAGCAGGAGCAGGAGGCAGGGAGGTGCCACACACTTTTACACAACCAGATCTCATATGAACTCAGAGTGAGAGCTCACTTATCATTACGGGGGTGGCACAAGCCATTCATGAGGAATCCATCCCATGACCCAAACACCTTCCACCAGGCCCCACCTCCAACATTGGAGATTATATTTCCTTTTCTTTTTTCCTTTTTTTTTTTTTTTTTTTTTTTTGAGACAGGGTCTTGTTCTGTCACCCAGGCTGGAGTACAGTGGCACAATCATGGCTCGCTGCAGCCTCGACCTCCCAGCCTCAATTTATCCTGCTTCATGAGTAGCTGGGACTACAGGTATGTGCCATCATGCCCTGCTAATTTTTGTATTTTTTGTAGAGATAAAGTTTCACCATGTTGCCCAGGCTGGTCTTGAACTCCTGGGCTAAAGCAATCCACCCATCTCGACCTCCCAAAGTGCTGGGATTATAAGTGTGAGCCACCATGCCCAGCCAGGAGATTGCATTTCAACATGAGATTTGAGTGGGGACAAATATCCAAACTGTGTCAATGTTTATCCTTAACTTGGGCCATTTCTCTCTCTACACAAAGTGAATGGCTTGGGAGGTGCTCAGAGATTGAGAGGATCTCCCCTCACCAGTCCTTCAGGGCCAACTCCGAGTGTGCCTGTAGTGCTGCCACAGTCCATTTTTGGCTTACAGCCACAGACTGGGTCAAGCAAGCTTATTCCTCTTCCATCAGCTTGAAACCCCTCCATGTGTCATAAGTGAGAGTCAAGAGAGTGGCCCTGGGTGCTTGTGTTCCCTGGACCTGCTTGAGCCCAGTCCAATAGATACCACCTCCAATTTACAACAAACTGCTGCTGGGCCCACCTGACCTTATGCCTTTATAGGCCTCATAGTGCCCAGCTCTTGCTGAGACTGGCAGCTTCCAACTACATGGTTACTTGATATCACACAGTCAGACACTCGGTTCTTACCAGAGCCCAGTAGCAAGCCCAGAGCTGCTTTTCAGATGGTATATACCGTTGGGTGCTTTAGACGGTGTGTTTGTTTCCCAGAGCTGCCATAACGAATTATCACCAACTGGGTGGCTTAAAACAACAGAAAACTCATTCCTCACAGTTCTGGAGGCCAGAAGCCCAAAGTCAAGGTGTTCACAGGGTTGGTTCCTTCTGGAGGCTCTCAGGAAGAAACCATCCCATGCCTCTCTCCCAGCTTCTGGTGTTGCTGGCAATTCTTGGTGTTTCCTGGCTTCTAGAGGCATTGCTCCAGTCTCCGCCTCTGTCTTCATATGGCGTTCTCTCCCTGTGAGTAAGTATGCCTCCAGATCTCCCTCTCCTTATAAGGACACAAGTCATCCTATTTAGGGTGCACCCTAATACAGCATGACCTTATTTTAACTTGATTACATCTACAAAGACATTATTTCCAAATAAGGTCACATTCACAGGTACCAGGAGTTAGGACTACAACACATCTTTCTGAGACACAATTCCACCAACTATAGACAGCATGGCCATATGCCAAAACCCCATCACCCTTCTCTACGAAAAATCCCCCTAGTTCCCTGATGTTTCCTAAGTCGTATGGTCAAGCAATAGGGCTGCTTGTGCAGCAGCTTGGATCTGCTCCAGAGCCCTTTTTTGCTCTTGGCTGAACTCAAAAACTAGCAGCCTTCCCTGTCATTCGATAAATGTGTTGGAGAAGTATTTTCAAGTGCAAAGTATTCTGTCTTCAAAACCCAAAAAGGCCCACCTAAGCATTGTGCTTCTTTTTATTTGGTGGAAGGTGCAAAGTGCAATAACTTGTCCTTACCTTAACAGGGGATGTGCTGGCAGATCACTAGACCCTTGAAAACTTCACTAATGTGGCAAGCTTCTGAATCTTAATAGGTTTTCTTTCCTATCTTTTGGACCAAATTTGACTTACCAAGGCATTCAGGGTTCTTCCCACTCCTTTTTTGTATTTTAATCTTTTTAAATTTGATTTTCTTAATTGGCCCACAATAATTATATATACCTATGAGGTACACAGTGATGTTGTGATACATATAAAGTATAGTGGGCCAGGCACCATGGCTCATGCCTGTAATCTCAGCACTTTGGGAGGCTGAAGCAGGAGGACTGCTTACGTTCAGGAGTTCAAGACCAGCCTGAGCAACATAGCAAGACTTTGTCTTTACTAAAAAATAAATTTAAAAAAAATGGCCATGCATGGTGACATGCACTTGTAGTCCCAGCTACTTGACAGACTGAGATGGGAGGATCACTTGAGCCTGGGAGATTGAAGCTTCAGTGAGCTGTGATCACGCCACTGCACTCCAGCTGTGATCACTCCAGGGCAGTCCAGCTTAGGCAACAAAGTAAGACCCTGTCTCAAAAAAATAAAAATATAGTGATTAAATCAGGGTAGTTAGAAATATCCATCACCTCAAACATTTATCATTTCTTTGTGTTGGAATATTCAGCATCCTCCTTCTAGCTATTTGAAACTATATACTTCTTCTTCTTATTATTATTATTACTATTAGGGACAGGTCTTTCTCTGTCACCCAGGCTAGAGAGAAGTGGCATGATCATAGCTCACTGTAACCTTGTACTGCTGAGCTCAAGTGATCCTTCCACCTCAGGCTACCAAGTAGCTGGGTCTACAGGCATGCACCACCACACTCAACTAATTTAATTTTTTTGTAGAGACAGAGTCTTGCTATGTTGCTCAGGCTGGTCTCAAACTCCTGGCCTCAAGAGATCCCCCTGCCTCAGCCTCCCAAGGCACTGGGATTACAGTCATGAGCCACCACGCCTGGCCCTGAAACTGTGTAATATATTGCTGTTAACTATAGTCATTTGCAGCTACACGGATGGAACCGGAAGGCATTATGTTAAGTGAAATGCAGGTTCTCACTCATATGTGAAACCTAAAAAGAGTTAATCTCATAGAAGTAAAAAGTAGAACAGAGGATACTAGAGGCAGGGCAGAGTAAGGGGACAGGGGCAGAAAGGGAAAGATTTGTTAAAGGATACAAAACTACAGCTAGATGGAAGGAATGTGTTCTAGTACTTTACAGCACACATAGAATGACTCAGCACTTTTTACTCATCAGGTCTGATTAACACGATGTCACTAAGGTGGTGGACCAATGTGATGTCCTGCAGACTTTCTAGGGGATCTAGGCCCCTTCAGACTATATTGAGACAGAGAACTGGAGAATTAACATGGCCCTGAGGAAAGACCATGAATTTATCTGTTATTTGTCCCATGTGAATAGAGACTGCTTCTGATGCTCATTCTTGACAGGTATTGAAAAGGACACATTCACTAAATCAGTAGCTGTACATCTCACATCAGAGGCTGTGCTGCTCTGCTCTGGAAAAGATACTACTACTAGCATAGCAGTGAGATCATGGCTGCTACTTGATTGCATTTGAGATAGTCTACTGTCATCTGTCATGATCTGCCTGGTTTTTGCAGGGGTTACACTGATTAATTTAAAAAGAAGCAATGGGACCAAACCTGTGTATCATAGAAATCCTTGAGGGTGAAGCTTATCTCCATTTTTCCCCCAGGATGTAATATTGTTTTTTATTTACTATCTTGGCTGGGGCTGGAAGGAAGTAGTCTCAAGGACTTCCACTGGGCCTTTCCTACTACAATAGCTCTTACTTCGTAGGTCAAAGAACCAACAATTAAAAGTCATACCAACAATTAAGTATGTCTATTCCAACTGTGCATTTGGAAACAAGAATGACCAATAGCTAGTCTGTAGAATATCACATGGGTCAATTTCCCAGGCAAACTGCAGGAGATGAACCTAGTGTAGGGCTCCATGTATCATATTAGTTGGCCTTCATGTGCCACCACTCTAACAGGAGCCACGATGGTGCTTTGGCTTTTTGGATATTAGCATCAACCCATACCCTATGTCCAACAGTCCTCAACATCCCTGTATTAATTTTCTATTGCTGCCAAAACAAATTACCACAAACTCGATGGCTTAGAATAGTACCCACTTATTATCTCACAGCCCTGTAGATCAGAAGTCTGGTTATAGCATGATTCAATGGGTCCTCTGCTTAGAGTCTCACAAGGCTGAAATCAAGGTGTTGGCCTGGATCCCATTCTGAAGGCTCTGAGGGTGAATCTGCCACTAAGTTTATTCAGGTTGATGGCTGAATTTGGTTCCTTGTAGTGGTAGGACTGAGGTCTCATTACCTTGCTGGATGTTAGTCTTCAATCGTAGAAGCTGCTCACATTTTTTTCTCATGCCTTGATGTAGCCCCCTCTAGCAAAGGCAGTTTGAGTCCCTCTCAGCTTTGCATCTCTCTGATGTCCCTTCTGCCTTCTCTCCTGCCTCTAGCTGGAGAAAGTACTCTACTTTTCAAGGTTCCTGTGATTCGTTCAAACCCACTTGGATTATCCGGGATCATCTTTCTATCTTAAAATCTGTAATCTTAATTATAGCTACCATGTCTCTTTTTCTATATGTAATATATTGAGAGTGTCATAGTTTATTTCATGTTGCCATAACAGAGTATTAAAGACTGGGTAATTTTTTTTTTTTTTTTTTTTGAGATGGAGTCTCGCTCTGTCGCCCAGGCTGGAGTGCAGTGGCACGATCTCAGCTCAATGCAAGCTCCGCCTCCCAGGTTCACGCCATTCTCCTGCCTCAGCCTCCTGAGTATCTAGGACTACAGGCACCCACCACCATGCTCAGCTAATTTTTTTGTATTTTTAGTAGAGATGGGGTTTCACAGTGTTAGCCAGGATAGTCTCGATCTCCTGACCTCGTGATCCGCCTGCCTCAGCCCCCCAAAGTGCTGGGATTACAGGCATAAGCCACCGTGCCTGGCCAAGACTGGGTAATTTTTAAAGAAAATAAGTTTCTTTGGCTCACAGTTCTAGAGGCTGAAAAGTCCAAAAGCATGGCACCAGCATCTGGCAAGAGTCCTCTCATGGTGGACAGGAGGAAGGCAGAAGCCCAAGCATGAGACAGCAAATATATAAGGGTCCAATTTATCCCTTTATCAGGAGCCCACTGCCACAATAATTAACCCAACTCCTCAATAATGGCATTAATCCATTCATGAAGGCAGAGCTCTCATGACTTAATCCCTTCTTAAAATCTCCACTTCCCAATACCATTACAATGGCAATTAAAGATCAACATGAGTTTTGGCAGGGCCATTCGAACTATAGCATACAGGATCCAGGGATCAGGGAATGGACATCTTTGGCAGTCCATTATTCTGCCTACCACACACCAGTATACAAGTCCCTGAATAAGTGGCCATAAATCTTTTGGGAAGAACTAGGGGAACAACTACTGTACACACTTCCACTAGGCCTTTCCTACTACAATTGCTTACTACACAGGTCAAAGAATCAACAATCGAGAGTCCATTAAGAGTACACACTGCCATGGTGTTACAAGGTCCTTTCTCATGGGGACTCTGTCCTCCCCCTTGGTCAATGGGTTCTAAGTTTGAGAACTGGTTCAATTATGGAAACTGGGTAAGGGATCATGGCATTCCGTGGGGATAGCTGACTTCTTCCTTCTGCTCATCCATTCCTGATCTTCTTTGACTATACATATTAAGTAACAGCCTGTTAGCAGCTTATCTATCCTTCCCAGGAACGCCATGCTCCATTAGCCATCTCCATGGATCCCAGCAGATAAGGCTGCCCTGACTGCCATTCTGACTTGCTGCCCATGACAGTAATAATGCCCTACTTGCCTGATGGGTAAGTGTTGCCACCTGGCTTCTGCTACTCCACGATCCCATCATTCTCATGGCTACTAGAATACCAGTTCTGTTGCAGCATCTCTACCAGCCCCACCCTCAGAGCACAGCCCCTACAGAGCTTCCCAGTGATGCTGGGGCCTCCCTCATGGACACATTCCTTACAGCCTTGGTAAAAGGAGTGCCTACCAGGCCTTCCCAGTGAGTCTCATCAGCAGATGGCTTTTTTCTTTTTTCTTTTTTGAGATGGAGTCTTGCTCTGTCGCCCAGGCTGGAGTGCAGTGGCACAGTCTGGGCTCACTGTAACCTCCACCTCCTAGATTCAAGCAATTCTCCTGCCTCAGCCTCCAGAGTAGCTGTGAATACAGATGCGCCACCACACCCAGCTAGTTTTTGTATTTCTAACAGAGATGGGTTCACCATGTTAACCAGGCTGGTCTCTAACTCCTGATCTCAGGTGATCCACCCATCTTGACTTCCCAGAATGCTGGGATTACAGGCGCGAGCCACCAAATCCTGCCTTACTATATATAGTGGATCCACTTGATCATTCCCACTACTCTGAGCCTTTTGATCCTTCAGTTTACCATCCCTACTTCACTCAATGTGAGCCATTTTTCCAAACACCCCAGCAGCATATCAGGACTGGCACCTGAGGCACTTAACAGGATGTTGAATCTTATTTAACAGGATTGGAAGAATGCCCCATAATGACTCATTATCTTTTACCCAGCTTTCTATCCTCCTTGATCCAGCACCTTCAGGATCCACCCTGAGGCATGTCTCCATATTCCAGGTCCTGCAAACCCTTTAGAGTTTATCATCTCTCTTCCTTCAGCAGATCCAGCATTTTCCTGATCAAGCCACGCTGGGACTTAACTCTTCTTATTGGTCTGATGTCCAGGTGGGGAAGGGAGGGAATATTATAAGGAGAGAAAGCATTGTCTTGTAGGCTAATTTGAGGTTTCTGCATAATTTTCAAGCAAAGGAAGGCCACTGTCTTATAACAAAGGGGAGTGGGTTGCTTCTGCAGACTGGAAGCATTCAGGAAAATCAGGAGATTTGAGGTCCTCAAGCTCATCTACCCAAATACCTTCATCCCAATTCTCAAGCTCTCACTTCCTCCCTATCAGGGTACCGACCTTGGGAAAGCTGAAAATTCTGCTTTCTTTGAAGTTCAATAACTTTTACAATGGAGTCCTGTACATGGTCTTCCACTTGGTTTGCCTTCCAGCTACAGAAGATGAGGGTCTCTTTAAAATGTTCCCAAGGAGGCTCCCTGACTCTTACATTTGGCTTTAAATTATAAGGAATAGATGTGAGCTATTGTTTTCCCTGTCCAGTGGATTCAGTAATTCATGAAAACTTATCAACAGCCGTTCAATTTTATAACTCTCACAGTTGTTATTTCCCCATGTCTTTTAAAACCCAGAGACAATGAACAAGTTATTGCATTCTCTTCCACCATAGTCCAGACCAGTTCATTGCAAGCGAAAGTTCATTACAGGTGAACATGCAATTGTCCTGAGACACCAAGCCACGTCCCATCCATATTCCACCTACCACCAGTGCATGGGTTCTTCATTGCCTTTAAGCCAGTAAGTGCTCCAACTCCACAATCCCATGTTTAGGATCTGGGTTTTGTTTTGGTTTGGTTGGTTTGGTTTTTGTTTTGTTTTGTTTTTTTGAGCCAGGGTCTTGCTCTGTCACCCAGGCAGGAGTGCAGTGCTGCAATCACGGCTCATTGCAGCCTTGACCTTCTGGGCTCAAGTGATCCTCCCACTTCATTTTTTAAATTTTTGTAGATATGAGATTTCATTATATTTCCCAGACTGGTCTCTAACTCCTTGGCTCAAGCATTTGTCCTGCCTTGGCCTCCCAAACTGCTAGGGATCTTAGAAGCAGAACCTGAGCCAGGCATTTGCCCAAGGGATTTGTAAAGAGAGTGCTCACAGGACAAAGGGACTCAGGGAGGCAGCAGAGGGCACTGGGAGGTGGGGCAACGAAACAAAAGATGTGGTCTCAGCTGGAGTCCAGCCTCAGCCTGATCCCACATGGAGCCCTGGAGCATAAGTGGCACTACACCTTTGGTCCCACCTTGAGGCAAGGGGACCAGCATTTTGTTCCTCATATCAGTCAGCCTTGGGCTGCAGGCTGCCTCTTTGAGAGAGGGCAGCCTCCTGGGGAGAGGCAGCTCTCAAGCAACAAAGGCAATTCAGTGGAACAGGGGTAGCTCTGAGCCATCAGCCACCAACACAGCAGTTGAAGATGGGTATATCAGGGGAGGTAATGAAAGGGGTGTGCCATGCAAAGAAGTGGGAAGTGGGGATAGATATTTTAAGCAGAAGAATCATCCCCTGTAAAATTATGCAGACTTTTATTATTTAAAAAGTATTTTTCAAAATCAGGCACAGTGGCAAGTGCCTGTAATCCCAGCTATTCGGGAGGCTGAGGCAGAAGGATCACTTCAGCCTAGAGATTTGAGACCAGCACGTGCAACATAGCAAGACCCGATCTTAAATTTAAAAAAAAGTATATTGAGCTTCACAAAAATAAAATTCATGGAGTTAGAATAGGCATTATTATGACACACAATAGCATGGATGAATCTCAAAATAATTATGATTGGTAAAAGAAGGCAAACCAAAAAAGCACATACTGTATCCTTCCATTTACATACAATTCTACAGAATGAAAACTAGTCAAAAGTGGCAAAAAGCAAATCTGGTTCCTTGGGAGGAGTTGGGACAGGGGGGTGCAGGAGAGATGACAGAGGGCTCAAGGACACTTCTTCAGTGATGGATGGGCTCACTATCCCGAGTGTGCTGGTGACTTCAGAGGTATACACGTATCAAAATTCATGAATCATACACTTTAAATGTGGGCAATAAAACGTATGTCAGTTACGCCCCAATAAAGCTGGAAAAGGGGTTTAAAGAAAGAAAGAGCACTTTGTTCAAGGACTGCCTTATTTGAGACTTGGGGAAAAAAAAGTTGTAAAAGAGCCAGAGCAGGCACCACAACTGTATATATAGATAGGGAAACTGAGGCTCAGAATATGTAATTGACCTCAGGTTACACAGCTGGGAAAAGGCACAGCCAGCACTGTAATCCAGGCCCCTTGGCTCCAAGTTCAGTGCTCTTACCAGATGCCAGAATTAGCCAACATGCTTAGCTGGGACCCTCCCTCCTCCTGGTCATGGCCAGTGGTTGCAAATAACAAAATCAGCATAAGTCAAAGAGGAATTGACTGGCTCAAGTGAACCTATTGCAGCAAGGGCAGGGGTAGAACTGAGCATTGGTCAGCTGCTACTCCTCTCTCTCTCCACCTTTCGTCTTTGACTCTCTCTGCACATCGGCTGAATTCTTTCAGACTGGCTTTCTCCATGAGGCTCACAGCATGGCCACTGGCAGCTCCTGAGTGCACAGCCCCTCAACTCTGTGATGATAGAGGCTAGACTCTTTTAGGCCTCTGTAGATCCCCTAATTGCAAGGGAAGAGCTCTGATTAGCTAGCTTGAATCACCTGCCCACTTCCAGCCAGTCACTGGTGAGGATGGAAGAATATGGCTGCCCTCTTGTCAACTCCATATTAGTTGGTGGAGTCAGGGGTGCAGACACCACATGCAAAGAACCATACAAAGCTAACATACCCAGATAGGGCTGTATCCCACCTGGTCACAGAACCACTGAACTGTCTGCTCTAGTGATATCTCACTAGGTACAGGGTCCCAGGACCTTGTAGAAGGTGGAAGAGAAAGCACTCAGAATACAGGCACTAGAAGGCTCTAAGACAAGCTTGCTCAATGCTAGACTTTTGCCTGAACAGCCATCCTTCAGCACTAGGTCAGTTTGGGTCCTCTGAGAAGCACATGCCAAGAAAGGATTTGATTGATTGAAGGAACCATCCATCAAGGGAAAGGGGAGAGGAGGCAGGTACAGGCAGGAGAGTTTTCGAACCAAACCAAACTCTGGGTCTAACATCTGTGAAAGCAGAGAGAGGAGCAAGGATTGGACTGGTAGAGAATTGGACTCGGAGAGTTCTGAGACAGTCTCAGCCAGAGAAAAATTGGGAGTTCCCAAGTAAAGGTTGCCCATCGAAGGGTGTGGTGGGCTGAGAAAGGCTCCCCAAAAATATCCACGTCAAATACCTGGAACCGGGCTGGGCACGGTAGCTCATGCCTGTAATCCCAGCACTTTGGGAGGCCGAGGCGGGTGGATCACAAGGTCAAGAGATCGAGACCAGCCTGGCCAACATGGTGAAACCCCGTCTCTACTAAAAATACAAAAAAATTAGCTGGGCGTGGTGGTGGGCGCCTGTAGTCCCAGCGACTCGGGAGACTGGGGCAGGAGAATCACCTGAACCCGGGAGGTGGAGGTTGCAGTGAACTGAGGTTGTGCCACTGTGCTCCAGCCTGGCAAGACAGCAAGACTCCGTGTCAAAAAAAAAAAAAATCCCTAGAACCTTGAATGTTACCTTATTTGCAAAAGGGATCTTGGAAGATGGGATTAAGGACCTTGAGATGGGGAGATTATCCTGGATTATCCGAATGACCCCTAAATCCATTCCAAATGTTCTTATAAGAGAAAGGTAGAGAGGGGTTCAAGACAGACAGAAGAGAAGACACCAAGAGAAGAGGAGAAAGCAAAGTGAAAACAGAGGCACAGACTGGAGTTATGCAGCCACAAGGCTGACAGCCATCAGAGGTGGAAAGAAGCAAGGAAGGCTTCTCCCCCAGAGCCTCGGAGTGCAGCCAACACCTTGATTTTGAACTTCTGCCTTCCAAAATTGGTAGGGAATACACATGTGTGTGTATGTGTTAAACCACCAGTCTGTGGCAATTTGTTACAGCAGCCACAGAAAACTAACATAGAGGGGTCCCATGCTGGGCAGGACTGGCTGACATCTACTACCCCAAAGTGCTCAGTCTTTGGCCGAGAGCATTTGGGAGAAGCACAGCTAGACCTGAACACTATGGTGGAGCCACAGATGCAGCAGCAAGAGGCAGTCAGCTGGCTGCCTCTGAGGGGGATCTGAGCAGCACATCTTTCAGGCCACCAAGAACCCAGCACCTACTATGCACCGACTATATCCAGCACACAGTAGATACTCAGAAACTATTGTTAGATGTTGGCTGCAGAATGGATGAATGTTCTGTTTGGGATCTCAAGGTAAAATGAGTGGATGAGAAGTACAGGGACATGGATTTCAACTTGGCATAATAACCATAGCCAACATTACACAGAAACTACTGTGTGCTATGCACATGTACCAAGACACATGTATCTATGTATATGTTGATGTATGTGTATGCGTGTATACAAACACATGTAGGTATATATGCACACACACACACAGTCAAATCAGCTTAGACTTTATTTAAAATTTGCAACAACCCTTTGAGATAAGTTTTATTAGCCCCTTTGAGAAACTGTGTATTTGCTAGGTGCTAGGTGCCTTGTTAAGACATTTCTCAGTACTTGCTTATTTGAATTACCTGACAAGTCTACAGGAAAGGCAGCATATTCTTTTCTTTTCTTTTTAATTTTGAGACAGGGTCTTGCTCTGTTGCCCAGGCTGGAGTGCAGTGGCACAATCATGGCTCACTGCAGCCTCAAACTCCCAGGCCCAAGTGATCCTCCCACCTCAGCCTCCCGAGTAGCTGGGACCACCAGTGCACACCACCACACCTGGCTAATTTTTAAAAATTTTTGTAGAGACAGGATCTCACTAGGTTGCCCAGGTTGTCACCCTGCATTGGTCTGGAATAAAAGGAGTGAGACACTGCACCTGGTCACATTATTCTTATTTTATAAAGAAACAAAGAAATTATTTTATAAATATATAAGACTCAAGGTCACATAGCTAGGTCAACCTAGTTCTGCTTCCAAAGCCCTGCTCCTAATCACAACTTTGTCCTGCCTTCCATGCACACGTGATGATTCTGTTCCAGGATTCCACAGGCCATAAGCCCACAGATACACCAAAAGGCATCGTGATTTTTTTTTCCCTTTTGCTGCCTGTGGTGTCTGAGATGGAAAGTATGCCAGCCCCTGCTTGGAGTGACTGCAGAAGCTCCAGAAGAATGCCCCCACCTTGCCCCTCTCAGGTTCTCTGTCTCAGACGTGGTGCCATCATTGACACTGTCTTCCCAAGCTAGCGTGTTCTGACAACTTGCTGGTAATGGGACACCAGCAGCAAATCATTAGCCTCCTCCATCCCCACCGCACACAGCCAGGCTTGGCTTGTTGCTGCCGAATGCCCGACACATGTCAGCTCTGTTTGGAAATTGGGTCCAATCTGGAAAGTCACTCAATCACAGTGGGGATCTGAAAGGAACAGCTGAAACTCCCACCCGGATTCCTGCTGACTGTCCTTCCCTGGGGCTTTGAAGGGGTCCCAGGCACAGTGAGGTGGGTTTCGGGCTTGAGAGGCTTCGCCCTGGAGGGAGGGCTGAAGGTCAGAGAAGGAAGAACTGAAGGAAGGAAGGTAGCTGGCATCCTGGGCCAGCCTCACCTGTACCACTGCTCACCGTGTGACCTTGGGCAAGTCATTCGCCTGCCCTGGGCAACGTAGTGTGGACCAGATGCTCAGACTGGTGTCAGACAAACGCAGGTGGGAATCCAAGCTTGAACACCACCAGATGGATGACCTTGGGCAAGTTCTTCAACCTTTATAAGTCTCAGGTTATTCATCCATGAAATGGATATAAATAATAGCCCTTATTCATAGGGTGACTTTGAGTGTCCTACGAGAAGGCATGCAATATGTTTGGCACAGTGCCCAGCACATAGGAAGCGCTCCATCAATACAGCTGTTCTTAGCCAGGTGAAATGGCTCATGCCTGTAATCTCAGCTGAGGCAGGAGTATCGATTGAGCCCAGGAGTTCAAGACCAGCCTGGCCAACATAGGGAGACTCTGTCTCTACAAAAAAAATTAAAAGTTAGCCAGGTGTGGTGATGTACATATGTAGTCCCAACTACTCAGGAGGCTGAGGGGGAGGATCTCTTGAGCCCTGGAGGCTGAGGCTGCCGTGAGCCATGACTGCACCATTGCACTCCAGCCTGGGCAACAAAGCAGGACTGTCTCTAATAATAAATAAAAAGTTAAAAGTTAAAAAATACAACTATTCTTACCTGCATCACCACCACTAACTGGACTGGCATACATCTAATCCACCTGGCACACCCACTCCAGCGAATCACTCACATGGAGCATGAAATTTGGAACCAGGATCTAGTCAAGTGTGGCCTCAACCACAGTCTGATATGAAACGATTCATTTATTCATTCACCTCCACTTATTGAGTGAATGCAATCAATTGTCATATCTAGAATAATATGTGACACCACCACTTACTGAAGGCTTAATAAAGAGAAGACAAATAAAGATAACTATGACCCATCATCTGCCCTTGAGAAGTTCTCAAATCTCAGTTTTCCCATCTGTGAAATGGGCACAGAGATTCTGCATTGCCTTCAGGCTTGTCGTGCAGATCTAATAGGATAACTAGCATTCCACACACATTACACATTTAATCCTTCTGGCAACCCTGTAGGGTAGGTACAACTTTCCTCCCCATTTTATATGTAAGAAAACTGAGCCTAAGAGAGGTAAAGTGGTTTTTCAAAGGTTGAACAGCTGGAAACAGGAGGAGTGGGGAGTGAAACCCAGGCATTTTGGCTCCAGAGCCCATGCTTTTGGACACTCCAAGCTGAAGTCAACCATAAACAGAGGCCAACATTTTCTTTTCTGGAATTTCTCAGCATCCTTCCAGCCTAGCCTGCCTATTTTGGTCAAGTCAGCAGACAAAAAGACTGGTGGGTACTTGCTCCCAAAAGTCTCTGAATACAGCTCATGTTTCCTGATCCAAAAGAGATAGAATCCCAGACACACAGGCCTGGGCTTAGTTTGCCCACTGAATTGGACACATTTAAACATCTCTTGGGTCTTCAGAAGGCTTGCCCAAAAGAGCTGCCACCCCCCACCTTGCAGCCACAAGAGCAGGACCTTGACATCCTTTTGCAGTTGGTGGTTCTCCCTTCTTCCTGATGGAATTTTTTTTTTTTTGAGACGGAGTTTCTCTGTCATCAGGCTGGAGTGCAGTGGTGCAATCTCGGCTCACTGCAACCTCCACCTTCCAGGTTCAAGTGATTCTCCTGCCTCAGCATCCCAAGTAGCTGGGACTACAGCTGATAGAATTATTATTCCTACTCACTCCACCATCTCAATCCTTGCTTCCTTCCTGCTCCATGATTCCAGGGAGTGCAGAAGAGAGAGCTCTGTTTAAAGGGCCTAGTACACAGATGTCTACTCCCCAGTCACAGGTGACTATCTCAGACCCCAGGTGGGATGGCACATCCCTGTGCTGGCCCAGGCCACTGCTAAATCTCCAGAACCAAGCACAGGGCTTGGCTCCTAGGAGGTACCAGACAAATAATTGTTAAATGCATACATAAACATCCAACTAGTATAAGTATTGGTACTGCTAATTACATTGCATATGTATCTATCACATGCTGGATGTTTTGCATACAATATATAATCTAATGATTTTTCCTCTTACAGATGAGGAATTTGAGGAGCACAATTGTTCTTCATCCTTCCCCCATGTACAAGATTGGAAGCAAGAAAAGGAATCAGTAACCAAGGAAATACTATTACAACACCAGCAGCACCTATCAGTTCTCAGGCATCTCCTACATGCCAGGCCCTCCACTCCTCATTTTAGGACCATTATCTCCAATTCACACTGTAACCCACAGAACACATATTCTTATCCCCATTTTACAAATGAGGAAACTGAGAGTCATGGGATTTAAATAACTTGCGTCCTTGTAGCAGGGTCAGGATTCAAACCTAGGTCAGCCCAAGTCCAAAGTCTGTGTGCTGAACCATGAGGCCAACAGGAACAGGAAATGCAAAGGAACATTGCTATGATCAGCTTGTGCAGGGTACGTACTTATGTCACTTTGAGGTGATCAGTTCCCAGCAACTCCAGAAAGAGAGCCCAGCTCCCACCTTAAAGCTGTGCTGCATCTGCCCTTCCCTTGGTCCCTGACTCCCCCAGCCAAGCCTTTGGTGTTGAGTCTCCATCCTACAAGGACTTCAGGAATGGGCAGGCAGGAGCTCTGTAAGGCAGGAGGAAGCTGATAATCCTCTCTGGAAATCTAAGTCTTACCCGAGGGAGAAAAATAAATAGTCTCTAACAAATAAGTGGGAAAGAAAGACAAAGACACAATTGTCCTTGAAAACTGCATCGGAGAATGCATTGTTGCCAGGGCAACAGCAGACGAGGTAGGGTATCAAACAGTGGAAATCACTGTCTATATCACCTGTGTCGAGAATCACTGCTCTATAGTGTAATGGTGTATTAGTCGGGGTTCTCTAGAGGGACAGAAGTAATTTTATATATATATACATACATATTTATATATATGGGACTTTATTAAGTAGTATTAACTCACATGATCACAAGGTCCCACAATAGGCCATCTGCAAGCTGGGGAGCAAGGAGAGCCAGTCCAATTCCCAAAGCTGAAGAACTTGGAGTCCAATGTTCAAGGGCAGGAAGCATCCAGCACGGGAGAAGGATGTAGGCTGGGAGGCTAAGCCGGTCTAGCCTCTTCACATTTTTCTGCCTGCTTTATATCCTGGCTGTGCTGGCAGCTGATTAGATGGTACCCACCCAGATTAAGTGTGGGTCTGCCTTTCCCAGCCCACTGACTCAAATGTTAATCTCCTTTGGCAACACCCTCACAGACACACCCAGGATCAATACTTTGCTTCCTTCAATCCAATCAAATTGACACTCAATATTAACCATCACAAATAGAGAGAAGCATGCACTTTGTGTATTTATCAAAATGGAAAGATGGTCACAATATTTTAAGTGACTATCATAGATTGAAAAATGTTATAGACAGTTTACTAGCACTCCTGGAGTAGTTTAATGGTTACCCTCCCAATACCATTCTGCCTCCTTTGATTTGACTTTGTTAAAAATATGTTCAACTTGCCAGGCGTGGTGGCTCACACCTGTAATCCCAGCACTTTGGGAGGTCAAGGCGGGTGGATCACTAGGTCAGGGGTTCGAGACCAGCCTGACCAACATGGTGAAACCCCGTCTCTACTAAAACTACAAAAATTAGCTGGGCTTGGTGGTGGGCTCCTGTAATCCCAGCTACTCAGGAGGCTGAGGCAGGAGAATTGCTTGAGTCTGGGAGGCAGATGTTGCAGTGAGCCAAGATCGCGCCACTGCACTCCAGCCTGGGCGACAGAGCAAGACTCTGTCTCAAAAAAAAAAAAAAAAAAAAAAAAAAAAAAAAAAAAAAAAAAAAAAAAAAAAAATGTTCAACTCATTGAACAACCCTCATAGGGTGAATTACAATTTGTTTAAACTAGTCATGGCACATCAATTCCCCTCTTCCAGTGACTGGTCTAGAAGTGGGCATGTAACCCAGATCTGACTGATAAGACATAAGAGAAATATGCCGAGAGGTTTTCAGGAGGTAATCTTCACACTCCCTTCAATAAAAGAGTGGTACATGCAGAGAAAATGCCTTTCCTGCTTTGGCTGTCTTCCCTTCCTGGATCTGGATGCTATCTCGAGAGGATGTGATTCTCAGAGCTGCGGCAGCCATCTTGTCACCACGAGAGGAATCATTGCCTACACACCAGGGAAGGCAGCACAAAAAGATAGTTAAGTACCTATGCCTTTGGTAACACGGAACCATCCTAGAACTACCTTCCAGAACTACCTTTTACCAGGCATCCTGGTAAATAAATAAATGTCTTCATGGTTGGGTTTTTTTTTTCCTGCCACTTGCCACAAGACCCTTGGCTGCATGTAACAGAAACCCTTTCCATCTAGTTGACTTGGAAAAGGGAGGTTTGCCGTAAGGATACTTCGAGAACTCGAGGGTAAGATATGACTTGGGTGTAGGAATCATCTCCAAAATTCTCTCTCATTGCCCTCCTTCTACTCCTTCACGGCAGACCACTCATCTCAGCTCCTAAGACTTCTATAATGCAGTGTGGCCCATTCCAGACTCTCGCCTGCTTCACTTCAGGCATCAACAAGACTGAGGCTGGAAGTTCTTGGTCTCTATCTCAAGTCCCTAGTTAAAAGACTGTTGAATCAGTGTGTGCCAGGAGCCTGTGCCTGACTTAACCCTAGCCAGGACTGGGTGGTGGTGCCCACGCATGGCTCCCAGGAGCCTGCCAGGAAGGCATAGATGGGAACGTGGCCAGCTCCTAAGGTGGGGAGGCGAGTGCTCTGTAGATGAAATGTATTCACTGTAAATTCTAGAAGGATTAAATACAAAAATTTGTAAATGCTTACCTATGTGTGGTTAGATTTTAATTTTCTTTTTCTTTATGCTTATCTGTGTTTTCTAACTTCCCTACCATATACATGCAAGAAGAATCAGTAAGACCTGGGCCTTGTCAGTTACTAGCTGTGTGACTTCACCTTTCTGAACCTCCATTTCCTCATCTCTAAAAATGAGCGTCACCCTCTCTATTTCATCAAGTTTCATGAAGAACTCAGGAGGATAAAGCAGGTCACTGGCTTGATGCACTGTAAATTGGCAGGTATTGGGAATCTATGTGGTTTTTCTTTTTTCTTTTTTCTTTTTTTTTTTTTTTTTAAGACAGGATCGTACTCTGCCACCCAGACTGGAGTGCAGTGGCACAATCTCAGCTCACGGTAACATCCGCCTCCCAGGCTCAAGTGATTCTCCTGCCTCAGCCTCCCGAGTAGCTGGGATTACAGGCACATGCCACTACCACCCAGCTAATTTCTGTATTTTTAGTAGAAATGGGGTTTCACCATGTTGGCCAGGCTACTCTCAAACTCTTGACCTCAAGTGATCCACCTGCCTCAGCCTCCCAAAGCGCTGGGATTACAGGAGTGAACCACTGCGCCTGGCCGCAATTTTTCTTTTTTTTTTTAAGAAATGGGATCTCACTCTGTTGCCCAGGCTGGAGTGCAGTGGGGCAATCATAGCTCACTGTAGCCTCAAACTCCCGGGCTCAAGCAATCCTCCTGCCTCAGCCTCCCAAAGTCCTGGGATTACAGGCATGCGCCACAACTCCCAGCCTGTGTGTTTAATTTTTATTTTAATAGTTTTGGGGATACAGGTGGTTTTTGGTTACATGGATAAGTTCTTTAGCGGTGACTTCTGAGATTTTAGTGCACCCATAACCTGAGCAGTGTACACTGTACCCAATCTCTAGTCTTTTTCTCCTCACTCCCCTCCCAACCTTCCTCCTAGAGTCCCCAAAGTCCATTGTATCATTCTTATGCCTTTGCGTCCTCATAGCTTAGCTCCCACTTATAAGTGAGAATATATGATATTGGGTTTTCCATTCCTGAGTTACTTCACTTAGAATAATGGCCTCCAGCTCCGTCCAAGTTGCTGCGGAAGACATTAGTTTGTTCCTTTTTATGGTTGAATAGTATTCCATGGTGTATATATACCATAGTTTCTTTATCCACTCATTACGTGATGGGAACTTAGGTTGGTTCCATATCTTTGCAATTGCAAATTGTCTGGCCTGTGTTTTTTTTATCTCCGCTACTCAAATGTTAGCTCATAGCAGTTGGCCACCAATCTGTGTATCCCCCATAGTGCTTGTGCTGGGTTGAATAGTGTCTCCGCTAAATTCATGTCCACCAAGAACCTATGAATGTGACCTTATTTCAAAACAGGGTGTTTGCCGATGTTACCAAGTTAAGATGAGGTCATACTGGATTAGAACAGACCCTAAATCCAGTGGCTGGTGTTCCTATAAGGAGAGGGAGATTCAAAGACACAGACATACAGGGAAATGGCCATGTGAAGACAGAGGCAGAAATTGGAGTTACGCTGCTGTAGGGCAAGGAAGACCTTGGGCACCAGAAGTTGGAAGAGACAAGAAAGGATCCTTCTCTGGATTTGTTCTTCCAGCCTCTAGAGCTGTGAGAGAAAAAATCTCTGCTGCTTTAAAGCACCTAGTTTGTAGTCATTTGTTAAGACAGCCCTGGAAAACTAACACAGTGCTTAACCTAGTACCTTGTACATGATCCATTCTCAACAAATGTTTGGTGGGTGGGTGAGTGAGTGAGTGAGTGAGTGAGTGAATAAGTGAATTGGGAATGGAGTCTAACTGGGCTTAGCTAAATAGCTGTGCCAGTCTTTCTCAGCAATCACAGCTAATGTTCAATGATCTCTCCTAATCATTCGTTACTGTAATTCACTCATTCATTCATTCACTCATAATTTCTCATTTATATTTATTAAGTTTCTGCTTTGGGCCAGATACTGAACACTGGGTGGTAATCCCATTTTAACTACAGCAAGAATTTGAAAACTGGTCTCTTTAGCCAGGCCCCAGCTCCCCATGCACCTGGGTTTTGATCGATGGCTCCCCAGAAGCCACCCAACCGTGCTCACACAATAAAAGGAGAGAAGCAAATTTAATAAGATTCCAAATTGCCTTCCCTTGAATTCAAATTGCTTCATATATTATGTTCATGATAACTACTGTAGTTCCTATTTTTTCTCAAGCCCCTTCTTTGTTTCTAATACAAGACAAGTTCTTGTGTTAATGAATTCTAGATTTTCATTTAATAAATGTTGCGTGGGAAGCTTCATTACTTGCAACTTCATCAATCTACTGCAGACACACAAATGCCCCTTTCTAAGTACCTGGGATCAATAGAGCATGATTCTCACGTATGGGGGCCCTGCACGCTGCCACCAAGAAGAATTCAGTAATTGAAAAGACCTTATAAATCAATACAGCCAAATTGAAAACTCCAAGAGAACTTCGCATCATTCACTGAGGCGCTTGTTAAGACCTCTTTACTTTTAGAGGGGAAAAAAACAACACTGGGAAAAAGGTTGAAGAGGAGGAGAAAGAAAACAGATATTTCTATTTAATCCTAATCACTCAGCAAAGATGGTGGAACTTCTACTTAGCATGCAGATTCAATTTCACTTTGATTACTTGTCCTGATTAATTTTTTTTGTCTTTACCTTTATTCAAACATAAAATCTCTCCACAGAAGACCACCTAGTGATGGTTTCTACCTCTTTTCCAGGGAGGCATTGAGAGACAGAATTCCAGCGCTCACCGTTAAGCCTGCCATATAACAGTGACTCAATAAACAGGGATTTTGATTGAATTGTATTGAACTAAATGGCTGTTATTCTAGAATCTTTGAAGAATGGGAATAAAGCACAGAACCCCTTCCTCTCTGTACTCTCTACATATTTTTGTTGCCTGACAATTCTCTGCCATGGCTACAAGAGTTGAAGAAAATTTTTGTTGAGTTTCCATGATGCTGTTTGGGCTTGTTCCCCCACCCCCACCCCCTTATTTGCTTCCTGTAATAAATAAAGCTGTAATAAAATCAGCTTTAGAAATTTCACAGCCTGGGCAACATAGTGAGATCCTGTCTCTACAAACAGGGCCGTTGCAGCATGTCCCCTCCCTCCATCCCTACTGGCTCACTGCTCAGCAGCCACAGCAGCCTTCTTTCTGGTTCTCAGTCAGCAACTTCCTCCCTCTGAGCCTTTGTATGTGCTCTTCTCTCCGCCTAGAACGTTCTTCCTCCCACCCTTTGACTTACTGAGTCCGACTTATCCTTTGGGTCTCTGCCTCATTGCCTCCTCCTTGAAAAACCCTCCCCTGACCTCACAGAGCTGAGTTCAGTGAGTTTATTGTGTATTCTAGAAGATCCCTGTATATATTTTTTAAATTATAACACTTATCACAAGTATAATTAAGAATTTTTTGTGTAACTGCTTGTTTAAATTTTTTCTGTCTAGCTAGACTGTAAGCACCATGAGATAGGGCCCCTTCTCTCATGTCCAGCACCCAGAGAGTTTAAGACTCACAATAAACATGACTTAAAGACATAAATAAACTTGTTCTTGGCAAATTGAAAGAATGGTGATTATTTAAATACATTTGTTACATGCTGTCAAATGAAAAAGCAGTGTATGTGGATGCATAGAAAAAGGCTGGAATAGTATACAGCAAAAGGATAAAAAAAGATCTTATTTAGGATTATGAGTTGTATTAGTCAATGTTCACCAGAGAGACATTATGTACTTACATACATACACAGAGAGAGAGAGAGAGAGAGAATCAGGACCTGGCTCATGCAATTATGAAAGCTGTGAAGTCCCAAGACCTATAATTGACAAGCTAGAGACCCAGGAGAGCTGATGGTGTAGTTCCAGTCTGAGTCCAAAGGCCTGAGAACCAGGAAAGCTGACGGTGTAGGTTCCAGTCTGAGGGCAAGAGAAGACAGATGTCCCAGTTCAAGTAGTTCAGAAGGAGAGGTTTCCTCTTACTCCAGTTGCTGTGTTCTGTTTAGGCCCCCAACTTACTGGGCTAGGCCCACTCCCATCAGGGAAGAAAATCAGCTTTAGTCAGTCTACAGATTCAAAAATTAATCTTATCCAGAAACACTCTCATAGACACACCCAGAATAATGCTTGACCATATCTGGGCACCCTGTGACTCAGTCAAATTAACACACAAAATCAACCATAACATTGATCATTTTAATATCCTTTTGGTTGTTTCTATTTTCTAACTTTCCAATAACAAACATGGATTACCTCTTTAATCATAAAAATAAAAGTCATTTTGTTTCTTTAACAAGTTTTTGTCTTAATTTGTCTACCAGTGTGTGACAATGCTGGCTGGTAAGTGTTTTGTGCTTGTCTACAAGACTAAGATAAACATTCAACAAGAAAAACATTGACCTTTAGGGTCTTCAGTTTATTCAATTGTGAGGGGGTCAAAATGAAGGAGCCGCATATTGAAATCCTATGTTCAAGTCCTGGTTCCTGCATTTACCTTTCCTAAGCCTCAGTTTCCTCTGCTATAAGGATGAGGCTAATACATTTACCTTATAAACTAAAAATAAAATATTAAGCCCCCCAACTGACTGAAAAGACCCCCCTCTTGGCCAAGAGGATCCCAGAGAAAACTGAAAAACTGAATGCCTGGCCATGATAGGAAGAAAAATCAGACACACCTCATTTGTTACACCCCCTCCCTTTTGGAGTGTAGGCACAACCAACCAGCACTAACATTAAAATAGAGATCATAATGTCAGAGGCGTCGGAACCACAGCAACTCCATTTTGAATAAGGGCTGCATAAAATAAGGCTGAAACCTACTGGGCGGCATTCCCAGATTGTTAAGTCATTCTTAGTCACAGGATGAGATAAGAGGTTGGCACAAGATACCGATCATAAAGACCTTGCTAATAAAACAGGTTGCCATAAAGAAGCCAGCTATAACCCCACCAAAACCGAGATGGTGATGAGCGTGACTTCTGGCCGTCCTCACTGCTACACTCCCACCAGAACCATGTCAGTTTACAAATGCCATGGCAACCTCAGAAAGTTACCCTATCGCATCTAAAAAGGGGAGGCGTGAATAACCCACCCCTTGTTTAGCATATAACCAAGAAATAACCATAAAAATGGACAACCAGTAGCCCTCAGGGCTGCTCTGCCTAGGGAGTGGCCATTCCTTTATTTTTGTCTTAATAAACTTGCTTTCACTTCACTCTATGGACTTGCCCTGAATTCTTCCTTGTGCGAGATCCAGACCCACTCTTGGGGTCTAGATCAGGACTCATTTCCGGTAACAAGAAGACTGACAAAACAGACTCTGTGGCAATAAGATACCAAATTCCAACCTGCATGTGATATAACATCACGTGACAGACAGCAAATCTTGAAGAAAATCAAAACTTTTACCCCAAAATACATTTATTTGACATATTGTTTTGTTTTGTTTTGTTTTGTTTTTAGACAAGAGTCTCGCTCTGTCGCCCAGGCTGGAGTACAGTGGCACGATCTCAACTCATCTGCCTCCCAGGTTCAAGCGATTCTTGTGCCTCGGCCTCCCAAGTAGCTGGGATTATAGGTGTGCACCACCATGCCCAGCTAATTTTTGTATTTTAAGTGGAGACAGGGTTTCGCCATGTTGGCCAGGCTGGTCTCGAACTCCTGACCTCAAGTGATCCACCCGCCTTGGCCTCCCAAAGTGCTGGGATTACAGGTGTAAGCCACCGCACCCAGCCCATTTCTTTGACATATTTTGAAATGGCCCTGCAAAGCCATATCTTGTGGGGGGAAATTTGCATCTGTAGAGAATCTACAGATTCCTTTTTCCATCCTTTCCTGGATCTACCAGAGATTAACTAAGGGTCTGACACCTTTTAAAGTCCAAAAAGAGATATTTACCACCTATTCTCTCTGAAGGCTACTACCTTGAGGCTTCATCTGCATAACAAGAACCTTGGCTTCCACAACCCCCCATAGCTTAATTTAAGCATCCCTTTCTAGTGGCATCAAATCTTCAGACAAGGCTTAACTCTTTCAACCAATTGCCAATCAGAAAATCTCAGAATTTGCTGTGAGTGGTGGCTCACGCCTGTTCCCAACACTTTGGGAGGCCAAGGCAGGTGGATCCCTGAGGTCAGAAGTTCAAGACCAGCCTGGCCAACATGGTGAAACCCTGTCTTTACTAAAAAAAATACAAAAATTAGCCAGGCGTGGTGGCAGATGCCTGTAATCCTAGCTACTCAGGAGGCTGAAGCAGGAGAATTGCTTGAACCCGGGAGGCGGAGGTTGCAGTGAGTTGCGCCATTGCACTCCAGCCTGGGCGACAAGAGTGAAACTCTACCTCAAAAAAAAAAAAGAAAGAAAAAAGAAAATCTCAGAATCTAACTATGACCTGCAAGCCCCCACTTCATCCCATCTTTTCAGGCCAAACCACTGTATACCTTCCATGTACTGATTTCTGTCTTTGCCTGTATCTCCTGCCTCCCTAAAATGTATAAAACCAAACTGCAACCCAACCTCCTTGGGCACACTTTCTCAGGACCTCTTGAGACTGTTTCCTGGGCTGTGATCACTCATATTGGCTCAGAATAAACCTCTTCACATATTTCACAGAGTTTGGTTTTTCCAGTAACAATCTCACAGGTGGTTTATGTGAAATCAAGTAATATATGTCCAGGTGCATCTTTAGGCTGTACAGGGCTAGCCCAACATTACCTTGAGGTGGGAGGCAGTATTTGCAATGTTTAAGAGGGAGCAAGACAGCAGGAGTTGGAGTCCTAGTCAGCCACCTACCTGCTGTGCGGTCTTAATCGAAGCAATTCAACTCTCTGAACCTTGGTTTTCAGATTTATAAAGGGGGTTAACACTAGAACCAACTTCACAGGGTTTTAGTGGGGACTACATAAGGTCATACATTTCAGGTCTTCAGCGCTGTCCCTAGCACATGTGCATTTTGTATTTTAATTATTTATTCCACCATTTCCCTACTCACATACACCCTTAACCCCTAATCCTGACTTGCACATCTTTCTTTGGTTTAATTGCAAATCACCATCAATTTAAGATGTCCCTGGGGTCCCAAGAAGCCCTTCCTTGCCCTCAACACCCTTACTCCATTCTCTCTACCAAACCCACTGGCAGCCAGTCCTCTAGGGAAATCTCAAACGTGAAAGGCCCAGACCACCACCACCTCCTGAAAGTGATCAAAGCCATCTTCCTAATTTCCTTAAATGCAGTGTTGAAAGGAAAGTAGTGAGTGGCTTAAAGCCAGGGATTCGGTTATGCTAATTACACCCTTGAAGAGCCCAGCCCTGAGGCCTCATAGCTTGAAAGGAATTCTGGCAGCTGGGTTCACTTGGAAAAGAAAGGAAATGTGGAATCTAACGGTGGCAGGAAGTGGGACAGTGGGTGGATTCAAGAAAAAGGAAGTTGTTTGAAAGTTGAAAAAATAAAGGAAATTCATTCACATTAAAACAACAAAAGGATATCTTTTCACCAATCAGATTAGCAAAAACAAGACACTGGATATTGCCCAGTCTTGACAATGCAGAGAGTAATAGGAGCTTAAACTCACCAAAATGACAAGGCACAGCTTTTTCCAAGGGCAATGGCAGAGTCCATCAAACTTCAAAACTTGCATAAACTTCTACTCTCTCAACTCTATTTCTAGGACCCATCTTTCCTACAGACATACACATGCACAAATATATATGGAGAAGGATGTGCTTGAAACAAACACAAAAAAGATGGAAACAATTAAATGCCCATTAACAAGGGAACGGATAATATTCTGTTTAAATATTAAATATATCTTTAAAAATGAAGATTTCCTTGTGTGCACAAGACCCATTTATAACATAAGTATTATTAAAAAGAAACGAAATGGTCTTGGGGAAAAAACATCAGAATCGTAAATCGCGAATATGAACTTTAGACTTTTAATACATTTTGTTAGATATGAGTTCTAAATTTCTTTTCAAAGAATCAGTATGTCAGTATATTCAATTCTTTGCCTTCTACTGTTAAACTTCCTCAAAAAGCAACCTTTTCTGATTACCTGCTCCACCCTGACTCATTCTGAATACCTGCTACCTGATCCGCCCTAACTCATTCTCCACCCTGCATAACCATTTTTCCCGCCAAACCACTCACCCCCATCTATCTCTTTAAATTAGCCAATTGGAATTAGTTTAGCCTGTGCGGCCTAACCCTAGCCAATTGGGCAACGACACAGCAGCAGGGGCCACATGAATCAGGGTTAAGAACCTCATCCCCTCCCTTGTCCAAGTGGGCACTCACCATCGCTCCATCTGTAAGGCTGCAATAGAATTAACTTGCCTTGCTGAGAATTAAAAAGAAAATTTTATATTTGAGTGCTATTCTTTTCCAGTACCAAAACTTTAATTATAACAATTTCAAGTGGCCCAGGCTTCCAAAAGTGTTTCTAAAGTAGTTGTTTCCTATACCTCAGGTATCCAGAGAGCAAAGACTATGGGAAATACTGATGTCACTCAATACTCACCAAAGATGAAAATAAGTTCATTTCCTTAACCACCTAGTTGAAATGGTCTTTAAACTAGGCCCTATTTACGTGCCAGGAATCTATGTTACAGCAGCACCCAGACGCAAAAGGAACACATATTAGCCATAATTCCCTCATACATCATCAACCATGGTGATGTTACAGGAAAGAGGTCCGGATCCAGACCCCAAGAGAGGGTTCTTGGATCTTGCATAACAAGGAATTCCGGGTGAGCCCATAGATTAAAGTGAAAGCAAGTTTATTAGGAAAGTAAAGGAACAAAAGAAGGGCTAACCCATAAACACAGCAGCCCCGAGGGTTATTTTATGGTTATTTCTTGATGATATGCTAAACAAGGGGTGGATTATTCATGCCTCCCCTATTTAGACCATGTAGGGTAACTTCCTGGGGTTGCCGTGACATTCGTAAACTGTCGTGGTGGTGGTGGGAGTGTAGCAGTGAGGACGACCAGAAATTCTCGTTGCCATCTTGGTTTCAGTGGGTTTTGGCCGGCTTCTTTACTGCAAGCTGTTTTATCAGCAAGATCTGACCTGTATCTTGAGCTGACCTCCTGTCTCATCCTGTGACTGAGAATGCCTAACCATCTGGGAATGCAGCCCAATAGGTTTCAGCCCCATTTTACCCAGGTCCTATTTAAGATGGAGTTGTTCTAGTTCACACGTCTCTGACAGTGAGAAGATCTCTGCCGAGCTGGAACTAAAGAAGAGTGTCTGGGCCGGGCGCGGTGGCTCACGCCTGTAATCCCAGCACTTTGGGAGGCCGAGACGGGCGGATCATGAGGTCAGGAGATCGAGACCATCCTGGCTAACGCAGTGAAACCCCGTCTCTACTAAAAATACAAAAAAAATTAGCCGGGCGTGGTGGCGGGCGCCTGTGGTCCCAGCTACTCGGAAGGCTGAGGCAGGAGAATGGCGAGAACCCGGGAGGCGGAGCTTGCAGTGAGCCGAGATCGCGCCACTGCACTCCAGCCTGGGCGACAGAGCGAGACTCTGTCTCAAGAGAAAAAAAAAAGAAGAGTGTCTGGAATTGAGTTACTGTCACGCGCGTCCGTGTGGAGAGAGTCTACCAAACAGGCTTTGTGTGAGCAACAAGGCTGTTTATTTCACCTGGGTGCAGGAGGGCTGAGTCCCAAAAAGGAGTCAGCAAAGGATGGTGGGATTATCATTAGTTCTTACAGGTTTGGGATAGACATACAAAGTACATTCTCAAGGGCAGGGAGAATATTACAAAGCACCTTCTTAAGGGCGGGGGAGAATATATGTATCAGTTAGGGTGGAGTGGGAACAAATCACAATGGTGGAATGTCATCAGTTAAGGCTATTTTCACTTCTTTTGTGGATCTTCAGTTGCTTCAGGCCATCTGGATGTACCCATACAGGTCACGGGGATATGATGGCTTAGCTTGGGCTCAGAGGTTTGACATTACCACATATGCAGCCCATAGCCTGGTGTTCACCAAAGGGGCCAGTCAAAAATTTCCAGCATACTTGAAGCTATTGAAAACCACATATGTGCACAGTATATGCAAGATAAGTATTTATAGTAAATGTATATACCTTCTGTTCTGAATAATATACTATATTTCAGTGACGGTCTATTAAGTATTTAGAAATGACACTGGATACATAAAATGGAAAATATCTTGAAGAAACAATGGTTATCACAAGGTCTCCCACTTTCTTATCCAGAACAGCGTGTACTTTTTTAGGAATGAAATTTTAAAGACATTGTTCTGTGAGTTCAAGAAATGGCCTTTTCCATACCAGGATTATGAGCTATTCTGCTTATAAACCACTCTGGGTGTGTCCACTTCTCTTGGATCTTTAGAAACATCTCACAATTCAATGAAAGATAGTTTATACCCAAAATAAACACCCTTGTTATGTTAAAAATAAAAAAAGAAAGGAAATGCAAAACTACATATATGCAGATATATATGTGTGCAAGTGCATAGAAAAAACCTTCAAGAACACACTCCAGCCTGTTAAAAAGCGAGCACCTCTGGAGAGAGAGGAAGTAGAACTTGAACTTCGTAGGCCAGGCGCAATGGCTCATGCCTGTAATCCCACCACTTTGGGAGGCCGAGGCAGGCGGATCACCTGAGGTCAGGAGTTCAAGACCAGCCTGATCAACATGGAGAAACACTGTTTCTACTAAAAAAAAAAAAAAAAAAAAAAAAAAAAAATTTAGCTGGGCGTGGTGGCGCATGCCTGTAATCCCAGTTACTTGGGAGGCTGAGGCAGGAGAATCACTTGAACCTGGGAGGCAGAGGTTGCAGTGAGCCAAGATCACACCATTGCACTCCAACCTGGGCACCAAGAGTGAAACTCCGTCTCAAAACAACAACAACAACAACAACAGAACTTGAACTTCGTATTCTATGCAAAAAAGGAAAAAATCTAAGAGAAAAAAAAAGAATACATAAGGAATATGGTTTCTCAATTTAAAAACCTCCCCCTTCCAACACCATCTTCCATCCCTGTCATTCTTTTTTTTTTTTTTTTTTTTTTTGAGGTGGAGTCTCGCTCTGTCATCCAAGCTGGAGTGCAATGGCGCAATCTTGGCTCCGTGTAACCTCCGCCTCCCAGATTCGAATGATTCTCCTGCCTCAGCCTCCCAAGTAACTGAGATTACAGGCATGCACCACCACACCCGGCTAATTTTTTGTATTTTTAGTAGAGATGGGGTTTCTCCATGTTGACCAGGCTGGTACTGAACTCCTGATCTCAAGTGATCCACCCGCCTCAGCCTCCCAAAGTGCGGGATTACAGGTGCGAGCCACCACGCCTGGCCCATCCCTGTCATTCTTAGTAAGAAGATAGATTTAGGACCTAATTTTAACTATTCAGAAAGCTTTTAGATGTATGCCTTGCTTAGGCTTCTCTGGCAACTCCCCAAGCCTGCATCAGCTTAGCATCCAATCCATTAAGGTCTCCCCATGCGGCTGAGGTCCCTGTCACAGGGTGCCCTAAATACAGAGAAGGTCTAGGCGAAATTTACACATGACACAGTTATGGTCTTGCATGATCTTTCACTTTTGTCTTTTTGTAAACCTTGATTTATTTTGCTTCCCTTGGCACATTATCTCCCCTTCCAGATATTTTTGCAATGGATATTGTATTCTTTAAGACTTTCTTGATTGCGAGTGAGAGAAACTAAATTAGCAAAAGGTGGAATTCATTATAAGCATTCAATAAATGTTTGCTGTTGCTGCTGCCCGGCTGTTGTTATTGAAGGCAGGATTTGCCTGGGTTTTGGAAACAGCTGGATCCAGGAATTTGCACATTCTCAAGAAATTTCTTAATCTCTATCTGCTGCTTCTCTCTGTTCCTCTTTCAATGAAGTCCCTCTCACTTGTGAGACTCAAGTCAAACCAAGTTTAGCAAAAAAAAAAAAAAAGGGAGGAAATACTGGCTCAGATAACTGAAAACCCCAGAGGCTAGCTTCAGAAACTACTTCATATTGGTGCTAAAACTATGTAAATTACATAATCACCCAGGAAGCTAGGGCGTGCAGCCAGATCTATCGAACCAGATGAACACAGAGAGGGAAAAGAGTCATTTACCCTGTAAAGGTAAATCCGGGTTTTGTCACCCAAAAAAAGGTAGAAATAACACACACACCCCAGTCTTCTCTCTCTCTATTCTCTTGTCTCTTTCTCTCTCCCACTCTCCCTCTCTCATTTTGCCCTCTCTTGCTTGGAAACTGGCTTCTCCTGGCATTCTGATCTTTATGATAGGAAATAATGTCTGCCAAGAGATCCCAAATCCCAAATTAGCCTGACTCTCTCCATTTCAAACCCAAAAGACTCAGTGAAGGGTCTGGTATCAGTTATCTACTGCTGCATAATGAATTACCCAGAAACGGAAAGGCTTACAACAACACCATTTATTATCTCACTTCGTGTCTTGCAGGTCAGGAATCCAGGGGCAGCTTAGCTGGGTGGTTATGGTTCAGTGTCTCCCATGCCAGAAATCATCTTATGAAAAAAAAAATAGAATTATGCGACCCCAAACTCACTATGCCAAAGGGAAAGTTAAGCTTGGGAATTCAGCCACCAATACTGTCTTCCTTTTGTTCCCAAACAGACAGCTGGAATTTCACAACCCAAATCATGAGCTCATTTCCTCTACTCCCTCTTTTCATGTTTATCTTATGTAAAATGTAGATTTACTGAGAGGGAGATAATACATAATTGACTTTTTCCTCTACTCCCTCTTTTCACATGTATAATGTTGATTGATTGATTGATTTTTTGAGACAGTCTTGTTCTGTTGCCCAGGCTGTAGTGCAATGACACAATCTTGGCCCACTGCAACCTCCACCTCCAAGGTTCAAGCGATTCTCCTGCCTCAGCCTCCTGAGTAGCTGGGATTATAGCTACACACCAGATAAGTTTTGTATTTTTAGTAGAGACAGGGTTTTGCCATGTTGGCCAGGCTGGTCTGGAACTCCTAGCCTCAAGTGATCCACTTGCCTCAGCCTCCCAAAGTGCTGGGATTACAGGCATGAGCCACTGTGCCCCGCCTAAAATTTAGATTTATTGAGACTAATCAGGGCTTCACAAGAATGTAACCATCTACCTCACTGCATATCTCCCTCCCTTCCTCCCCCGCCTCCCACTCCTTGCTCTTTCTCCTTTAAATACCAGAGTGCACACAAAGCCCCCTTTGGAGAAAAGCAGAGATCACAGATGCTCCTCCGATTTCTGTTTTTCCTGGGTGCATCCTCAACCTTGGCTAAATAAACCTCTAATGGCCTCAGTCACTTTTTGGTTAACAATCGGAATGCTGTTAACTGGGGCTGGAGAATCCATTTCCAGAAGAAGTCACTCACATAGCTGGAAAGCTCCTGCTGGTGATGGCAGATCCTCTCCATGTGGGCCTCTCCACGGGAGGCTGGAGCCTCTGCACAATATGGCAGTTGGCTTCACCTGAAGGGAGTGATCTGAGAGAGAGAACATCGCCTGAAACAGATTTGGATTGAAAATAATAAATAAATCAATATTTAAATATTTTTTTAAAAGACAGAAAACATCTGGCAGAAACTATCCTTTTTATGATCAGCCTCAGACATCACATACCATCACTCTATTAATTTAAAGCAAGTCCCTAAGTTCAGCCCACGTTTTATGAAAGGGAGAGCTTCACCTTTTGAAGGAAGGAGTATCAAAGAACCTGTGAATATGTTACAGGACCCCACCGCTTACCCAAAGTCAGTGGTTTCCTCACTATAGTCCCTTCTGTGGATGCCAGAAATATGTTACAGAAAAGCGGTCCCGGCGCAGACCCCAAGAGACAGTTCTTGGATCTTGCGCAAGAAAGAATTCAGGGTGAGTCTGCAGCGCAAAGTAAAAGCAAGTTTATTAAGAAAGTAAAGTGGTGAAAGGACAGCTACTCCATAGACAGAGTAGGACATTCCTGAAAGTAAGAGGAGGAACACATTCCCGCTAGGTACAATGTTTGTATATATGGGGAGATGTGCTCTAAGGGTTTGTGATAGAGGATTAATTTTCTTAATGACTATATTTTGCAAGAATCGTTAAAGCAAAATTAGGAATGCCTATGTTCTCCACATATCAGGATATCCGGACACTCCCAAGTCTGGGTCTGTTAGTAAACATTATTAATTTGTTCCCTTAACCGTAAACATCTAGAGGCTCGGAATGCCAAACTTTCTGAGGATGCAGCCCAGCAGGTCCCAGCCTCATTTTCCAGCCCTCACTCAAGATGGAGTCGCTCTGATTCAAACGCCTCTGACAGATATGTTTTTAAGCCAACACAGGACTAATTAGTCTTTCTTGGGTCAAGTGTTTTCCTTTAAAATAATCAACTGTGACCACAGGCAGGGTTCTACTGTAACAATGGCTGCTCCCTCTACAATCTTGCAGATTTGGGTGGAAAAAAAAGATTTCTAGAAAGGGGGATGCACAAACAGAGAAAAAGAACTCTTTTCCTCCAGCTCCAGAAAGAAAAATCCCAGAGGATGATTCTGATGGGCTCAGCTTGCATCATATGCCTATTCCAAGAGCCATCAATCACTGTGGTCAGGGGCAGGAAGTAATGTTGAAATATAAGAATGCAGGAAGGGTTCCAGGTGGTCACTCATGATCATCTCCACTGTGTGACTTCAAACCATGCCACTTAATCTTTTTATGTCTTAGTCTCAGCATCTGCTAAATAGAGATGAGAAAGCCTCGTACATAGAGTTGTTATGACTATTAGATGATTATCTGTGAAGCATAATGTCTAGCTACAAAAAAAAAGCCTATTAAGATTCTTAAGTACTTAAAATTCATCTCAAAATGGCATTTATTTTTATTTTACTTTATTTTGTGTGTGTGTGATGGAGTCTCGCACTGTCACCCAGACTGGAGTGCAGTGGCATGATCTCGGCTCACTGCAATCTCCATCTCCCAGATTCAACCGATTCTCCTGCCTCAGCCTCCCTAGTAGCTGGGATTACAGGCGCCCGCCACCACACCCAGCTAATTTTGTGTGTGTGTATTTTTAGTAGAGATGGGGTTTCACCATGTTGGCCAGGCTGGTCTCGAACTCCTGACCTTGTGATCCGCCCACCTCGGCCTCTCAAAGTGCTGGAATTACAGACATGAGCCACCGTGCCTGGCCTATTTTTATTTTTTTATTTTATTTTTTGAGAGGCATCTCTCTGTCGCTCAGGCTGGAGTGCAGTGGTGCAATCTCAGCTCACTGCAACCTCTGCCTTCCAGGTTCAAGCCATTCTCCTGCCTCAGCCTCCTGAGTAGCTGGGACTACAGGTGCACATCACCATGCCCAGCTAATTTTTGTAATTATTTTTATTGTTATTATTATTTTTGAGAAAGAGTCTCGCTCTGTCACCCAGGCTGGAGTGCAGTGGCACGATATCGGCTCACTGCAGCCTCCACCTCCGGGGTTCCAGTGATTCTCTTGCCTCAGCCTCCTGAGTAGCTGGGATTACAGGCATGCGCCACCATGCCTGACTAATTTTTGTATTTTTAGGAGAGACGGGGTTTCACCATGTTCAGGCTGGTCACGAACTCCTGACCTCAAGTGATTCACCTGCCTCAGCCTCCCAGAGTGCTGGGATTACAGGTGTGAGCCACCGTGCCTGGCCACAAATTGGCATATTTTTAAAAGCAATTTATAATTGGAAAGTCTCAGGGCTCACTCTTCACTTCTAATTCTCATAATCCTTACTTTCGCATTGTGGCTGACTTCATCCACAAACAGGCTTTCCTTGGGAGAACAAAGGAAACATGGGTCTCATGTTTGAAACCCATGGAATCTACGGACATGAATTGCCTTTCTCCCTACTCACAAGGAAGAGTCTTGACATTCACTCAGATTGGCTGACTTCAGGCACCTGTCCACTTATGAATCAATCACTCTGTCCAGGGGATGGGGACTGGGGGCAGAGAAATGGAATGCTGATTGGCTTAAACCAATCACAATCCACCCCTGATGACTGAAGATGGAGTCAATCTCCCAGGAGCACAAGGGATACAAGAGAGGGATGATATGAAAATCAGGTCGTATAAGGAAAGAGGATAAGAGAGGGTGGGTGCTGTAGGCCAGAGTCAGCTGGCCTGCCAAACCCAGCCTGCTGTTGTAAATAAAGTTTTATTGGAACATAGCCACAGTCATTCATCTATATATTGTCTATAGCTGCTTTTGTGGTACAATGACAGGATTAAATAGTTGCAACAGAGACCATATGGCTGCAAAGTCAAAAATCTTTACTATCGGGGCCTTTACAGAAAAAAGGTTGCAGATCCCTGCATGTAGGCAACATACAATTTCCACTGCAGTCGTATTCAAAACACATTTTCTTCCCTCCTCCCAGTCCTTCTCTGTTGAGATACATTATGACAAATCAGCAGAGCAGGCATCTGTCGGCAGAATCCTCCCAGGGTCCATCAACTCCTACCCCATTGCCAATGAGTAAACACACAGCCTGTGGAATCACATCAGGCAGAGGACTGGTTTGAGAAGAGATTTTATGGCTGCTGGAGCGTACAGGCTCTGTCTCCATTACCCATCATGGAACTTCACCATTCAAAGATCAATGACGTGCAGCCTAGATGATGCTGGCAAGCCAGGGGCTGTGGATCCCGATTTTTCCTCCATGATAAAGGAGGAGCAATCTCCAGGAGCTCTAGCCTGGAAGACAGTCTTAGTTAAATTACTTTATCGCCCAGCTGAGAGATGGCCAGCTTAGAGGAGATGTACTCAAGCAGCATGCTAACTAGACTCAGCATCAGCACATAGACCCCTCCTCAGAGCAGCACACTCCTCCCTCCTCTTTCCCACCAAAGAGCAGAAGAATTCCACCCTGATATTGGCTTGTGGAGGCTGCTCTCCCTGACACTTCCATAGTAAGTAAGATCAGGGGTCTGTGTAGTTCCCACTCACTTCACACGCACATATCTGAGATCACTGCTTTCAAGCTTGCCAAGTGGCAGAGAACTTGTACATCATGGAGTCCTTGCAGACACTCAAAATGCTGGTATATCATGCTTAAAAGAAACTTCTAGTGCAAAGACTAAGTGCACAGGCATTAGAGATAGGCAGAACAGGATTTAGATCCCAGCTCTGCAACTTACCATGGGCAAGTGTCTTAGTTCAAGATCCTTCAGAAACTTACTTTAAGACAAGAGTTCAAGTGCACATAGTTGATTTAGAAAGTGACCTCAGGAAGCACCACAGGGGAGTGGGGAAGAGGAGGAACCAATAAAGGATGTGTATCAAGGAAGCTATCACTGGAGCTGAATTCTGCTGGAGAACCTATGTTAAATACTGCCTCAATGGTAACTCATCCAAGCAGCAAGGGTGCTGGGGTATTAATACTGCAACTCCCATATGTTATCATTCGAGGGATGCTGCCAGAGGCATTAACCCCCTTGCACTTCTGGCCTATGTACTGGGGATCTGGTGGCCAAAGAGAGCCCTTGGGCAAAGAGCTGCCAATGCTAGGAGATGGAAGTCCTGCCCGTGGACTCCGAAATGGTAAAACCCAAGGGGGTAGGAGTGGGGCTTGAAGGGGCATCAACAACATACACTACAGCAAGCAACCTAATCTCTCTAAGACTCAAGTTTCCTCATCTACAAAATGCAAATTACTTGTAGCAAATAATGTCTAATATCATGGGGTTGCTTTGAAGGGTAAAGTCAATACTGCAAGTTAACATATTCAGCACAGTGTGTGGCACTAGTAAACATCTAATAAATAATAGTTATGTTTACAAAACATCACCTGCAAAACAAAATGTGTAATAAATGCCATGCTCATTTTCCAATCAACTCTGAGCCCCCAACCTATGGAGTTGGCAAGAAATCAATCTCCCTGTTTTGAGGTGGTCCTTCTACCTCCCTAAGGTCACATTAGAATCTGAGAGGTTTAACTTGGGGCCAGGAAACAAAGGATAAGCTCTGGACTTCAGTTTCCCATGACCTTACTGTTGAGTTTATAATCCAACTCTGCAGAATCCATTAAGTTTGGCCACAGGAATCTTTGTGGAGGCTGGGGGGCCTGGTACCCAGGGTCTGGCTTCTTTCAGCGTACCCCAGCCATTCCACACCTCCCCATCCTGACCACCAGGGGGGTCCAGCCACCTCCCCAGGATCCCATGAGAGAGTAGACTGAGGCATCTGCAGATCTCCTACCCCACTGGTGTTGAGGGAACTCCCTCCTCGCTCATTGTTTCTGCCTCTTCCCCACTCCTCAAAGTCACTCATCTCCCTATCTTTTGAGCCATAAGCCAAGGGCTGCAAGCTGAAGGGCAAACAGAATGGTTCAAGTTCCCTGAGATTACCGAGTGCCTTCTTGGAACTGGGCTCTGCAGCTCCTGGCTGCCAGTATTATCTAGGATGTACATCACTGATCTTTGAATGGTAACATTCTGTGATGGGTAATGGAGTCAGAGCCTATGCACTCCTGCAGCAGCCCTGAAAGCTCTCATCTACCAGTCCTCTTATCTGATGTGAATCCACAGGCTTCGTATTTAGGTCATTGGCTATGGAGTAGGTTTTGATGGACCCTGGGAGAATTCTTCTGCCTGCAGACAACCGTTCTTCTACTATGTTGCAATGTTCTAACAAGACAGAAGAGGAAAGAGTAAAAGAAACATTTATTGAGTACCACTTGTAACAGACATTGCATGTCCACCTACACAGCACTCCTCTTTCCCCTTCTTAACAGTATGCAGTAGAGGAGAATTTATAAACAACTTCCATCCATTCTGAGTCTTTTCCTGTTACAAAACAAAACACAAATTAATGGTGTTGCAATGAATTATCCTGTCACATAAAATTTTGTGCTAAATCAACTATCATATCAAATTGTAATATAAGCTAGTAGCAAGAGCCAATGATCTAATGAGAAAAGGATGAAAGAAAAAGCCAAAACTATAAATTCTATTCATTCAGGGTTTTGTTGGGATATTTTTTCCGTGAATTACAGAGACACGTTAATTTCTGAAGAGTGTAAGCAGTAAGCAGAGAAGCTATTCCATTCTAGAGACACACTCATGCTATGAGAAACAGAGTTTATGTTATGTCTCTAGGAGTGGCCAGATGTCTAGCTTTTCAAAATGAACAAAAATAGTTCCTTTTCCCAAGGGCATCAGAGAGTGACCCAGGAAAATATAACCTTGCCTTATTCCCAGCAAAGGTAACAAATGCATGGAAATTTAGCACAGATAATTTGCTGCTATTTGGGGCTTTCACATAGCCCCAAATTTTACCTCATTTGTTACTATGCAAGACTGAAAGTTTCAGAAACTCAGATTAAACTGATTTAAGCCTAAAGGGGGATTTACTGGCTGGTATAACTTGAAAGTTCAGGTGCTGCTTGATCCAGGTGCTCAAAAGACAGAATCAAGATTTGGTTCTTCTCTCTTTTTTGTCTCTGTTGGCTTCACTCTCAGGTACGTGTTTCCCCCAGCATAACAAAATAAATGACAGCAGCTCCTGGCTTACATCCCACTAGCTCAGACCCTCAGCAGAAGAAGAATGCCTCTTTATCAGGATATCTCTCACGAGTCCTGGAATTCACTCTGATTGGATTGGCTGGAGTCATGTGCCTTCCCTGAACCTTGTTGTGGCTTGGGATGCAATAAGTCCTCTGACTGGCCAAAGCTAAAATCGTCAGAGGCGTGTGAACCAGAGCAACTCCATCTTAAATAGGACCTGGGTAAAATGAGGCTGAGACCCACCGGGCTGCAGTCCCAGATGGTTAAGGCATTCTTAGTCACAGGATGAGATAGGAGGTCGGCACAAGATACAGATCTTAAAGACCTTGCTGATAAAACAGCTTGCAGTAAAGAAGCTGGCTATAACCCACTGAAACCAAGATGGCGACGAGAGTGACCTCTGGTCGTCCTCACTGCTATACTCCCGCTGTGAAAGCCCCAAATGGCAGTTTACAAATGCCATGGCAACCACAGGCAGTTACCCTATATGGTCTAAAAAGGGGAGACATGAATAATCCACCCCTTGTTTAGCATATCATCAAGAAACAACCATAAAAATGGGCAACCAGCAGCCGTTCTTTTATTCCTTTACTTTCCTAATCGACTTGCTTTCACTTTAATCTATGGACTCACTCTGAATTCTTTCTTACGTGAGATCCAAGAACCCTCTCTTGGGGTCTCAGTTTGGACCCCTTTCCTATACAAAATTGCCTACCCAGGGAGCCAGGAATGGGGCTAATCTACACCACATTAAGTCAGAGGTCGGGAAAGCTAGCTCAATACATCAGATAGATGATACCAGAAGAAGGGCCACACACAGCTGATGCCCCCCGCAGGATCCCCAGCTATCATCTGATTTTCAAAATGACCCCCAATGTGATTAGTTGGGTTTTTTACTCTTTTTTCATCTCAAAGTTATACACGCACATTGTAATAATTACCTCCATTATATAGACTAAGAAACCAAGGCTCAGAGAACCAAGTAACACCCAAGTTCTCCTAATCAAACAAAGAGGAGCTGGGACCCAAACTCTCCGTCTGTGTGACTCCAAAGTGAAGTCTGCCCAGGGTCTTTTCTGTAAATGTCCATTTATAGGCCAATGAGTTTTTTTCAGGATTGTTCAAAGTCTTCCACTGTATACACAAACCAAAGATACCAGTGGCATTCCTGTTCCCTCACTCCCACATCCCAGAGCAAGCAAATTTCAGGAGCCCATTTGCAGCCCCTCTTGAAGAGGAACTGAAGACTGAGTTAGTAAATCTGTGCTGAGCTAATGCATTTTTCTGGTTGACAACTTCACCGCTGCCACCAACCTCAGTGCTTTGCTGATGTCAGGCAAGAAACGCAAAATATATTCTGCCCTGTCATTCTAGTCACCTCTTCCTGTCCAACCCACATCCTAAAAACAGGCAAACAGGATTGCCATAGTCAACTCAGTGTGGTTGAAGGGTGTTTCAAGGCTCCATATCCAGAGTGTAGCCTGAGGTCCCCTCTCTAGAGAACAGAGTGATAGAAGATACCAATAGCATTATGTTAGGGTGTCCCCTTCACCTAGAAAATCCACTTCTGGACATTTGCCCTAAAAAAAAAAATCAGAGATGTGAACAATCATGGATATACAGATATCTTCTGAAATATATGCTCAGAGTGCCCACAACAGATTACCCTGGGCACTTGTTAACAAGGGGCATTAGGCTGTGGTTCACACTCCAATCCCAGCACTTTGGGAGGCCAAGGCAGACAGATCACCTGAGGTCGGGAGTTCGAGACCAGCCTGGCCAACATGGTGAAACCCTGTCTCTACTAAAAATACAAAAATTAGCCAGCATGGTGGCACACACCTGTAATCCCAGCCACTCGGGAGGCTGAGGCAGGAAGATCACTTGAACCCAGGAAGCAGAGGTTGCAATGAGCCGAGATCATGCCACTGCACTCCAGCCTGGGCAATGGAGCGAGACTCCATCTCAAAAAAAAAAAAAAAAGTTAGGGGGGCATTAGCTGGGCAAGTGGTGGGGGTGGGGCAGGATCTCTGCATTCCACTCACACCTGCAAAATCAGAATCTCCTAAGCTGTGGCATCCAGCTTAAGTTCAAGGCTGCAGTGAGCAATAATCATGCCACTGCACTCCAGCCTGGGCAACAGAGCAAGACATCATCTCTAAAAAAAGAAAAAGTAAAAAAAAAAAAGTAGGGAGGAGGGTGGGATCCCTGCATTCCACTCACATCTATGAAATCAGAATCTCCTAAGATGACTCCCAGTGATTCCTGCCTCCCGCTGTGTCCCTGGTATTCACACCCACCTTATTATATAGTCTCCTCCCACCTTGAACAGGCCTGGCCTCTTTAACTAACGCAATGGCATATTGCAGAAGTGACAGAGCGCCCTCTGAGGTTAAGTCATAAAAGCCTTGTCTTGCTTTCTCTTGGGTCACTCTTTATGGGGGAAAGTCAGCCGCCATGTCATGAGGACACTCAAGCAACCCTGTAGAGAATTCTGCAGGTCCAGGAGCTGGATTCTGCCAACAGCCAGCACAGATCTTGTGAGAGAGCTGCCTTGGAAATGGATCCTCCAGCCCCAGTTGAGTCTGAACCACATCTTGACTCCTGAGAGACCTCAAGCCAGAAGCAACCAGCTAGGACACTCCCTAATTCCTGACTCTCAAAACGTCTGTGAGACAAATGAATAGTCATTGTTTCAAGCTGCTAGGTTTGGGGGTAATTCGTTATTAAGCAGTAGTTATTACACAGGGTAAGCCCAGGATCTACATGTTTACAAGCTCCTTGGGAAAGTCAGACACACTGAAGCCACTGGAGGCCAAGGATGTCCCTGCAACATTGTTTAGATTCAGAAAGTAACATCGGTGCCCCCTAGGGGATTAGAGAAGCAAATTATAGTCTACCTGCAGGATGGCCAACAATGCACGTAGGAGACAGCTAGTACCTACCTTATCTTTTTTCAAAGGCTGCCAAGCATTTATGACATATTGAATACAAAATCAGTTCACATGCACAATGCATAATATAATCCTATTTTTGTTTCATATAGAGCATTATTATATAATCCCTCATGTCCCAGGCCTTAGCCTGAGATGTGTGTGATTATATAATAGTCTTTTACTCCTTGAAGAAGTTCTTGTCACTCCTAAATTATTAAGGTGCAAGCCCACAGCAGCCTAATGGCTTGGAATTAGCCCCAGCTATTTCTGAAGTTTCCGCAGGAATCCTTTTACCTGAGCTCAGGAATGTGCCCACGGGTCCTTTTGGCGTTGACATCCTGCTGTGCCATTGCCATGGTCTGCTGGGGCGGCTCCCACCCCCAGCCCAGGAGGCAGGATGGCTCACATTCACCCACGTGGGGATACAGGCCCTTACAAATATCCAGGTGAGACCAGGATGTAGTTATTTGTTTCACACATATAATACATAAAAATAATCCTACTGTAAAAGCTGGCTTTAAAGGAGGGGAAAATAGAGGCAATCAAGCGTAATAGTTCAAGGTCTGACTCCACCTTTTACTTAAATCAGGCGCATTCGCCTCTTGTCTTTTTTTTTTTTTTTTTGAGACGGAGTCTTGCTCTTTCACCCAGGCTGGAGTGCAGTGAAGCGATCTCGGCTCACTGCAGGCTCCGCCCCCCGGGATTCACGCCATTCTCCTGCCTCAGCCTCCCACGCAGCTGGGACTACAGGCGCCCGCCACCTCGCCCGGCTAATTTTTTGTATTTTTAGTAGAGACGGGGTTTCACCGTGTTAGCCAGGATGGTCTCCATCTCCTGACCTCGTGATCCGCCCGCCTCGGCCTCCCAAAGTGCTGGGATTACAGGTGTGAGCCACCGCGCCCGGCTCATGTCTTTATCGTCCCACTGCGCTGAACAATTCTAGGGCCACAGTTCCTATTGTATTCCTTGTACAGAGCACCCCCTGGAGTCATGCCTTTATTTCCTCATCTGTAACATGGGGATTATAATCACAGCTCATAGGGTCATTATTAGCATTGAGCAAGTGAATTCACATAAAGCCCCTCAACAGTGCCTGGCCCAGAGTGGGCACTCAACAAATGTCACTTCTTAATTACCACCATTATTATTCATATGTACTCCACACATATAATTCCACTGCCCTCCCTAGAGGTAGCTCCATTTATTAAGTGGGCACACTTGTAGAATTTTTCTGTGCATTTACATACATAGATTTTGGCACTGATTTTTTTCTTGTATGAATAGGATTGTTCTCTATTCTCAGC
Organism: Nomascus leucogenys; assembly: GCF_006542625.1. Lineage (NCBI taxonomy): Eukaryota > Metazoa > Chordata > Mammalia > Primates > Hylobatidae > Nomascus > Nomascus leucogenys. The sequence goes on from NC_044390.1 coordinate 75,587,226, forward strand.
CATATGTGTCAGAGAAGCTCCCATGTCAGTGCGCATAGATCAGCCTCACTCTAGTGCAGATATGCCAAGCTTTATCTAACAGTCCCCGCTTGTCCAGTACTTTGCTTATTTCTAGTTTTATGCTATTGCACACAAGTTGCAAAGAACATTGCTACATGCTTCTTTGTCCATCACACTAGTATTTCTTTAGATGAGATTCCTAGAAGTGATAATTCTGGGGTAAAGGATATTTGCATTTAAAATGCTGATAGATCCTCAGCCTGTCGGGTGCTACTACAGACAACAGAATAAGAGGAGAGATATAGTACCATGAAGATTAATTTAAAATTATTTCTAAGAGTGGTTGCTAAGACTCAACATCCAAGCGCTTTACTTGGAACTTCCTGCGTAAACACTCACCCTGCATGGAGGATGTTCTGGGAAAATTGCCACACCTCCAAGTTCCCACCCAGCTCATCTGAACCAAGAGAAGTGGGGAATAAGCCTTCCTGTCTAGTAGACCAACAATACCCCCTGGAGAAACATGGGAACATCTCTCCTCCAAAGGACATCCCACCATCACCCCGTAGTCCAAACAAGACAACCACATAGGCCAGGAGGGCAAGTCCAAGTCCGCTCATTGGATTTGGTACATTACTACTGGGAGGAAGACCAACCTTGGAGAGCAGGGTACCCCTTACCAGACGTGGCACTTCTCTCCAGCCTCAGGTGAGAGCAAGAGCAAGTCTGCATATCCCTTCTGCCACCATCTGGTCCTCAATCCTCAACTCCAGCAAGCAAATGCTTGGATGAGAATGCACACCCTGTCTCCCAAGAGCAAACAAGTGCGTTCAGGCCTGGGGCAGCCAAACTCTAAGTTTAGAAACAGATTTTGCTCCAACCCTGCAGGGGCATGTTCTACCAACACACACAGTTTGCTTTAGGTTCCCTTTAGAATACTTAACTGCTCCATCTGCAGCTTCAGTATTTGAGCTTTCAGGGCATCCCCAAGAACCGTGGATAGTTATTTTGCTTATTTTCTTCTCACCAAGTGCTCACACCCAGAATCAAGGGATGGCCCTGCTCAAAGGTAAACTCCAGTCCCCTTCCCAGAAAGCAGAAAATACATGTAACATTTTAAATGAGGGTTTTACAAGCTTTGGGGGAAAAATATAGAAGCAGATTCTATTCCAGTAACCCTACTAAATATGCATTTATAATTTTGCATTCATTTAACAATATTTACCAAGCATTCGCTACATGCCAGACCTTCTTCAAGGTGCTGAGGACACAAGGGTAGGTAAAGCAAGTCAGGACACTACAGACAGTCCCCAACTTATGATGCTTTGATTTTTTCATTTTATGATGGTGAGAAAGCAATAGGCATTCAGTACATTCCTTGACTCACAATGGGGTCACATCCATATTGTAAATCGAGGAGCATCTGTATAGGGATTAGATTCTAGTGTGCACATGCATAGAAATAAAAGGCAAGAGAATATTTTTAAAGTGATAATGGTTATCCCTGAGGATTGTGATAATAGAGATCCTTATTGTTTTTTACGTTTTGTGTTGTTTGAAATTTTTCCAACTGGAAAAAAACTCACAGTATAGATGAATATTTATAGTTATGGGACTATACTCACAAGATACTGCTAAGTGAAAAGAACTGGCTACAGAAGAATATACAAAGTATATTTTTTGTAAATATGTATTTACACTGTGTGTCTATCTGTTGTGATGAGTCATTTTGACTAAAAGGATTATGGAGGAATGTGTTGTTCGATTTTCTGTGTCTTTCTGCGTTTTGCAAGTGGTATGAATTGAACACATATCGCTTTTATAAAAAGGGGAAAAATGGGTCGGGCAGAGTGGCTCACACCTGTAATCCCAGCACTTTGGGGGGCCAAACTGGGGAGATTGCTTGAGCCCAGAAGTTCAAGACCAGCCTGGGCAACATGGTGAGACCCTGTCTCTACAAAAAATACAAAAAAAAAAAAAAAAGCTAGGCATGACGGTGCACATCTGTGGTCCCAGCTACCTGGGAGGCTGAGGTGGGAGGATGACCTGAGCCTGGGAGGTCAAGCCTACAGTAAGCTCTGATCATACCACTGCACTCCAGCCTGGGTGACAGAGTGAGACTCTGTCTCCAAAAAAAAAAGTCGGGGGAGTGGAGGGTGGGGAACGTTATTTAGCAATAGGAACTTCGACCTAGCCCTAAATTATTCTATCCCTAAATTATTCTATCCCTTGGCCTACCAAAATACCTGAAAATTCTCCGTTAGAGTCAGTCATTTGGCTAAACATTTCATTCCCAGAGGCTCCTGCTATATTACTTAAGAGGAATAACACACTGGTCTGTCACTTGCAAAATGGAAACGTGAACAGGGAATCTGAAAATGAAATGTCACTTTGGAGAGCGAGGAGTCTGCCTGCCTCAGCAAGACACAGACAGACAGGGAAGGGCATGGAGAGTCCCAGTGGTGCATGAGGACTCTCTGCTCTGAAAGTGAGGAGGAGGAGACTGAAGAAAAATCAGATGAGACATGGGATAAGAAGGACCTCCATGCATGCCCCTCTCCAAACACCCAGCACCCGCTCTGCAGCCAAGGTCAGAGCTGTCGAAGAGTGATGAGCAACGTGTTTACTAAAAAGAAAGAAAAACCTACCTATAAGAGGTTTTTATCATAGTGAGCCGCTCTGCCTGAGTCTTCAGAAATTATCAAGGGTGACATCACTCTCCCCAGTCACAACCCCAGGACTCAACATCCCAGCAACACCCAAAGGACTCACCCACCCACCTCCCTGTCATTGCAGCAGCAGAACTGTCAACCCTAAAAATGAGGATGGTTACATGAGGAAATATGACGATCACTCCTCTCCAAGCTGTCAGCTAGAATATGAGCCTGGACTTAGACTAGCTGCAGCAGGGACCATGTTTAACAAGGGGCACGGTGGACTGCTTTAATATTCAATCCAGACCTCTGATGATTAGTTATTCATTAATGACCAACTGCCTCAAGGCTCCTGTTTTGTTGAAAGCTTTACAAACCATCCAAGAAATGAGATATTGAGCTAAACATTTCATTCTTCCTCTTTTCATCATTCATCCAACATTTTTTGCAAATACTTACCAGGGGCTAGGGACTGGGGGGTTCAGGTATAAGATTCTTTTGGGCTTGAACAAATCTGAGGACACCTTGAATTTTTATAAAAATGTGTATTAGCTTTTCTTAATTATGCAAGTAACACATGCCTTGCAATATGCTAAACAACAAAGTAAAGTAAAAAATCAATAATCTCCCCCACTGCATTCTAACTCTAACCCCTTGTAGTTAGCAATGTTAATAGATTGTTGTAGAGTTCCCTTCTCTATGCCTTTTTAAAAAAATGTTCATCTATTTATTTGAGACTTGATTATGAGACTGGCTAATTTTTGTATTTTTTGTAGAAACAGGGTTTCATCATGGTGCCCAAGCTGATCTCAAACTCCTGGGCTCAAGTGATCTGCCCACCTCAGCCTCCCAAAGTGCTAGGACTACAGGCATGAGCCACCACACCTGGCCCTCTATGTCTTTTTTTACTTACCAAAAAAAAAAAATTATATATATATATATATATATAGAGAGAGAGAGAGAGAGAGAGAGACAGAGAGAGAGAAACTATACACATGCTTCTACAACTCATCTTTTTCACTTCGTTGTGTATTAAGAATCTCCCTTCAGGGTGACACAGAGATTGAGCTTGTCCTTTTTCATAGCTGTGTGATATTCCACAGTATGGCTATAATGTAATTTATTCAACAAGTCTCAGACTGATAGACAGGATGTCTCCTAACATCCTATTTGGGGAGACTCATTAAACATCCTTGGACATCACTGTACTTTCATGGATGTATAAAGAAACGACTCCCCAGGTGGGACAACTGGGTATAGACATCTAACAGTGACAGAGGGTCCCTTTCTGCCCCAGCTCATGGGAAAATTCCCAGTGGCCCTGATCAGTTCCCCACTGGTTAGGGAACAAGATTACCCCTTCTCTCCCTCTCCCTACCAGGTGTCCAAGCCCCTCCCCCTTCTCTTCATGGGGCTGGAGAGTTGGCAGGATGGTTGGATGGTGGTTTGTTCACAAATGATGGGTCAGAAGCCAGGTGCCCTCCAGGGCAGCTCACTGCTCAGTCCCTGGCCCTTCTCCTCTGTGCTCACCATGGAAGCCCTCCCCATTCCCCTCCCACTTCCCAAAGGCCTCCACACCATCCTTCCCTGCTCAGAATGGTCTTCCAGATCAACCTCCTTTTTCCCCAGCCCCAGTCTCATCACTTCTCAGAGACCAGGGATCGGGAGTGGGCAGAATGCATCCGCGTGCTTTCATCTTTGGCTCTGTGTCGGCACCATCTGGCGAAGGAGAGAAGGGTCCTTAGAACCAAGGTGGGCGAAGAAAGGCAGGGGGAGAGCAGAGGAGGGGAAGGAAGGGGAGGGAAGGAAAGGGGAGCGGAGGGGAGGGGAGGAGAGGAAGGGAAGGGAAAGACAGAGGAAGGGAGGGGAGGGGAAAGGAGGAGAGAGAGGGGAGGGGAATGATTAGGCAGCAAAGAGACCCTTCCCAATACAACCCTACCACATGCACTTCTTTGTCACTGCTTTCTACTCTCTGAACATTTATGATGCATTGAGTCCAGCTCTCCTCAGCCCTTCCTTCTGCGAAGACACCAACACCATGTACATTTCATAGTGAGGACACTGGAGCCAGGATGGGGGGCGGGGGTGTGTGATTTAGCTGACACCACTCATCAAGTTGGTAGCAGAGAAGGGGTTACAACCCAGCTCTCTGACATCCCTTTATTGTGAGTCGAGGAAGGAGTGAGTCTCCATTGCAGTTCATTCCACCTGCCCTCCAGAATCCCAAGGAGCGATCCTATTAATCATCACAAGAAGGTTAATATGAAAATAGAATCAGGCCTAAACTGAGACAGACAAGTTCAAATCTGTCACCCTTAACCCAGTCCAATTCAATCTGTCAGCAAGTCCTGTTGGCTCTTCCTTCAAACTCTATTGAGAATTCAGTTTTTCCTTTCTACTCTGGTCACCTCTGTCCAAGGCACCAGGATTCCTGCAGCCACCTCCTCTCTGCCTTCCCAGCTCCCATCTTGCCCCTCCACAGGTCTTTTCATGTAGCAGCTGGAGCCTTACTCTTAAAATATAAACTGGATTATGTCTTTCTCCCCAGCTTGGAGCCTCTAGCAAATGACTTCTGGCTGCACTTAAAATAAAACCTCCATTTCTCACCCTGGGCGATGAGGCAGGACACGATCTCTTCACACTTCCAACCTCATCTCCTGCAGCAACCCCTCTCCTTCACTTACCCTGTTCCTCTTTCTGTCGCTGTGAAACTTAAGACTCTGGGCTGGACACAGCTAGGATCCCAGCACTTTGGGAGGCCAAGGCGGGAGAATCGCTTGAGGCCAGGAGTTCAAGAGCAGCGTGGGCAACATAATAAGACCCCATCTCTAAAAAAAAATTTTTTTAATGAGCCAGGTGTGGTGGCATGCATCTGTGGCCCAGCTACTCAGAAGGCTGAGGTGGGAGTATCACCTGAGCTCAGGAGTTCGAGGTTCCAGTGAGCTGATTGTGCCACTGCACTCCAGTTTGGCTGACAGAGTGAGACCCTGTCCCAAAATAGCAACAACGAAAACACCAAAACTCCCAGCTCTCTCCTGCTTTCCACAGCCTTTGCATTGCCATTGCCACTCGCTGTGGAAATGGGCTGCAGGTGTCTGCACAGCCAGCTGCTTCTTCTCCTTCCCTCTCAACTCAGATGTCGCCTCTTTGGAGAGGCCTTACCACGATCAGGAATCATCTTGCTCACCTTTCTGCTTATTTGTTGATTGTCTATCTTCCCAGACTACGAGGCACACACCATCAGGGCAGAGGCCAGGTTTACTTTGTTCAAGCACGTGGAATAAAGTAGGTGCTCAATGAGTCTCCGAGAAGAAAGGCAGGGAGGATGGGGTGGTGTGGAGGAAGGGAGACCGGTGTGTGCTCCTTAAGGTAACATCCATGCCCAGGCCCCAGACACCCAAGGAACAGTCAGCAGGCCCTGAGGCCAGTCTCACCCCTCCATCAACACACCACAGCCAGTGTTGTTTGTAGTTCAGTGTGGGCCCCCATTGAGTCTGGCTATGGCATATTCAGAACAGCCAGGGCCTCTAACAAGGTAAGTGGGGACCTGGCAGTCATTTTCTCTTTGCAGCTGTGAAATCTTCATGAATGTTCCTCTTTGAGTCAGGTTTGTGTCTCTTACCTGACTCTTGCAGCCATGACTTCTGCAACTCTGTCTCCCAGGGTGTGACCATGTACTAAAATATTTTACATGCCGTGTATCCATGAGAGTCCCATTTGAAAGATGGGGAAACTGAGGCTCAGAGAAATTCCGTAATGAGCTCAAGGTCATAGAGCCTCTTACCAGCTGAGCTGAGATTTAGACCCAGACAGGCTGAGTGCAGAGCTGATGCTCTTGACCATGACACTGGAGACCTCCTGGCACCAAGGATGCCATAGAATGAGTGAAGTCTCCAAGAAGTCTACCAACTGGTTTCTGCCTTAATTTTCTTGACCCCAGGACCCAAGGCCCTGGGTGCAAGGGTAGCCACAGCAGAGGCTCAGCAGTCCACACTGAACTGAGGACTGGGGTCAGTCCTACCCTGTGTCAGAAATCCCTTTCTCTTGCTCTACAAGGCCAAAGGGATCAAGTCAAACCAACCATGGCTGATTCCCTAAAAATCCCACTTTCCCTCTCAGTGAAGGAGAAAGGAATATTGATTCTGCAGGATCCCTGAATGGTGAATTTGCCCCTGTCAGGCAGCTTCTGCTGATTTGGAGAAAAGAAACAAATCACTCCAGCACCTAAATCTAACAAGCTGGGAGAGATGGCAGTAAGGATTGCTGCTGGGAGGTGGGGCAGGAACCAGGAGATATTTATAGGGCACCAGAGAGAAAGAAATGGGGGTGGTTGAGCCCATTCTGCTGCTGACCCCAGATTTATACACTACAGGCCTCGTTCATGGTCCCCATGGGACCCCCGGGTCCTTTCAACATCTCCTCCTAGCCTTGGGGAGATGAATCACACATGCAGAGCAAGTGAGTGTTGCTGTATCTTTGTGGGTGAGCCTGTGTGTGCTTGGATGTGTGTGTGTACACATTGGAATGTCTTTGTGTGTCTGCCTCAGTGTATCTGTGTGTCTTTGTATATGCATTTGTGTTTCTGCCTTTGGCTACATCTTTCAGATGGATGAGATCAGTTTCCCTTTCAAGTTGCCTTTTGGGAGTTCACTACAAGATCTGCTTCCCTCCCCTCTACTGGACAGAGTGATGCCTCATCTTCCCTGCCTCTGAATGTCGAGGCACCTTCTCCCCTGCTGACAAAAAATCAAATCTTGGAGGTGGTCTTCGATTCTACTCAGGGGAAGTAAAATCTGTAATTATGATATACTACCAAATGAGGTGGGTGGTTCCAAGCCCCTAGCTGGTAAATTCCCTCCTCTTTCCTTCTTGCAAGTCAATTCCTTTTGTTTTTTGGGTTTTTTTTAGATGGAATCTTGCTCTGTTGCCCAGGCTGGAGTGCAGTGGTGCAATCTCAGCTCACTGCAACCTCTGCCTCCCAGGTTCAAGCGATTCTCCTGCCTCAGCCTCCCCAGTAGCTGGGATTACAGGCATGTGCCACCACACCTGGCTAATTTTTGTATTTTTAGTAGAGTCGGGGTTTCACCATGTTGGCCAGGCTGGTCTCAAACTCCTGACCTCAAGTGATCCACCTGCCTTGGCCTCCCGAAGCACTAGGATTACAGGCGTGAGCCACCGCCCACTGCACCCAGCCAAGTCAGTTCTTATTTAGAGCAAAGATTTTTTTTTTTAACTGATGCAAACTATTTAAGCTATTTTATGTAGTACTTATTCCCCTGCACAGACATGTGATAGCCATATATTTAAAGTCTGTAAATAATACTATCAAAATGATCTTAATCTTCTAAATCTCACAAATGTTTATATTTTATAACCCAATCAAAAATGAAAGCTAAACAAGCCAATCATAGAGCAAAGATTTTTAACCTCTGCATCTGTGGTCATGTTTTTGGCAACATGTGCAGCCTACTAGCTCTCTTCTGTGCCTTCATGACCTAGAAGCTACATATGGGGTGGCAGCATCACAAAAATCAAAGTAGCATGAGTCCCTGAGTAATTGCATGGGGGACCACCACCATACAGGGTTGACTGACTCCCATCAGAATTTATGTAAGAGAAACAAAGCTTGATTGTCTAAAATCACAGACACTTCTGGGTTTGCTTGTTACTGCATTCATAAGCTTATCCTAACTAATACAACATCTAAATCATCTTATGTATCCCTGGTGGTATACACAATAAAACCTTGGGATACATTGGACTTGGCTATTTCTAAGATCCTATTTAGCTCTGAGACTTGATAATCCTAACCTCTTATGATAGCATGACCCTAATTATTTACCCAGATCACACCTCTGGGTCTCTGAAACATAAAATTGCAAACTGACATTGCCACCCAGCCCTCTAGTATATGAGGAGACAAGTCTAAAGATGCTACCAGGCCCTCCCAGAATGGAAAAGCATGAAACTGAGGGATTTTTTCTGTGACTGCGAAGCTTCTACATTTATTGCCCAGCCAGCTGCGTTTCACCCTGTGCTGGGCAACTGTTCCTAAATGAACCCAACCCAAAGCCCTTCTCCCCATGAGCCTTTCTACAATCCAAACCCTCCCAATTAAGGAAACAACTTTGAAATTAACCCTAACTAAGTCTCAGAAGTGTCCTTGGACTTCAAGCAAGCTGAGTACCTTGGGGGGCTTATTCTGGCTCTTGTTGGAGTTGATACTCATGTCTACCGAAGTGTCAGGTGACTTGGGCTCCAATCACAGTTCTGGCATTCCTAGCAGTGTGAACTTTGACAAGTAACATGGCCTCTCTGAGTCATATCTTCAACTGTAAAATGTGGATAATAATAGTACCTGCCTCCTAGGATTGTCCTGAGGATATATAGAGCATAAAACTACTGCCCCAATGTCAATGAAAAAAAGGAGCCCTTTGTGTAAGCAGACTGTGGGAAAGCACCCACAACCAAACTCTAATCAGACAAAGTGTCAGCTCTTTAGCCACTGGAGTCACCAGGAAACTTGGCCTGAGAGAGTAACCCTTCAATTCACTATTGCTTTCTAGCTAAGACAGGCTTCTCAGGGGTGCCATTGTTATCAGGGATGGGAAGGAATGGGACAGGGGACCAGTACCTTTTGATGAGGAGGAGAGTCACTGCTTAAGTACTGCTGGGGAAGTCCCAGTCAGGCAGTGAGATGCTCCAGACACTAAAAAGACAGCATGAAACGGGCACACATACCACTTCTTCACTTGAAGTCCCAGTTTCTTCCTGTATCAAATCCACAGGCTATACTGAGGGTCTAAAGTGGCTGCCACAGATTTTAAAATGTGGAGACCCTGTGAGGTGTTATCATTGCTATTGCCAACATCATTACTGCATACCCTTCTCCCCATGAAAAGCCCTTACAGAAACTCCCCCGCCACCCCCATATTTTCTCCCTCAGAGCCTCATACTATGCGGATGGATAAATAAAAAACCAATGGTTTTCAATTTCCAGGACCCTCCTGAGATCATTATTCACTCTCCAAGAGGGTAGCTTTCAATTCTGCTATAAATGAGAGGCTGGCCTTTAACTCCCCGCTCTCTGTTGTCATGGAAACTGGTGCACTAGCAACTTGGTATGGAAACAAGAAATGGGTATTCTTTTTCCACCAAGAAGAGGAAAGGCTGGGAGAACTTCAAGGTAGGAGGTGGTGACCTTGCACTCTATGTGATCTGCCTTTGAAAAGGAACCACCCAAAAGATGCCAATAAGGAAATTCTTTTGCAGAGCCCTAGAACTAACTTCAGGACCATGGAAAGCTCCCTGAAAAGTTAAAGGTTGAGCCAGGAGCAGGAGAAAAAGTGAAGTCAGTAGCTACACCATATCCTCAACTTCTACAGAAGACAAAGTATAAAAGGCGGGGACTGTGCTGCAGAGGGGAGAAGCGGGGAGGGGAGCGGAGAGGAGTGGAGAGGACGGGAGGGGACGGGAGGGAGGGAGGGGAGGGGAGGGAGGGGAGGGGAGGGGACGGGAGGTGAGGGCGAGGGGAGGGAAGGGAAGGGGAGGGGAGGGGAGGGGAGGGAGGAGGGAGGGAGGGACGGGACGGGACGGGACGGGACGGGACGGGACGGGAAGGGAAGGGAAGGGAAGGGAAGGGAAGGGAAGGGAAGGGAAGGGAAGGGAAGGATCCCTCTGGCATTAATCCTTCTTAGTCCCAATCCCAAATTCCCAGGATAAAGACTCTACATGGGGAGGTGTTTCTCCTTTAGCTAATTTGCTATGAATAGGGAAAGTGGGACCTCACTGAACACATGTGGCCAGTGGGTACACATCCCAGGGACCCTGTGGATCAGAGAGGTGCGAGGAGCAGTGTTCAAGAAGATGGGAATGAATGTGAGCTGTGCGAGATCTCATAAATTCACCATGGCAATGATAGATCCTGGACCCTAAAAATAGAAAGAATGCATTCTCTAAAAGCTGAGAAATTTGGTCAAGGAAGGAAATGAGGTCCATCCTACATGGAAGCCAGTGATGGGGATGGGAGAGTTAAGCCAAACCCATGAACTTTAAAAAGCATCCAACTTCTACTCAGTAGTCATTGAAATGGTCTCCATAAAGCTCCGAGGCAAAATTATAGATCATCATTTTAATTGAGTGAAATTGGCTATACATTAATATTCATGATTATTAGAGCAGCTAATTTTCCTCTTTATAGAAAGTGAGTGGGGGATCATTTCAGCTGCTACTTACTTTTCCTCCCTTTGATTTCTGCGGAGGAGGTGAAAGAATAAAACACACAGCACTTGGAATCAGCCATCAATTTTGGAATGTTGGATAATTATCAAGGATTTTTTAAATTGCTTTGACCTCTTAGAGGGACTGCGTAGAAGCATTCTATGAATATTAAAAAAAAAATGCACCTGCTAGCCTCCAGGCCTGGTCCCTTTGGCCAAATAAGGGCAGGTGACCTAAATGACATAAGCACCCCATCCACTCCACTGCCCCACCAACCCACCAAGGATGAAAATAACAACAACAATAACAATAATAACAGTCATCAGAGCCCATGCTGGGTGCAGCCAAGATGGGATGAGAGTGCACAGGTAGGGTGACAAGGCTGTCCATGCATGGCAGGGGTGGCAGCTGAAACAGGAGAATAGTTACATTGACCACTAAGTATAAATGGATTTCTTTTTTCTTTTTTTTTTTTTTTTGAGATGGAGTCTTGCTCTGTCGCCCAGGCTGGAGTGCAGTGGTGCAATCTCAGCTCACTGCAAGCTCTGCCTCCCGGGTTCAAGCCATTCTCCTGCCTCAGCCTCCCAAGTACCTGGGACTACAGGCGCCCACCACCACGCCCAGCTAATTTTTTGTATTTTTATTTTTAGTAGAGACGGGGTTTCACTGTGTTGGCCAGGATGGTCTCGATCTCCTGAGCTCATGACCCGCCCGCCTCGGCCTCCCAAAGTTCTGGGATTATAGGCGTGAGCCACCGCGCCCGGCCGTATAAATGGATTTCTCACGGCTGTATAAATGGATTTCTCACTGTCAGAGAAAGGAGTCACAAATGTGGAAAGGAAGAGAACCAGAATGAGCTCTATGGTGATGGACTGGAGTCAGAGGTGTATCAACGTGACTTTCTGGTTTCCAATATGGAGAAAAAATCTAATACATATAGATGTAAACATGTTTGTACATGTGTATATCCACATACACATACATGTGCGCACACACACATGTACCCCCTAGATTTGCACACTAAGAGGACCTGGAAGCAGTGCTGCCCTAATAGCTATAAACATACTTTACACCAATATCTTTGTTTCCAGATATTCTCCACTAAATTGAATCAAAGTACTTCAGAGAAATGGCTGATTCCGGGGCTGGCTCCGAGAAAAAACAAGATAACTAGAATATCTTGTGCCAGAAAGAAAGAAAACATTCAAAGTATCATAGGGGTCACAACAAGGGACACAGACGCCAGCTTGAAGTGGCTCTCACCAGTCAAAAATGAGGTGATTTGAACATCAAAATAAACGAGAATAGTAATGAATTACAGCCCACTCAAAAAACTAGCATGGAATGAGTTCATACTAATATAAATAAATGAATGAAGTAAATGTTTGATAGCGAATAGGATATTTACATAATTTCAAAGACCCTCCCCAAAAAAAATACTGCGAAGACAGAAAGAGTAATTTTAGAGTGGAGAGAAGTCCCCTGTGGGGAGGGCCCCCCAATGAAGTGACCAGAGTGAATGCCAGCACTAATCACATGCCATCCAACAGGGTTCCATGAGAAGGACGCCACATCTTTCACATGCTATTCCTGCCCAAGATGCATGACCTGAATCTATTCACCAGGGAGCATCAGACACACCCACACAGAGTGACATTCCACAAAATGCTGGCTGTCCCCTCGAAAAGCGTCATGAGAGTCCAAGAGAGACTGAGGAACACTCCAGACTGGAGGAGATCCAAGAGACAGGACAGCTAAACCCAACAGTAGATGCTGAACTGGATCCTTTCACTGCAAAGGACGTTATTGGCACAAACAGGAACCTGTGAATGGGGTCTGAGGATTAGATGGGAGTAATGTTGCAGGGTTCATGTCCTGACCTAATAGTTTTACCGTGATCACTAAGAGCATGTCCTTATTTTAAGGAAATAGACTCTATTGTATTCAGGGGTGACAGGGCATCGATTTGACAACTTATTTTGAAATGGCTTCGGAGGAAAAGAAAGTGATCTGTATTGAACTTGCAACTTTACAATAATGATCATAGTAACTGCTAATTTGAATGTCTACTATGCACAATGCACTTCTTATAACTCTGTTTCTACCTTATAATAACCTTACAAAATCATCCTAATATATCCCCATTTCATAGATGAGAAAACTGAGGTTCCAAGAAGTCAAGCATCATGCACAAGGTCATTACTTCTTTTATTCTACAAGTATGGACTGTGTCTCTGGGGACTGTGCCAGACACTGGGCATATAGTGAGGAATAAAATAAGCATGTCCTTCCCCTAGTGAGGAATAAAATAAGCAGGAATTTTAAATCCAGGATGCGCTATGGGCAAGAACCAGGAAAACAAACAAGGAAATCATTCCTGGCAGGATGAGAGCCGTGAACGTACAAACACAAGGTTGTGGTGAAAGATAATATTGGGGAGCAGAGGATGAACCCAGTCTGTGAGCATTTATATGTCTTGGTAGAATTTGGATTTTATTCCAAATCAATGGGAAATCATGGTCATGATTTGTGCATGGAAATGACATGATCTGATTTGGGTTTTTTGGGGGTTTGTTTGTTTTGAGATGAAGTCTTGCTCTGTCACCCAGGCTGGAGTGCAGTGGCGTGATCTCAGCTCGCTGCAACCTCCACCTCCCAGGTTCAAGCGATTCTCCTTCCTCAGCCACCTGAGTAGCTGGGATTAATTGCAAAGGTGTGGTACCATGCCCAGCTAATTTTTGTATTTTTAGTAGAGTCAGGGTTTCACTATGTTGGCCAGGCTGGTCTCGAACTCCTGAATTCAAGCAATCTACCCGCCTCGGCTTCCCAAAGTGCTGAGATTACAGGTGTGAGCCATCATGCCTGGCCCTGATTTGTATTTTAAAGGAACTTCCTAGCTTCAGAGAGGGATTATCAGGGCAAGAAGAGACAATGTGGGGGCCAATGAGGTGCTAAGTTGCAGAGCCAGTTTTCCCCACCCCCAGGTCTCTCTGGCCTCACTCTCTTGCCACTCCAGCAGGTCCCCTGAGTGTCCTCCCCATCCCTCCACACTTACCTCACGTGGTTGCCCTAGGCAGGTCGGCATCGCCTGGAATTAACGCTGCCTATGCAGCTGGGAAAGCATCCCTCCAGTGATGATTGTAGAAGTTGCTGGGTAAATACATATTTAGCAAAACGAGCCACTTCATAGTAGCCTCTGGGATTCCACATTGCAGAGAGATTAAGGGAGGAGGGGGTGGCTCTAGGATTAAATAAGATCTGGGTTCTAAGGCCCAGGTATGCCAGTTAGCGAGAGACAGAGGTGAGAAGCACATGGGCTCCTTAAACTAGAGCTGATAATGATTCTCCCCACTTTTCTTGTTTGAATGTCTTCCATTTTAAGTCCCTCCACCCTATAGTCTACACCAGCTTGTCCTACAGAACTTACTGTGATGACGGAAATATTCTATATCTATACTGTTCATTGTGACAGCCACTAGCCACATGGGGCTACTGAGGACTTAAAATGCAGCTGGTGCAACTGAGACTGAATTTTTCATTTTATTTAATTGTAATTAATTTGAATGTAAATAGCCCCATGTTGCTAGTGGCTACCACACTGGACAGCACAGGTTGGCACACTGGGGACAAAATGCTAAGACACAGTCCCCTGGAATGGATACCTTCACCCAGCTTCTCAGCTCTAAAGAGAAAGGCAGCCAGTGAAAGTAGCAAACCACAAACCCAAAGGTGACCTGACCTTTGCCATATGACCTTTGCCCCTGGCCGCCAGGATAATTGCCAGGTTTACCACCCCTTTGTCCCATCTAAATGATGCTGTTTCCTTTCAAAGATGCATGATTATTTTAATGAGAACATACAACACTAAATTGCATTTCTCTTTCTTCTCTCCTGACACAATTCTCCTTCTAATAAGACTTTCCCTGGCTAACCCATTTTCGCAGCAGCTATTCTAAAAAGCCATCTTCTGATTGAGCTATGACATACACAAGTCAGGTGAGAGAGCTTGAAGCACAAAGCCAGAGGGATATAGGTCTATTTTCTTACCTCCTTGGGGAAAGCCAGATAGTATAATCAAGCCAAAGACTATTTTCCTAACACCTGCTGTGAGGCCAGCTGACCGGCATTTGCCATGGTCAGTCATAATGGATGATGCTGCCAGCAGAAGGCACCTTGGCAATGGGAAAGGCAGACCCAGGCCCCACTCTTCTCTTGCAGGAACTTCTTTAGCCCTGAAAAATGAAAGTAGAGATCCATTTCTTGAGCAAAGACAAGCAGAATTTATTATCTAATATCAGATTGTATGAGGAGCTTTCAGCCCAACTCATGATCTGAAAGCTCTTCAAGTGGTGAGTGACAGGGACCCTTAGCATAGATTTTTCTTTCTCTTATTCCTTATATTCATTATCAAGTGATGGCCTCTTTAGCTCCAAAATGTAATTGAATCCATTTCTTTCTCACCACCTCCACCACTACTACCCTTGCCCAAGCACCCAGAGTAACGGCATCAGGCTATTACTCTCAATCTCTCACCCATAGGAATGAAATAACCTCCTCCAAGCTCTCCTTGCTTCCATTCTTGCCCTTAACACCCACCATTCACACACCACCCAGAGTAACTGCACCAGGTAGGATAGGCCACATTATGCTGCAATGACAATCCCCAAAAGTCAGTGACTTATAACAACCAGGGTTTACTTCTTGTTTATGCTCCATTCAGCTGGGACATCTGCTCCAAGTCCCTGCTTGCAAGATTCAGCCACCACCTGCAACATTAGTGGTTGCCATGGCCCATGACAGAGGGAAAGAGTTCTGGAGCATCTTGCATCAGCAATGCAACGCTCTAGCCTGGAGGTGACATCTATTATTTCCACTCGCAACTCGCTGGATAGGACTAGTCACATGACCCTGCCCTATAATAAGAAGGCAGTAAGTGCAACCCTCTCCCATCCCCTGAATACGGAGAGAATGTTGAACTGGAGGGGATCTAAGAGATCATCAAGTTCAACGTGCTTGTTCCAGAAGCAAGGAAACAGGCCCAGAGAGGAGAGGGATTTATCCGCAGTCACAGAGCAGGGTAAAACAAAAAGGCTTCTCTGCTCCAAATTTATGTGCAGTCACAGAGCAGGGAAAAACACAGAGCTTCACTCCAAATCCAAGTATTCTTTCATCCATCCATTAAATAGTTATAAAGGACCTACTATGTGCCAAGCATGGCTCGGAAGACAGAAACGAGCAAGACCCACCTGGCCCCTGCTCCCCAAGCTCGCAGCCTGGCCAGAGAAGTGGATAACTAAACAGGCAATTACAGCCCCCTGTGAAACATGCTGGGTGTGCATGGTGTCGTAACACCACACAGAACTCTGAGTGGCTCTCCAATGAATTCTGTTTTTTGGTCTTTGTTTTTTTGAGGCAGAGTTTTGCTCTTGTTGCCCAGGCTGGAGTGCCTGGGCAATGGCATCTTGGCTCACTGCAACCTCTGCTTCCTGGGTTCAAGTGATTCTCCTGCCTCAGCCTCCCGAGTAGCTGGGATTACATGTGTCTGCCACCACGCCTGGCTTTTTTTTTTTTTTTTTTTTTGTCTATTTAGCAGAGTTGGGGTTTCACTATGCTGGGCAGGCTGGTCTTGTGCTCCTGACCTTAGGTGATCCGCCTGCCTCGGCCTCCCAAAGTGCTGGGTTTACAGGTGTGAACCACCATACCCAGCTGAATTGTTTGTTATAATAAGGTTAGTGTTTTTGCCAACAGGGCAGGGCTGAGCTCAGAGCAGGCCTGAGCCAGGTTTCCCTTGTTTATAAAAATGAAGGTATGATGTCTTGTGCACCCTAGCATCACGGGACAGATTTCTACTAATTTCCTGACTATGGATGAGTCCACTCTCCCCTTGGGGGTAGGTGTTGGGGTGTAGAGGCAGCCACGTTGCATCCACCAGCGTCCTTTGGTTGCAGGCAATGGATTGGCAGGAAATGTAATAGGTGCTCAGTAAGTACTTACTGGATGAATAAAAAAAAGAATGGTGGCCTGGCACAGTGGCTTACGCCTGTAATCCCAGCACTTTGGGAGGCCAAGGCAGGCGGATCACTTGGGGTCAGGAGTTCGACACCAGCCTGGCCAACATGAAAAAACCCCATCTCTATGAAAAATACAAAAATTAGCTGGGCGTGGTAGCACATGCCTGTAATCCCAACCACTAGGGAGGCTGAGGCAGATGAATTGCTTGAACCCGGGGGGGCAGAGGTTGCAGTGAGCCGAGATCATGCCACTGCACTCCAGCCTGGGCGACAGAGCAAGACTCCATCAGAAAACAAAACAAACAAAAAAAATACAGAATGGAAGGAAAAGCTGAAACACCAGGCTCCAGAAAGGCAGGGGCAGGGAAGCTCGGGGAGGTGGAGGAAGAGAAAGGTGTATTAAGTGGCAGGAACCAATGGAATACATATGGGATGTTTGCCTTGGCATTAATGAACTCCAACCATTTGAGGTCTTTGTGCTCATGATCCAAATTCCTGGGAGATAGCCCCTGATTGGTCCAGCCCAGAGCCAATGCCCTGGTTTGCAGCAGATGCAAACTGCTCTCTGAGACTCCCACAACCAGCCCCCTGCACATGGGGGCAGTCCCCACTTCCAGCTTCCACCATCTGTGCTTCCTTGCGTGAGGGTGCTCTTGCCCACATCCTCAACAGAAAGAATTCTAAGGAAGCAGCATCCCCAGGAGCAGCCTTCAATCAATAACTCACAGGACGGTACATGGTATATGAATACTCCACTCCCCATCTCAAATGGGAGAACCCTGAGGGGCATACTCTATACTGTCACCCTGAGCTCCTCAGCGGGATTAAATTACACTTGCCCACAGTGGTAATGGGCTTGATGATACACATTTTATCAGCTTCCTGCCCTTCCCTGTATCACTTCTCTCCCCAACCCTGGTATCTGATATTGCCTCCCAAATAAACAATTTGCACTCAAGTCGTTGTTTTAGGATCTGCTTCCTAGGAGAGAGGTGGTAGGAGTCCCAAACTAAGACACGATCCCTCTGATGCCACCTGTACTGGGGGGAGGAGAAGTATCCTAGGATAAAGCAGAGATTCTGGTACCAAAATAATAGAAATCCTGGGTGTGCAGAACGACAAAGAGTCACATAAATACTTGTCACACAGGGTCACTGTGGGCATAAAGTAGCATCTACTGCAGAGTGAGCCCTAATAGTTCACTCTGCCGCTCTGTTCCCCAAAGCATGTGTGAGGATGGCAGGTGAGTCCCGGTTTCTAAAAGAAAATGCTGGAGTCCATCGGCATTCCCCTGCCCCCCCAACAAGCTTCCCCCAGAACCCCTGCATGCAGCAGCCTGACACAGCCCATCTTTGACTTCTTCTCCTCCGGGGCCAGGCTGTGACAAAGGTCAGGAGGCTGTGAAATTTCTCAGGGGAACAAATTTCCATTTCTGTCAACTGCATTTAGGCAGCTCCATCCAGAGAAAATAAAAACAAAGGGTCACACTCCTTCCCCAATTTGGCACACTGTCCATTTTCACGGGGAGTCCACACCAGGAATGGCAAGATAGTGAGCCCTGAGCACTGGTTAATCTAATATTTTACTTTACAGTTATTAGAATTATGAAAAGGCAGCATTTGTTGGATAGGCTGCCCTGATTTCTTTAAGTGACAGGGTCTGGCTCTGCTACTCAGGCTGGAGTGCAGTGGTGCAATCACAGCTCACTGCAGCCTCGAACTCCTAAGCCATTCTCCCACCTTGGCCTCCCCAGTAAATGACATGACAGGCACACACCACCATGCCCAGTTAATTTTTAAATCCTTTATAGAGATAGGTCTTGACATGTTGCCCAGTCTGGTCTTGAACTCCTGGCCTCAAGCAATCCTCCTGCCTCAGCCTCCCAAAATGCTGGGATTACAGGCATGAGCCACCACATCAGGCCAGATATTTTATTCTTGAAAGGAAGATTTCACACTAGTAGCAGTCACCTCATAAAAAAGATAATTTTTTTTTTCTGGCCTGGCAAATGCCTATTTCACCTCCTTATGGACAATTGTCCTAGCCAGAAAGAAAGAGATTTAAAAGGTAGATTTTTTTTTTCTAAGCATCCTGAACAGAAGCCAGAGACCTGGACTTCTCTGTGCTCTGGTCACAAGGAGAGGAGAGCAGGGATGGAAGCCACATTGAGAGGCCTGGGGTACCTGTGTGGTTGCCAATCCCAGTTAGGCCAATTATTATCTGTGTGTAACTTCAATGGTCCTCAGTTTCCCCACTTGTAAAATGAGGATACAAATAAAGTTGTCTGAGGATTGAATGAGAGAGTGAAGGCAAAGTGCCTCACACGCAGTAGGCATTCATTATGATGCAGAGTTTTCACATGTGGGGACTATTTTGGCTTCTGACATTGGCGTCTTCCTTGTTTCTCTACAAGCCAACCAACACCCTTGCTTCAGGGCCACCTCCCCTGGGAAGCCCTCATTGACTTGATTTCCTCAGCCTGCAATCATCTTGGTCACCTGTGAATCTCTGCACACTACTTAAGGCTCAACTATAAACTCTAGATAAGTCTCTAGACTAGGCTTGATATAGGAGTTAAAAAGAAATTACTTAGGCAGATAGTGAGGGTACAGAAGTCCTTGGTAATGTTTTCCTTTTAATGAAAAGCAGCCCCAAATCATTTTCTTTTCTAACAAAGAGCAGCCTGTAAAATCGAGTGGCAGACATACATGCCAGCCGTTGTGCCAATCATGTTCAAGATGGCGGCTCCATCTCCCCTTCTCTTTGTCAGCCACGTGTACAGTAAGGAGCAGACAAGATGGCGCCAGCCAAGGGGCTGGTCCATTTGCATAATAAGATTAGAGTGGGGTGGGCAGCCTTCCCCAAATGCTATGTAAACGTCACACCTAATCCAGCCAATCTGTGGTACCTACCTAAATCAGACACCACCTCCACAAGCCTGCCTATAAAATCTGGCAAACTCCACTACTGGCAGGTCTTTCCTTTTGGAAGCCCCTCCCTCTCCCTAGAGAGCTATTCTCCTTTCTCTTTCTTTTGCCTACTAAACCTCTGCTCCTAAACTCCTCATGTGTGTCCGTGCACACATGGACATGTGTGCAAGTCCGTGTCCTAAATGTTCTTGGTGCAAGACAACGAACATCCCAAGTATTTACCCCAGACAACGAAGTCGCTTCAGTCTCACCTCCCCAGCTAGACCAGAAGTGTCTCTGGAGCAAGGCTGTGATTATGCTGGAGGCTCTAGGCAAGAATCTGTGTGCCACTTTCAGCTTCTGGTGGCTCTGAGTCCTGTGGCTTGTGACTGCATCACTGTAAACTCTGTCTCCATCTTCACATGGCCTTCTCTCCTATCTCTTATAAGGACATTTATTTTTTAGGGCCCACCTCAGTAATCCAGGGTGATCTCATTTCAAGATCCTTAATTTAATTACACATAGAAAGGCCCTTTTTTCTATAAGGTTGTTTTTACAAGTCCTGGCAGTTAGGACATGGACATACCTTTTTTCTCAGAGGGAAAGGCCATTCAACCCCTATGGCTTCTCATAGTATCTTAAACCTTTCCATCACTCCTCTAACCCCAGCTGGCAATTTTATATTTATTTGTGAAACTATTTGGCAATGCCTATATCCTTAGGAAGCTGCAGATAACAAGAGGACAAATTCCACATCTGCACTGCCCACCACTCTACCCCCAGCACACAGTAGGTGCCTAGAACGTGTTTGTGGAACAAACGGACAGCTGAGCCCGGAGCTTCTGGAGAATGCTTCTTGTCAAGGACACCACGCAGGCAGCCACAAGCAAGGCCTTCAGCGAGCGATGTGCTCAAGACTTTACGGCCTCATAAATCCCATGGCTGGTGGCGTGATTAGAACTGAGTAAAAATGCAAGCAATTTAATTTCCCAGTGCACAGCCTGCAGAGCCTTATAAACTCACCCCCTAAACCAATAGCCATAAACGTTTGATAAAACACCATGTGGCTTCCTGTTTCCCAGAAATAGTTCCTGGGCCCAAGGAAGAAGTGACCTCCAGCCCCCACTTGAGGTTACTTGAGCACTGTAATTAATGTTTGATAGAGGGCTTCCTAATGGCCTGAGCTCTTGGTGGCCATATCAATAATGATGACATTCATGCAGCCAACCTGCTGATGAGTCCAGTCCAGGGAGGAAAAGAAAGGAAAATCTTAGAAGCAGGCTTCAAACACATTACAGGGTAAAGCTATGTGGCAGTGGATTTGTGCGATGCTCTGAATTTTTCATCCCATATCCATATCTTTGATCTCACTTGATCTGTGCATTGGGTCTGAGGGAAGAACAAAGCAGGAACTGCTAACTCTATTAAAGGGAAGAGGAAAAGTATAATAGCATCTGCCACAAAAGTAGACAAGAAAGGGACCTTTCCCAAGTCATGCAGCTCATAAAAGCCTCAGGACCTACACCGGGCTCTTGGGACCTCTGACTCTTCTCACACCATTAGTGGTAGTAGTGGGAAAGATAATACCATGGCAACCCTGCCTACACAGCAGCAGGAAGGAGGGAGGCCAACTTCCAAGAAGACCTTCCTGACCATGAACATTCTATGACACTCAATCATCTTACCTGGCAAGCTCATAGATTGCAAAATCCTCCTCTTCTGCAAGGTTTAGGAGAAGAGAACTCATTTTAGGATTAACTGCAATCCTGGCCAGATGGAAGAGTCACCTGGAACTCCTTGATCCATGGTATGATCCATGGTAGAGACCAGCACTTCTCAAATTTCAACGTGCACACAATCAGCTGGGGACCTTTTTCACGTGAAGTTTCCATTTCAGTAGGTCTGGGGCAGGGCCTGAAATTCTGCCTTTCTAGCCAGCTCCCAGGTGATGCTGATGCTGCTGGTCTCTAGACCACATATGAGTGATAAGTGGTGAACAATCTACTAGGATGCTACAGGCTTGGTAGCGTCATAGTTGGGTAAAAGTCCTTCTTGTGTAGCATTGGGTTTGAGCCACTCAGAGAAGCGCTGTTGATACAGAAGTTGATACACTATTGATACGGTGCCCTCCTCCTCAGATGTTTCATACTCAGGGACTTTGGGCAAATGGCCCCCATCTTCTCAAGCCTCAGTTTTCTCATCTGTAAAATGCAGAGTTGGACAGAAGATGCATAAGATCTGAGCTTTTGTCTGGCCCTAACATCCCAGGACTCTAGAAATGAAAACCATGGAGAGCCCCTGAGCTACTTCATAAGATCCATCCATAAGATCCCAGCCTGGCCCTGGAGGCGAACGTCCGTTCTTCATGTCTGCTCAGCGCCCACTCCCCATTCCTCTGGCTTCAGGGCCCCATTTCCTGTGCAGCACCTCTACCTCTCTTACCTGGTGATGTTTGGATGGGGCTAATCCTCCTCTCAACTCCAAGGTGGGCACATGTCCCAGGCATAGTCAATCAGAGTGGTTCAGGGGTGAGCATATGACTCAAGCTAAGTCAATGAAATTCAGCCATGAGACTTTTGCTAGAACATCTGCAGAGAAAGCGCTCCCTTTCTGCCAGTGTTGCTAAGCTGGTAGGATAAAGATCTGATACAACTGGTGGTCATCTTCACCATCATGTGGGGAGAGGCTGCCTGAGAGCACAGGTCAACCTAGAGGAAAGCAGAGATCAGAGACCGAGACTGAGTCACAATGCCATCTGATGGACACCTGGATTCAGCCATGCCTGAAGCCAGAACCCTAGATTTTTTTCAGCCCCTTGAGCCAGAAAATTATCTTACTTCAGCCAATTTGAGCTGAGTTTCTAGGGCTCTCACTCAAAAGAATTCTAATTCACACACTCTGGATTCTGTCCCTAAAACGAAGACAGGAAATTAGAGGAAAATCGTTTATGCTCAGACACACAAGGACATTATTGGCTTCAATAAATTCCAGAATGTCAGGGCTGGCAGAGGCACCTCATTGTACAGAGGAAGAAACGGGGGCCAAGAGAGTGACCTTTCCATGAATACCCAATATAGGGGCCAAACCAGGACTTATAACCCACGTCAGATTTCTTTTCCTTACATGCAGACAACAAACATATCCAGGTAGATGACCTGACTTAAGGGAAAACAGTACTCCCCAAACACGTACCAGACCAAAATGACCTCCCCACTTCTCATCACACTACCTGAAATGCCACCATTAGAGACCTATCCCACACTGTCTGCTGCCTCCAAGATGCATCTAACAAATGTAGAAACCCAGGGAGGGAATTTACTGTTTAAGCTTATTTATAGAATTATACAGTAAGAGTTGTGGTGAATTATCATTGGGTAACTTTACAGATGGGAAAACTGAGGCTAAGAAAGGAAATGTGACTCGTCTTCCCACTTTCATGGAGAGATCTCTCTACAGTGGTCTGAAAGCAAAGCTGCCATGTTGCTATGGTCTCAAGGGTTATGTTCCCCCAAAATTCATATGTTGAAATTCTCACCCATAAGGTGATGACATTAGGAGGTAGGCCATTTGGGAGGTGAGTAGGTCATGGAAGAGGAGCCCTCATGAATGGGGTTATGTGCCCTTATAAAAGAGCACTGAGACTGGATGCAGTGGCTCACGCCTGTAATCCCAGCACTTCGGGAGGCTGAGGTGGGCAGATCACTCGAGGTCAGGAGTTTCAGATCGGGCTGGCCAGCATGGTGAAACCCTGTCTCTACTAAAAATATAAAGATTAGCTGGGCATGGTGGTGGGTACCTGTAATCCCAGCTACTCAGAAGGCTGAGGCAGGAAAATTGCTTGAACCCAGGAGGTGGAGGTTGCAGTGAGCCGAGATTGCACCACTGTACTCCAGGCTGCGCGACAGAGGGAGACTCCATCTCAAATAAATAAATAAATAAGCAAGCACTGAGAGATCCCTCGCCTCTTCCTCCATGTGAGGACACAGCTAGAAGGCACCATCATCTATGAACCCTCACCAGAAAACAACTCTGCCCACGCCCTAATCGTGGACTTTTCAGCCCATAGAACTGTGAGAAATAACTTTCTGTTGTTTATAAGCCACCTAGTTTATGGTATTTTTTTTCTAGCATCCTGGCTAAGACATGTGTCTTTGGGAAGGACGCCCAAGGAGAAGAGGGAGGTGGGAAGACCCCAGGGTCAAAGGATGCTGACTTCCCTTTTTTTTTTTTTTTTTTTTTGGAGCTGGAGTTTCACTCTTGTTGCTCAGGCTGGAATGCAATGGTGTGATCTCGGCTCACCACAACCTCCACCTCCCAGGTTCAAGTGAGTCTCCTGCCTCAGCCTCCCAAGTAGCTGGGATTAGAGGCATGCGCCACCATGCCCGGCTAATTTTATATTTTTTAGTAGAGACGGTGTTTCTCCATGTTGGTCAGGCTGGTCTCGAACTCCCGACCTCAAGTTATCTGCCCGCCTCGGCCTCCCAAAGTGCTGGGATTATAAGCGTGAGCCACCGTGCCCAGCTAGGATGCTGACTTCTCTAATCTACCTGACCGATGGGCCAGCTGGGAGCACACAGATCTCTAATCTGACTGGGACACAGGCTCTAGACCACACTCAGCTTCCTTTAAGAGTCTAGAGAACTAGGGCCAGGCGCAGTGGCTCACACCTGTAATCTCAGCACTTTGGGAGGCCAAGGCGGGCGGATCATGAGGTCAGGAGATCGAGACCACTGTGAAACCCCGTCTCTACTAAAAATACAAAAAATTAGCCGGGCGTGTGGTGGGCGCCTGTAGTCCCAGCTACTTGGGAGGCTGAGGCAGGAGAATGGCGTGAACCTGGGAAGCGGAGCTTGCAGTGAGCCGAGATTGTGCCACTGCACTCCAGCCTGGGTGACACAGCGAGAGACTCCGTCTCAAAAAAAAAAAAAAAAGAGTCTAGAGAACTGGCAAGCTCTGTTCACTCTTTCTCTGTAGTGAGAAGGGAAGAGAACCTCATATTTTGCCCTGAAGATATGGTTGTTGACATCTCTTTATATTATTAGAGAAAATGCCCAGCCAAGAAATAAACCACCAGTTTTATTTACAGTATATTTCCCAGAACTCAGAGAAACATTGTGCTGTTTTACGTAGGCCTAAAACCAAAGTGTAATTTATAACAATACATCAAACTTTACAGTACATAAAACTCTCCCTACCTTATAAAAACATACAAAGAATTGCTCACTCTTTACATAAATTACTTAAGAACATCCCGGGTTTACACATCATGTTGAAAGAATTCACATTATGGGGAAAAGCTGTTGCTACCAGTGGTGATCTTTGCAGTGGTTTAGGGAACAACTAGAATGGGAAACACAGAAATTGTAACAAAGTACTCTGTGGGAAAGAAGCTCATACCAGAACTGCTTGGAGTAGATGAAATTAGTCACTTCCTTATCGGACTTCAGCCTTTCAAGCTCTACAATAAAACCAAGGACAATATTTTAAACCAGGGGTCCTAACCCCCAGGCCATGGACCGGGACCAGTATCAGTCTGTGGCCTGTTAGGAACCAGGCTGCACAGCAGGAGATGAGTGGTGGCTGAGCCAGCATTACTGCCTGGGTTCTGCCTCCTGCCAGATCAGCAGCGGCATTAGATTCTCATAGGAGCGTGAACCCTACTGTGAACTGCCCATGCGAGCGATCTAAGTTGTGTACGCCTTATGAGAATCTAATCATTTTCATCCCGAAACCATGCCCACCCCCAACCCCACCCACCGTCCGTGAGAAAATTGTCTTCCACAAAACCAGTCCCTGGTGCCAAAAAGGTTGGGGACTACCGTTGTAAACAGCCTAAAGGCAAGAATCATATCTAGTTTCACTCTGTTTTATCCCTCACACATAGTCAGTGTTCAGTAAATATGGGCTGGAGAGAGAGAGGTGGGAAGGAGAGAGGAGGAAAGAGGGGGTGGCATACAGCATGCAAATGTATCAGTTATCTACCACCACAATAATACTGTATAACAAACTACCCCCAAAGGCTCAACTTCAAACTATTCCTTTTATTACTGCTCACAAGTGGGAAGGCTGCCTGGCAGTTCTTCCAGCCCCAGCTGAGCTCACCCACATGTCTGGTGGTCTGCTGGTTGTTGGCTGATGGCCTCAGTTGGGTCAACCAGACTCTCTCCCATCTGTCTCTCTCTCCCACGCATGTCTTTCCTATTCCCCCAGGAAGCTGGTCTGGGCATGTTTTCCAGCTAGCCTGGGCACATTCTTATGGTGGCTGCAGAGATCCAAGCAAGCAAGTGGAAATACACAAGCACTTTCTCCAACCTCTGCTTGCATTATGTTTGCTAAATGCCATTGGCCAAAGCAAGTCACATGCTCAAGCCCAGAGCCAGAATAGGGGGCTAGGGGATTAAGAGTTATAAGACAAAGGGCATAGCTATAGGGAGAAATTAACTGGAGCTATTAATGCAACCAGCCTACCACAATAATGATACCCAATTCCCACCAGCCCCTACCCTCACCCCAAGCCCCACTCCACATTCAATTATCTAAAGCCCATGCAAAAAGAATAGAAAACAAGATTCTACCGACTCCTTTCTCCATATGGGAAAAGTGAGAGCTCTAAGTCAGGCTCTTCAATTAGAGTTATATTTATTTAAACCAGCAGTTGCAAATCTTAATACCTGCAGGGAATAGGCAGGTAATAAATTACTGAATCAGACCAGGCAAGGAACAGAGGGCACCAAGAAACACTTGCCCTCTCTCTCCAGGGGTGGTAGCTACACAGCTCAGGCCAATAGACACCTCACAAGAACGCAGGCCCAAGCTGCCACCTCATCTAATTATTTCAAGAGAAGCTGAAAATAGGTATTTTTCAGTGAAATCATATTTAAAAGTTAGCCACCAATTAAAAAATAAATAAGCACAAGCCAGGTGTGGCAGTTCATGCCTGTAATCCCAGCACTTTGGGAGGTCAAGGCAGGTAGATTGCTTGAGGCCAGGAATTTAAGACCAGCCTGGGCAACATGACAAAACTCTGTCGCTAAAAAAAATACAAAAATTAGCCAGGCGTGGTGGTATACACCTGTAGTCCCAGCTGCTTGTGAGGCTGAGGTGGGAGGATGGCGTCAGTCCAGAAAACGGAGGTTGCAGTGAGTCATGATGCCACCACTGCACTCCAGCCTGGGCAACAGAGTCAGTCCAAAAAAATATATCCATGAGGCAGAGCCAGTTTTTAGGGCTGAGTGTACTAGCTCTGATTTTAAACACCGCACTTGGGATCTTGGACCCTGTCTTGAGCTTATTGATTTTGCTTCACCATGGATGAGAGAAAATGAAGGCAGGAACTGTGTCTGTCTTGTTTAGCACTCTGTTCCCAGCCTAGAACAGTGCCTGGCATATAATATTGGTTGGAAGAAAGGAAAAAAAGAAGAGAGGAAGAGAGGGTAGAAGGGTGGAAGGGGAGGGGAGAAATTAACATTTATGGAGTATCTATTTGCATTAGGAAGCATTTTACACACATGTTCTCAATTGAACTGTGCTATCAGCAAAATTCATCTGTTGAAGCCCTAACCCCCAATGTGACTGCATTTGGAGATGGGGCCTTTAAGGAGGTAATTAATGTTGAAGCAGATCATAAGAGTGAAGCCCTAATCTAATAGGACCAGTGTCCTTATAAGAAGAAAGAGAGATACCAGATGATATGGTTTGACTGTGTCCCCACCCAAATCTCATCTTGAATTGTAGCTCCCATAATTCCCATGTCTTGTGGGAGGGACCCGATGGGAGATAATTGAATCATGGGGGCAGTTTCTCCCATACTGTTCTCGTGGTAGAGAATAAGTGTCATGAGATCTGATGATTTTATAAGGGGTTTCCCCTTTCACTTGGTTCTCATTCTCTCTTGCCTGCTGCCATGTAAGACATGTCTTTCACCTTCTGCCATGATTGTGAGGCCTCCCTGGCCACATGGAATTGTGAGTCTATTAAACCTCTTTCCTTTATAAATTACCCAGTCTTGGGTATGTCTTTATCAGCAGCTCGAGAACGGACTAATACACCAGACATCGCTCCTCCTCCCCATGTGCACACAAAGGAAAGGCCATGTGAGACATGGCGGTAAGACAGCCATCTGCAAGACCAAGGAGGCAAGCCTCACCAGAGACCTATCCTGTCAGCACCTTGATCCTGGATGTTCCAGACTCCAGACTGTGAGAAGATAAATTTCTGTTGTTTAAGCCACCCAGTCTCTGGTATTTTGTTATGGCAGCCTGTCCAGACTAATACACCATCTCATCCAATTAAAAATATAAAACAAAGACATTGAAATCCACAAATCCCCAACCCATAGACAAACACTTTACATTTGTGTATTATTTTACTATTTACAAAGCCCTGAGGCAGGGGAACAAATTATTGCCTCTATTTTTCAGATGAGAAGACTTGGGCCCAGAGGGGCCAGGAGACTTGCCCAAGGTCACACAGTGAGAAGAGAACACCAAGTCAGATCCAGATTTTGAGAGCACAGACTTTAAGAACTCTCTTTCCAGGACATCCCAGCATCTCCCACCTTAAACCAGGTCTCCCGTGGGCAACAGTGGCACTCTGCCCAGATCCACTCAAGATTCTCTGTTACCTTTTCTGGATGTCCTACCATCGACCCCAGTGTGCATTTACCTTCAACAACCAGCTCCCAGAGTCTTCTTTGGAGCACTGTCCTTGGCCACTGGAGGCTCTCCACTGGCACCTACAGAAGGCCAGAAATGCCTGAGCATTTCTCCCAGGCAGCCCTTATCCAATGAGTGATGGGTGCACATGTAAGAAATCCAGCTCCCTTTGCTAAGCATGGACTAACTCTGAGATGTAACTCACACTCCAAGCTGTCCCCTGTGGAATCAGGCTGAGGCCGCCTTTCATAGGATTTTGTTTGAGATTGCACGCTACTTGGTTTCCTCCTCTTTCCTGCCCTGCTTCCACCACTCCCTGACCTACTTTCCATGGAACACATAAATCCTTGCCTCAGGGTCTTCTTCTGAGAAACCAACCCAAAACCATCCAGGTTGATTCCACGTCTTTGCTATTATGAATAGTGGTGTGATGAACATACCTGGCTAATTTTTGTATTTTTTTGTAGAAACAGGGTTTCACCATGTCACCCAGACTGGTCTTGAACTCCTGGGCTCAAGTGATCCACCCATCTTGGGATTATAGGCACAAGTTGCCGGGCCTAGCCTGAGCCACTGCACCTGCACACATTTTCTTTATCCAGTCCTTTGAAGACTCATGTAATCCCAGCACTTTGGGAGGCCAAGAGGGAGGTATATACCATGGAATACTACACAACCATAAAAAAAGAACAACCATGAAAAAGAACAAAACCATGTCCTTTGCAGCAACATGGATGCAGCTGGAGGCCATTATCCTAAGCAAACTAATGCAGGAACAGACAAGCAAGTATTGCATGTTCTTACTTGCAAAGGGGAGCTAAACATTGGGCACACATTGACATAAAGATGGCGATAATAGACACTGGGGACTACCAGACGGAGGAGGGAGGGAGGGAGAGGGGCAAAGACTGAAAAACTGTTGGGTCCTATGCTCACTACCTGAGTGATGGTATCAATCATACCCCTAACCTCAGCATCATGCAATATACCAGTGTAACAAACCTGCACATGTACCGACTGAATCTAAAATAAAAGTTGAAATTAATTTTTAAAAAGAGCTTTTACAATTCATAAAAATTGCAGAAATCTAACAGAAAAAAAAGTCAAGGGAAAGACATTAATAGGCAATTTCAGAAGTATAAAAATGGCCTCTAAACTAGTCATCAAAAATCTACAAATTAAAACTGTGAAGTGCTTTTTCCCTCATTCATGTGTCAAAATTTTAAAGGTTAATAATATTCAACATTGGAGAACTCATGGAATGCAAATTCCTGCAGCAGCTTTGTAGGGCAATTTGGCAATCACTATCAAACTAGTAAACGGGCAAACCCTTCAATCCAGCAATGACACTTCAGGGAATTTATTCTCCAGAATAATTTTCACAACCTAAAAAGTTTTAGGTACACCAGGTGTGATGGCTCATGCCTGTAATCCTAGCACTTTGGGAGGCCAAGGTAGGTGGATCACCTAAGGTCAGGAGTTTGAGACCAGCCTGGCCAACATGGCGAAACCCCGTCTCAACTAAAAATACAAAAATTAGCCAGGCATGGTGGCAGGCACCTGAAATCCCAGCTACTCAGGAGGCTGAGGCACGAGAATCGCTTGACCCTGAGAGGCAGAGGTTTCAGTGAGCAGAGATTATGTCACTGCACTCCAGCCTGGGCAATAGAGCAAGACTCCGTCTTAAAAAAAAAAAAAAAAAGTTTTAGGTACAAAGATGTGCATTGCAGCACCACTTATAATCATGAAAACTGGAAACTGTTTTACTGAAAGCAGTGTCCTTCCTGTGGGTCATTGATTTAGGAAGGTGCTCTCAGGGAGCAGGAACGAGGGCATGAAGGGCGAAGAGGGAAAAGCCAAAAAAAGCATGAAATATCTAGTTGGCCACTACCACCTGTAATTGCATGCTCCATCTATGGGATCTTTCAAAGAGTTTGTGAAATGTGTGTCAGAACTGTCCATCTAAGGGGAGCAGGGGAAACACACTATCCATCAGCTCCTGTCTCCTATTGGTCAGGACCACCCAAGGGGCAATGGCTCCCTCCAGCTTCAAGGTAGCAAGTGCAGAGGTTGCAATCAGATTCCCAGTGGAATTCCACATTGCAGCATCTGAGAAGCCCCATGGAGGGGGCAACTGAACAGAGTTAACTGAAGCCTGCTCAGAACTGTTCAGCACAGCCGTGGCTAGGATAAGAATTATGACTTCATATCATGAACCAGAGTAACCTGGCCTTCCATGCTGATTAACTTTGATGCAGAGACTGGCCATAGTACATGGTTATCCTTATCTCTCTGATGGCTTGTCAGTGAAGAAGCTACCTCCTATGGACAAGGGCCCCTGTCATGGAAGGGCTGTGGATCTACTCAGCTGAAAAACACAATGCCTGCTGGTGGCTTCTCCTCTCCATAGAGGGGCAGAATCTTTCTCTCCTGCATTGAGGTCCAGGGTGCTCCACTGTCTTAAGTGATTAGGATTATAGCTATGCAGCTGTGTCACTCCTTTTCTTTTCTCCAAATGGGCTTCTTTGATACCATCACCTCTTCCACCCAAGTTTCTCTCATTGCCTTGAACTACTGCAGAATGAGCTGTAATCTTAGGTTTTTCCCCTTCTGCTCACCCTAAAACAGGCATAAAAGTCTTCTTAATGCCTTTGTGCTTGCTAATACCCCTGGGAGGAACTGTACTGGACACTGTGATCTTGGTCTTCCCAATAGCCTCTTTCCTTGGAAATTATCCTCCTTATTCTATGTGCTTCTAGTGGAGCTATCACAGCTTCTATAGCAACAAGTATGGTCTATTAGAGAACCCTACCCTCCAGGCCAGGCTGGTTCAGAGGTAGGCATGTGTCTCCAGCAGGACCAGTCAGAGTTCTCCCATAGTCATCCTCTGCTGGTGCCATGGAGAAGACTATATTTTGCCTCTGGGGTCATAATGTTGGAATTTTGGTCTGCCAGCCACATGTTTCTGCCACTCAAGAGAAATCTTAAATAATAACATCAACACATAAACAGAGCCAAGAAATGGAGAAAGAGTCCCAAGTACATTGTTTGATCCGTGGCTTCTGTTGTGCCTATCAATATCTTCATGCCTATCTTCTTAGATACATAAACTAATAAAAACACTTCAGGAGCTTTAGCTAGTTTGGCTGAATTTTTGTCATTTGCAACAAAAAAAGTTAAACAAAAATAGATTGGGGAATTGGGGTAATGGACCGAAAGTGAACAAGATTTCAGGACCTCTTCAAAGACCCAGACAATGTCTTTCTCTGATCTTCACAGACATATACATGGAGCTGGATCTGAAATCCTGCCTTATTCAGCTCAGCCCTTTGGTCAAGTCTTGAGAGCCCTTTCCATTTTCATCTGTGAAAGTAAAATTCATCATCTTACTTTTTCCTACTTTCTTGTAATGGAGAGGAAAAAAATATGAATACAATATCATGGTGGATTCCCTATGGACTCAAGTGAAATGGCTGATATCTTACATGAAGCTCTTTGTCTTCTGGCTTCATGCCCTAATACCATCTTAGGGATTTCCCTGGAAATGTATCCATTAATTTTATGAGTACTGTACTGGCTTCAAGAATGGCCTTGATCAGATTTCATCAAAAATAGTAATTATTATAGCAGCTAATATATATTGAGCATTTACTATGTATCAGGAACTATGCTAAGCATTATCACACCTGTCATAGCAACACTGGTAGCAAGTACCATTATTATTCCAGCAGTAGCATTCTACAGGATTGCCTCCTCAGTGCTCCCTTCTTCTCCCCCAATCTTATGTCTACAACAGGAGCAGCCATGTTGCAATGTAATCCCACCCCTTGGCCACAGCTGATTGGTTTGAAGATGAGCACCTGATCCCAAACAGGCCAGTGATACCTTTCCCTGAGAATTTTGAATGTGGCACGATGTCAAGTCAGACTCTCTCTGAATGGCTGATGTTACTTTCATATAAAAACCTGAAGCCACAGCATCTGTGTTTTCCATCCTGTACACTGAAGAGCAGAGAAAGTTCAGACTGCAGAGAAAAAAAAGAATGACATCAATGCCAAGAAATAGGCAGCAATAGGCAGTGGAGACATGCTCTACAGATCTCTAGTCCCATCTCCAGTTGGTAGGATCTAGATGCTTCCTTGCCATTCCCCTAGCTTGACTTTTCAACTCTTCTTTGTAGTCAGGAGCTTTCTAATAAATTACCTCTATTAATGTTGTTTATTCTAATTAACTTGGGTTTCTGTCACTTAGAATGAAAACATATTAACAAACACAATCCCATGCTTCAAAAGAGGGACTAAGCTCAAAGAAGTTATATACATTTCCCAAGAATACATGGCTGGAATTGGATTTAAATCTGGATTTACATGACTCTGGAGCACCTACTCTTCACAATTTACTATAACAAAAGTGGAGAAGTAACTTGGATTACAAGCGTTCATTCAGAATGAATGCTCTAAATCCCAGAATCTGCTCTGAGGATTATAAACATAAGAATTCTGATCATCTTGAAGAGCTACTCATGACCCTAGAGGATGTTAAGAGTGAGAACTATGTCAACAAGAATTTAGTCCCCATGGTGAGACTCTCATCAAAGAAGAGGCTCTGGAGCCCTCAAGTATTTCACTGGCTGAGATAAGGAGCAGGGAAATCTTCTGAGAGAACCCTGGTGTGCTGACACTCCAGCCCTACATGTTGATTTGACTTGAAAACCATCCTGTCTAACAGTTGCTCACGGAAAAACAACCTCAGAGTCATCTCTGATTCCTCCCTCTCCTTTGCCACCACACCCGTGCCCTGTTGGTTTTAGCTCCAAGGTAGACCTCACTCTATCTGCATTTCTCCATCTCCACCACTATGACTTGAGGCACCATCATCTCTCACCTCTACTCTTGCAGGAGCTTTCATTGGCCCCTATGCTGAGCATTCTCTTTTTTGTGCTCAGATCCAATCCCTACCCTTCCCAGTCTTGCTCTACATCCCAGGGAACCATATTTCCCAGGCTCTTCTGGCTTCCAGATAAATGCAACCATTGGGAGGCACCAGTGGGAGACTAGAGGGAGGGATGAAGAGAGAAACCAGGGCATCTCTGGCCCTCCATCTATTTCAGGTGGAATCCCTGGGCAATATCCACACCTCCCCGGTGGTTTCACCTCCATGATCCCAGCTCCAGCAGGGCAGCCCAACCATGGTTCTCCTTCCTGCCAAATGGTTCCAGCTCCTGGGTTCTGATAACATCACCTCCCTACTTTGTCCATTTGGCCATAAGTAAAAAGAAGTCTTGATAGTAATCATTTCTGGGTCACCTCCTTGTCCCCTATTTGACTTCTCAGCTGTTTTAACACTTGTATAACCATTTCCCCGTATTAAGTCCCCTCTGTTTGAAACACCTAGACCAGACCCTGACTGGTGCACTTCCCTCTGATTCATCTTCTACCCAACAGCCAGAATAATCTTTTTTAAATATAAACTGAATCATACTACTCCTGCTTAAAACCACTCAATGGCTTCCCATCGCTTTGAATAAAAACCAAATTCCTCACCACCAGGTCCCTCAAGACCTGTCCCCTGCCTGGCTCTCCACCCCATCTCACACACCTCTCTCCCCATCACCCTGCCTGCTTTCCAGCCCTTCTGGCCTTCAACCAGTCCTCCCACATGCCAAGCCTTTTTCTCCTCCCAGCCTTTGCACATGCTATTCCATCTGCCTGGCAAGCTCTCTTCCATACTATCAACCTGGCTCACTCACTTCTTTTTCTCCTGTTAAGTGCAGCATAAATGTCCCCTCTTCATAGAATCCCTCCACCACCACCACCACCACCACTTATTATACTTATTATTGCCTGCTGGCCTCACTAGGTTATAAGTCTACGGGGCAGACCCGTATCATGTTCATAGTTTTATATCCAGTGTATCAGTCAGAATTCTCCAGAGAAACAGAGCCTACAGATTTATGTAGCTATATAAGAGGAGATTTATCGTGGGATTTGGTTCATATGATGATGCAGACTGAGAAGTCCCAAGATCTGCCATGCTGCAGCTTGAGAACCAGGAAAACCAGTGGTGTAATTCAGTCCAAGTTCAAAGGCCTAAGAACCAAGAGAGCTGATGGTGAAACTCCCAGTCCAAGGCCAAAGGCCTGAGAACTAAAGAAGAGGAGGGAAGAGGTAAGAGGTGGAACTGGTGTAAGCCCCAGAGTCCAAAGGCCCAAGAACCAGGAGTGCCAATGTCTGAACACAGGAGAAGATGAATGTCCTAACTCAAGAAGGGAAAAAGAGAATTTGCCTTTCCTCCACCTTTTTGCTCCATCTGGGGCCCTACAGATTGGATGATGCCCACCTACGTTGGGGAGGGCCATCTGCTTTACCCAGTGTATCAACTCAAATGCTAATCTCTTCCAAAAACACTCTCACAGATACACTCAGAAATAATGTCTTACTAGCTATCTGAGCATCCCTTAACCCAATCAAGTTGTCACATGAAATTAACATCACAGCCAGCCCTGGACCTGGCACATATTAGACACCAAAGATTTGCTGAATGGAAAAATCATCCAGTGAGATCATCTGGTTCAGTGGTCATCAAGAGGGGCTTATACTGCCCCCTGGAGACTGTCTTGGGCTGGGTGCTCTAGAAGTGGACTATGATAATAATTTGTGTAAAAGTCATTTATTAGGGTGTATTCCCACGACAAACCAGTAGGCAAAGCTCCACAGAGGGCAACCTTCACTCAATCCCTCATCTTAGAGTTGACCAGGTCAAAGATTGGGGAGCTGGAGCACTCATCCCCCACCCACACACCTGTTAGTCATTGGTTAAGAGCTTCCCATGGGGGTGGAGAATGAACATAGATTCCCAGCAAAGCAAGTTCTGGCAATCTGAAGACAGTCCACCCTGAAGAGACGCAGGTGCTGGCATTTGAGGAGGGAGGGCACACTGGTGGATGATGTGTACAAAAACAGTGAAGGGATGCAGGGATGTGAGTAGGGCACTAGCTGGGTTTGCTACAGATGCATTTGGAAACGTGTGGTGGTGCTTTTTGG
Source organism: Nomascus leucogenys (assembly GCF_006542625.1). NCBI lineage: Eukaryota > Metazoa > Chordata > Mammalia > Primates > Hylobatidae > Nomascus > Nomascus leucogenys. The sequence goes on from NC_044390.1 coordinate 75,622,717, forward strand.
TTTTCAGTAATTTGAAGTGTGGCTGACATACAATGCCCAAGGACCAGGCATGCTCAACATCATACACTACCTCGCTCAGTCCCACCCAATAAAAAAACTGTCCCACCCCAAATGTCAAAAGCGCCCCAACAGATGAACACTCATCTGCTTCCAATCTCTCACTTGACAGATGAAGAATTGAGGCCCAGAGAGGGAAAGTGACTTGCTCAGGGCAACACAGCAAGCAAGTCACAAAGCTGGGGCTAGAATGCTGGTCTCTTCATAGCAGTCCTGGAGTCTTAAATCCTCTTGAAACCTAAAAGAGAACATTCTAAACGCCAAAGTGTAAAGTCCCTTCTGGAATTCTAGAAGGGGGAGCCAATTCCCTCTCTTTCCTGGGTGAAGTGGGGAGAAATCAAACTTGAAGACATCAGAGGCTACAGCCGAAAGCAGATGTGCAAACAAAGATAAGGGAGACAGAGCTTTCACCAGACAAATTCACGCCCTGCTCAGTTTAGACATTAAAATGAACTAACTTAATTTCATGCCATATGCAAATCCTTACCAGCTGTCGGCTCTGTAATCACAGGAGACTTAATGTAATAACTAAACAAGAACAAAAACGCAGCAAATACAGGCTCTGGGCAAGTCCATTGACAGCGGGTTTTATGTCCCCGAGAACTCGGCAAGTGCAGAGCGTTTATGGCGGACATCTGGAAGGAGCTATGTGCCCAAACGCCTGCCATCTCCTTCACAAAAATGCCTGCAGCGATAATAAATAATGGCTAAGGACTGATCCGGCCATTGCGTACCCTGATCTTCCATGTACTGTGAACATCTCCCTCTAGACTCTACAGCTTTTCTCCAATTGTCAGGAGCCAGCTAGGTCCAGCCATCTGGACCAAAGCTCAGAAGTAGCCAATAAATGTCTCAGGCTTCCTGAGTTCAAGTCCCCCACCCAGAACCTAAGGGGTGGGAAGATGGCTGCTGTCTTGTAGTGGGGGGCTCCTCTGGCCAGAGGACCCCACATTCCTCCAATGGCCCAAGTTAATAGTCCTAATTGCAAACATCAAATGCTACTCACCGTGGGCCAGGAACCAAGCACACCACTTTCTATGCATTATGTCCATGTTACCCAAGGTGTGGAGGATGATTTAAGGTCATTCATTAATTCAACAAACAGTTATTAAGCACTTATTATGTGTCAGGCACTATGCTGGGAATATAGCAGCAAACAAAAATCTCTGTCCTCACGAAGCTTCATTTCTTGTGGAACAAACATTTTTAAGTACAGTTACGAGGTATGTTAGATAAAAACACTTTGCAGCCAGGCATGGTGGCTCACACCTGTAATCCTAGCACTTTGGGAGGCTGAGGTGGGTGGATCACTTGAGGCCAGGAGTTTGACACTAGCCTGGCCAACATGGTGAAACCCTGCCTCTACTAAAAATACAAAAAATTAGCCAGGTGTGGTGGCGCACACCTGTAGTCCCAGCTGCTCAGGAAGCTGAGGCAAGAGAATTGCTTGAAACCAGGAGGTAGAAGCTGCAGTGACCCGAGATTTTGCCACTGCACTCCAGCCTGGGTGACAGAGTGACACCCTGACTCAAAAATAATAATAATCTCTGTACAAATGCTAGTATTAAATTATTACCAGTATTAGTGCTTCTAGCTACTTCCCCAGGAGCCACATAACATATTAGGTATCATTACTAAGAGGCTCTCTCTGCAGTTTCTGAGGTTGTTTCGCTTCCCTTTGAATCAGAGTGCAAACTGTCATTTGCCCTCCCTTCAGGTTCCAACTGAGCCTCTCTGCTCCCCTCCCACTGAAAGTCAGAAGAGCCAGCACTTGAGATTTAACACTCTATTGCCTGCAATTAAATCCAGCCATATAAAGGGAAATGTCGAACAGCTCACTTTCTTGCAGCACATTGAGGTGCTGTGGCAAGAGCATGTGGGAATCCAGCCATAAACCCTTGACTCGTCCTCGCCTGGGAGTTTCTCTCTTTCACTCGGTTGGCTTCCCAGGTTCAGTTGGAAGAACTCTGGGGAACACCCCAAGATGCATGCTAAGAACAGCGAGGGATAGCCACAGACAGGGCTTTTATAAATGGAAGCTGTAAGATTCAATAAGAAACTAATCAGCTCCCAAACAAGGTGAGCTTTTCATGCTTAAACAAGTGCTCTGGCTGGGCGCGGTGGCTCACGCCTGTAATCCCAGCACTTTGGGAGGCCGAGGCAGGTGGATCATGAGGTCAGGAGATCGAGATCATCCTGGCTAACACAGTGAAACCCTGTCTCCACTAAAAATACAAAAAAAATTAGCCAGGTGTGGTGGTGGGCACCTGTAGTCCCAGCTACTCGGGAGGCTGAGGCAGGAGAATGGCGTGAACCCAGGAGGTGGAGCTTGCAGTGAGCCGAGATTGCGCCACTGCACTCCAGCCTGGGCGACAGAGTGAGACTCCGTCTCAAAAAAAAAAAAAAGTGTTCCATTCATACTGGAAATATCTGGGAGGTTTGCACTGTGTGCAAGATCTGCACTGGGGGCTGCCGACAAGGGCTGCCCTCTTGAGCCCATGGGATGCTGGGGAGGGAGATGTGACACAAGAATTTGATACAAGAGGGATGTATGCTCAGGGAAAGAACAGCAGAGCATTCTGACCACACGGACGATGCCCTCACCTAGGGTCTGGTGAGCCCCAAGGAAGGAGCTGAAACCTCTGAGATGAGCAAGACTTTGCTATGTGAAGCAGGGATGTGGGAAAGCACATTCCAGGTGAAAGGTCTCTGTGCAGCAACCCTTTGGTGTAAAGAAAGCTGGATGGGCTGGGCGCAGTGGCTCATGCCTATAATCCCAGCACTAAGGAGGCCGAAGCAGGTGGATCGCTTGAGCCCAGGAGTTTGAGACCAGCCTGGGCAACATAGCGACATCTCCTATCTGTAAAAAAATATTTTAAAAATTAGCCGGTCATGGTGGTGTGTGCCTGTAGTCCCGGCTACTCAGGAGGCTGAGGCGGGAGGATTGCTTGAGCCCAGGAGTTCGAGGCTGCAGTGAGCTATGATCACGCCACTACACTCCAGCCTAGGTGACAGAGCGAGACTCTGTTTCTAATAAAAAAAGAAAGCTAGATGGTCCCAGATATGCATCCAGTCCCTGGACTCTCTCATGGATTTTACTGCTATTGGACACCATCCCGCAGCACATCATAGCTGCTCACAAGCTATTTCTTGAGGTAGACTGGATAATCCAGGCACCTATCTTTTGTTCCTCCTAGAGTCTGAGGAACTCTTAAGAGTCTTGGGAAGGAGGACATGAAACCAGAGGGCAAATATTATTCTGGATAACAATAATGACAACCGCTGAGATTTACTTAGCACTTGATCGGAACTTTACTTATATTAGATTTTTTTTTTTTTTTTTTTTTTTTGGAGACAGGATCTCACTCTGTCACCTAGGCGGGCATGCACTGGTGCAATCAAAGTTCACTGCAGCCTTGACCTCCTGGGCTCAAGCGATCCTCCCTCCCACCTCAGCCTCCCGAGTAGCTGGGACTACAGGTGCGCACCACCAAACCTGGCTTTTTATTTTTCTTTTTTATTTTTGTAGACACAAGGTTTTGCTGTGTTGCCCAGGCTGGTGTTGAACTCCTAGCCTCAAGCAGTCCTCCCACTTTGACTTCCAAAAGTGCTGGGATCACAGGCGTGAGCCACCACGCCTGGCCCCTTACATCATTAATCCTCGTAATAGGAGGATAAAGCAGGTCTTGTTATTGTCTCCATTTAAGAGAAGGAACAACCGAGGCACAGAGCGGTGGTGACTCTTGTATGAGGACACAGGGCAAGGAGGTTGCAGAGCTTCATCATTGCATCCCTTATGGTGGACCATGTCACTCCTCAGGCTGATGATCACCAGATCCCTACATTGGGTCTTTGAGGCCCTAAGATCTAACCCTTCCAGGCCATCTTTCTGATCACATCTCCCACCCGCTCCCCGTCCCTCATCATCTCCAGCCCCCTTTGGCTTCCTTGCCATTCCATAAGTACACCATAAGCGCCTGCCTCAGGGCTTTTGCATGTGCTGTTCCCCCTGCCTATAACACTCTTCCCTCCAGACATCCACATAACTCACCACCTCAATCACAAACCACTCCTCACGCTCTTCCCTATTTTATTTTTTCCACAGGGCTTGTCAGCCTCAAATATACCATATCATTTACCTATTTCATTTAGTGTCTCTCTCCTCCACCAGAAAGTAAGCTGTGTGAGGGCAGGAATTGAGTCTGTTTTGTTTACTGCGGTTTCCCGGGGCCCAGGATGGGGTCTCAGTGGAAGCTTGTTAAGTGAGTGTATTCTGTTGCAGTGCTTGGTACTATCGCAAAACGCTCTCTCTAGAGGGAACAACAAGGCACAGCTGTAGCATGAAGTTGGTTAAGGTTTGGCAAAGTTTTCCGGGCACCCAGACGAGAAGCCAAAACTGGAGGGGACAAGGAGGGACGAGCAGGGGCTTTTTCAGGGATTGTCAGGCCAAATTACCAAGACGGGGAGCCTGGGCTGCCAAGTGGGCTATTACTTGTATTTTAGGGGGACACAGCCCCAAGAACAACACTGGGAAAGAGAGTGCCACCTTTTCTTCCAGCCACAGGGAACGACTGAACTATCCTCATGCTGCAGGCCAAAGAGCTGCCTCCCATTTTCCGAACTTCTCACCCGGGAAGTAACCCATGTTTTACTTAATCCTAGACCCAGATGTGCCAGAAATAACCAGAATTCCCAAGTGTCAGAGCTCCCTCGAAAGTCACCCTTGCAGCATGTCAACCCTCTCCCAAAAATGGTTATCTGACCTGGAGCTGAGGCCCCAGAGAGAGCTTGAGGGTCCCGCTCTTCCTCCTCTGGCAGAGCCCACCGCAGGGGTGAGCCGTGGCAGGGCAGGGTGGGGTGGTAAACTCAGAGGTCTTTGCTCTGGGATCTGTAGAACATTGAGGGAGGCATCAGCTGCTGCTCCGCCCCCAAATAAAGCCCAGGTGCTTCTTCAAGCCTCTGTGAACCAGCACTTCTCAAACTTCACATCAGCATTTCTTGAAGAGTTCCCAAGCCACAGATTCCTTGGGGTAGAAGAGAGGTAGAGGGAGAGACACTCATTTGGAACACCTTTTTGTATACCTCTGACTCCTAGAGCTATGGAAATATTTCACATGCCCAGAAAATCAATCAATAAATAATTAAAGTCAACCAAGATGTGGGGGCTTCCCAAAGCATGGTCTGTGGACCAGCAACTTCATTGGCCTCACTTGGGAGCTCGAACCCCTGGCCTTCATTTAAATTCATTAAATTTAGCCAGGCGTGGTGTTCCACGCCTATAGACCTAGCTACTCAGGAGGCTGAGGCATAAGAATCACTGGAACCTGGGAGGCGGAGATTGCAGTGAGCTGTGATCGCACCACTGGGTGATCCAGCCTGGGCGACAGAGTGAGACTCTGTCTCAAAAAAAATAAAAAGAGTAAGAACTTTTTCTTTTGAAAAATTTAGACTCAAAAATTGAATACCTAGAGTTTTTCTATGTCCTTTACCCAACGTTCCCTAATGTTGATATCTTGCATAACAATAGTACAACTATCTAAACTAAGAAATGAACATTGGTGCAATATGACTAGTCTATGGACATTCAAATTTCATCAGTTTTTCCATTAATGAACACTTAATTAAAAAAACTAAATTTTTTGGACCATTTTCTGGTCCAGGATCCAATCCAGGATTCCACATTGCATATAACTCTCCTACAGGACCATAATACAACCATCAAAATCAAGCAATTAACACTGATCTATTACCATGTTCTCCCCAGACCCCATTTAAGTTTCACCAACTGTCCTAATAAAGTTCTTTCTAGTAAAATACAATTCAGAATCAGCCAAATACTTAATTGTCATATTTCCTCAGTGTCCTCCAATATGTAATAGTTTTGTCTTTTATGATCTTGATAACTTTTGAAAAGTACTGGCCTTTTAGTTTCTAGAGTTTCATTAAACTTGAATTTGTCTAATTTTTTCTCATAATTAGCTTGAGTCACTGCACACCCAACATCAGAGACCAGTAAGCCACCAGCTGCCATGTGTTGAGCTGTATGCGTACCAAAATCAGTTGTTTGCTGCCAAACCTATTTATGCCAGTTTCACTTGTAACTAGTTAAGTAGTATGTAGCAGGATAAAATAGAAGGGAATGGCCAGGCGCAGTGGCTTATGCCTGTAATCCCGGCACTTTGGGAGACCAAGGTGGGAGGATCGCTTGAGCTCAGGAGTTTGAGACCAGCCTGGGCAACATGGCAAAACCCTGTCTCTACAAAAAATGCAAAAATTAGCCAACATGGTGATTCATGCCTGTGGTCCCAGGTTATCAGGAGGATGGCTGGAGCCCTGGAGGTCAAGGCTACAGTGAGCTGTGATTGCACCACTACACTCCAGCCTGAGCAACAGAGTAAGACCCCGTCTAAAAAAAAGAAGAGAAAAAGAAAAGTTGTTTCTATGAAAACTAAGTGTTTTGGATAGCCCTGAGAAAAGCAAGCTTCTAAACAGAAATTGATGACGAATTAGTTGTAAGAAAAAGATGGGAAGGGGAGGAAAATTATAAAAATCTGGAAGGGTTCTGTAGGCTGCTTAGCCAGTGTCTTTAAATTCTCATTACATTTAAAATGAATCAAAAAAGGAAATCACCTGATTCATGCAGGGAAGACAATGTGAGACTTCACTCAATTAACTCATTTATTAATCATCCATTAACCCAATATTAATATTAGTATTCACAGTACAGATTAGTATACAGAATACTAGTATGTGTAAGTTAAAAGATAAGATAAAATATTCATAATGTAAGGTTTTCTGTTTCTCTATTCTAACCAACTTTTTCAACTAAGCCTCGACACCAGTCAATGGTCAAAATATATTAGGCTGACCTTTCAGCTACACACAAGAACACATTAAAATGGAAAGCCGACTAGGCGCAGTGGTTCACACCTGTAATCCAAGCACATTGGGAGGCCAAGGCAGGTGGATTGCTTGAGTTTAGGAGTTCGAGACCAGCCTGGGTAACATGGCAAAACATCATCCCTATAAAAAAAAAATACAAAAATTAGCCAGGCATGGTGATGCATGCCTGTGGTCCCAGCTACTCAGGAAGCTGAGGTGGGAGGATTGCTGGAGCCCAGGGGGTGGAGGCTGCAGTGAGCTGAGATCACACCACTGCACTCCAGCCTGGGCAACAAGAGTGAGACCCTGTCTCAAAAGAAAAAAATAAGTGAGTACTAGGAGTATTATTCAGCCTTTAAAAGGAAGGAAATTCTGCCACATGTTACAACATGGATGAACTTTGAGGACCTTATGCTAAGTGAAATAAGCCAGCCACAAGAGGACAAATACTGTATGACTACACTTAAATGAGGTACTTATGCTACCAAAATGCCAGGGGTTTGGTCTAGATTCTGCTGCTTGCTGCAGAAAGCCAATACTGAGACAATGAGTATTGCCAGGGAAGAAGGCTTTATTCAGGTGCTGCAGCCCAAGAGATAGGAGATCAATCTCAAATCCATCTCTCTGACCAACTAAACTCAAGGGTTTATATAGCAGGGAGGAAATGTAGCTACATGCAGGAAAACAGGAATTCAGGAGGAATAAGGAAGAGGAGTTGGGCAATAGGAAGCAGGTGGTCAGTTAGGTAATCATGGCATCTTATTGTCCAGATATAGTGGCCTCATGAGTTTCAGCTCCTTGATCCTATCTGTGAGACCTGATGGTTGGTTTCCTGAGAAAGGAACTCAGATAAGACAAATGTAACTTTTTCATGTTTTTAAGACTGGGAGGATCAATTTCTATGCTTATTCAAAGAAACCATAAACATCAGTTCTATGGGACAATTCGGCCAGTTTCACTTAGTGTAGTTAAGATCATAGAGAAAGAAAGTACAGTGGTGGTGGTGAGGGGCTGGAGGGACTGGGGATGGGAAGTGGTTGTTTAATGAGTACGGAGTCTCAGTTTCATGAGATGAAAAGAGTTCTTGAGATGGATGGTGGGGATGTTTGCAAAACAATGTGAATGTATTTAATGCCACTGAACTGTACACTTAAAAATGGTTAAGATGCTACATTTTATGTTATGTGCATTTTACCACAATAAAAAATTGGTGGGGGGTAAGAGAGCTAGAGTGTTTATATCCCATTTTATAGGGTGTTCCAGCAGAATTTCAAATAACACACGAACTTCACTGCCCTTCCTAATATTTCCATTGCTGTGGGTTCTAGACAACCTGATGAGGTAAAACAGACAGTTTCCCAAAGGTAGGGCTTTTGATTTGGTTTTGTTTGACAACTGAAGTTTTTTTGTTGTTGTTGTTATATGGTCTGTCTCCATTTCCTTCTAATCCTTTGCCTGAGATTACCTGAGTAACTTTAAAAATATGGAAAAGCTACCATTTGCCCTGAAAAGAGACAATGCTACTTGCCAAGCCCATACAGCCAGAGACCAGCATGTCTTACTTTGCCTGCACATGGTAGGATATCAACATATGTTTGCTGAATTAATTAATGAACAAATGAACATTTCATTTCTTGGCTGCAAAAAAGAGAAGAAAAAGCCACAGGAAAAGTTGGGGAAAAAGAAAAGGGAAATCCGAAATTTACCCCAGTACATGTAGCGAAATCATCTATTCATGTTGTATTACTTGGGTTGGAAGTTGCCTGAAGAAGACAGAAATCATTTTAGCAGAAGTTTCTTCATCAGATGCAGCCCCACGACCAGCTCAACAGGTCTCAGGGCAGATGGTGAGGGATTCACAATCAAACCTCCATTCCCAACCCCAGCACACTGCCCCCTTATTTGGACCCAGTAGTGGTGATCAAGCCCCTTGCTGGTGGGTTCTTGCTTCTTGGGAAGCTGGGAGCTGATGGGAACCCTGGTCAAGAGATCCTACCCTGGAATACAAATTAGTACAGCCACTTATGTATATTTTAAGCCTATTAGAAAAAAAAAGGGGGTCTTTCCTCTTGGAAGTCTCCTCTCAACAGAGAGAAGGCTGTTTTTCTTTCTTTTTCTTCTACCTATTAAACCTCTGCTCCTAAACTCCGCTTGTGTGTCAGTGTCCTAAGTTTTCCTGGCTCAAAACAACAAACCCCGGGTATATACCCCAGACAAAGTAGCCACTTCATATTGGGGACCGCCTCTGGTATACCAAGGTACAACATTCACTGAAACACAACATCTGGTGGAGGCAAACCAGTGTTACAGACCATCGGAATAGCTGACAACAATCAAATTCAAAATGGTGCTACAGACAGAACCATGCATGGACACGCCTTTCTTTCGAGGACCCTTAGATTGACCCCAGGGAGAACCCTAGCTGCTCTTCCCCACACAATGCTACTTGTCAGCAGAAAGTAGCCAGAAAGAGTCATCATCCAACACCCCCTAACAGCAGTTAGGGCTACCACTCCAGAGTAGGGAATGATACAGGAGTTAAGAATAAATTACTTAGGCAGATAGCAGTGGTATGGAAGTCCTCAGAAAGGTTTTCCTTTTAATGAAAAGCAGCCCCAAATCATTTTCCTTTCTAACAAAGAGCAGCCTGCAAAATCAAGCGTCAGACATAGATGCCGGCAGTTGAGCCAATCATGATAAAGACAGCGGCTCCATCTCCCCTTGTCTTTGTCAGCCACGTGTACAGTAAAGACTAGACATGATGACCCTAGTCAACTGGAAAGCCTATTCACATAACAAGATTAGGGTGGGGTGGCCAGCCTTTCCTATGCGCTATGTAAACGTCATACGTGATCGAAACAATCTGTGAGCCCTATGTAAATCAGACACCACTTCCTCAAGACTGACTCTAAAATCCAGTGCATTGGTTCCTGGGCAGTCTTTCCTCTCGGAAGTCCCAGAGAGACAGGTGGTTTTCTTTCTTTTTCTCCTGCCTATTAATCCTCCACTCCTAAACTCAAAAAGAAAAAGAAAAAAAATGGTACAGCTACTATGGAGAACAGTATTTCAGTTCCTCAAAAAACTAAAAATAGATATGACAATATGATCTGACAATTTCACTAGTGGTTATATTTAAAAGAAAGGAAATAAATATATCAAAAAGACATCTGAATTCTCATGTTTACTGCAGCACTATTCACAATAGCCAGAATATGAAATCAACCTCAGTGTCCATCAGTGGATGAATGAATAGAGAAAATGAGGTATATATACACAATGGAATATTATTCAGCCATAAAAAAGGATGAGATCCTGTCATTTGCAGCAACATGGATGGAACTGGAGGTCATTCTGTTAAGTGAAATAAGCCAGGCACAGAAAGACAAAGATCTCGTGTTCTCACTCATATGTGGGAATTTAAAAGGTGGATCTCATGAAATTAGAGAGTAGGCTCGTGGTTAACAGAGGCTGGGAAGGGGCAGGGGGGCAGGAGAATGAAGAGAAGTCGATTGATGGGTACACATATGCAGTTTGATATAAGAAATGAGACCCAGTGTTTCATAGATCAGTGGGGTGACTATAGGTTACCATAATCTATTGTATATTTCAAAGTAGCTAGAAGAGAAGAATTTGAATTTTTCTAGCATAAGGAAAAGACAATATTTAAGGTGACGGGTATCCCAAGTACACTGATTTGATCCTAACAAATTACATGAATGTATTAAATTATTACATGTACCCTGAAACTATGCACATCTATTATGCATCAGTTTTTAAAAACAAAAACTTGATTATCTGCAAAGACTCTGTTTCCCAATAAAGTCTCACTCACAGATCTTGGGGTTAGGACTTCAACATATTTTGAGAAGCACAGTTCAACCCATAACACGTATTTGCACATAATAGAGTGCTTAAGAGCTCCAGATCCCCCTTAATCAGATCAAATCCCAGCTCCACCACTTATAGGCTGATGGCCTGTGACAAGTCACTTCACATCTCTGGGCTTTGGTTTCCTCATCTGTAAAATGGGTCTCATAACTCTACCTACCTTGTGGGGCATCAAAGGATTCAACAAAATCATGTATTTGTTCAACCAATGTCGATAACACTCCTGTAGCCTTCCAGCATCAGGCACTGGGGCTGTAGCTGTGAACAAAAGACAAATCCCTGCCCCTGTGGAGCTTATTAAGGACCAAGGGGCTGCAGAGACACTTTATATTTTAAAAAATAGGCCAAGTGCAGTGGCTCATGCCTGTAATCCCAAAGCTTTGGGAGGCTGAGGCAGGAGGATCGCTTGAGGCCAGGAGTTTGAGTCCAGCCTGGACAACATGGTGAAACCCCGTCTCTAACAAAAATACAAAAAGTTAGCTGGGCGTGGTGGCGCATGCCTGTAGTCCCAGCTACTCGGGATGCTGAGGCAGGAGAATCGCGTGAGCCCAGGAGGCAGAGGTTTCAGGGAGCCGAGGTTGCAGCACTGCACTCCAGCCTGGGTGAGAGAGTGAGACCCCATCTCAAAAAAATAAATAAATAAATAAATAAACAAGTAAAATATCTAGGCTTGCAGAGGGCAAAGAGTGAGATTATTTCTATGTGCATCATTTATGGCTGAAAAATAGAAAAATGACGCAAGTGATAGCCTCAGCAAAACATCTGCATGAAGTAAAAGAGGTGGCTGTTTAGTGAATCCCCATAAAAAGAGAGGGGAAAAAAGGTCTGTAACAATGAGATTATCCTAACTCATGGGATGCTTGCAGCATGGTGCCTGGCACCTGGTGATCTTCTGCTGCTTGTGATTATAACTATCCCGAGAAAGGAAGTCACAGGAAGCATGTCCACTGTATGCCAGTGTGAAGCCCAGCCAGCCATGCTCCCAAAGGGCCACTTTTCCCACCACAGTCCCAAAGCAGCCAGGAAGGCTCAAGAAGGAACAAGGAAGGCCAGGTTGGTGGCCTTGGAGGAGTCTGCTCCCTTTCATCCATCCCCAGGCTGGGGGTTAATTTTGCAGCTGCACCCCCAGCCAACGAATTGTTCTCAAAGTTCATGGAAATGCTGCTGTTGGAAAAACTGTGAAGAACCATAAGAGGGCTTCTGAAAGAAGCCAGACCCCAAAAGCCATCATATTATAGGATTCCATTTACAGGAAACATCCAGAAGAGAAAAATCTATACAGACAGAGAGTAGATTGCCAGGGGCTGAGGGAGGGAGCTTGGGGAGAAACAGGAAATTGCTACTAAAGGGTCTTTGCTTTCTTTGGGGGTAATGAAAATGTTCTAAAATTGGGGTGATGGTTGCACAACCCTGTGAATATATTAAAAACCACAGAATTGTACACTTCAAATGGGAGAATTGTGTGGTATGTGAATTATATCTCAATAAAGCTGTCATTCAGAAAAGAAAAAACAGTTGCCTTGGCTCTAAACTTATTTCTCCAATTCCTCTGAGAATGCCAAATCACTGCCATGTCTCTGATTAGGGCTGAATTCATTTCACAATAATTTTTAAAAGAGTATTTTCTCAACACCTGAAATAGGCACTTTGATGTCTGTCCAAAGCCCTCCTGGGAATTCTTATCTATTTAAAAGAGGGAATGAGTATTAAGAGCTTGGCTTTCTTGGCTAGCCAGACACCCATGTTAATTTCCACATCTCCACGTTACTATGGCAACAGAGAGCTTCCACTGAGAGCTTTTTGGGGGGCATCAAAATGGACTGCAATTTGGACTCAGGGAGGTCCACAGCCCCTCTGCCCAGCAGCCCCCAGACCCTGGCTACCTTGAATCAGGTGAAACAGAGAAATCAGAGAAGGGGGAGGATGTAGGCTCCACTGGGTCTTCACTCCATCCTGGCCCAAACTGAGTCACCGTCCCCATGCAGGAAGAGAAGTGTTAGTCACATCTTTCAGAGGCTGTGATCTAAAACAGCGTATTGAGCACCTGAGTCAGTCTCCATGTCAACATGACCATATTTTTAGGCAGGAGTAGGCAGCTTCTTGGGCCAATTAGAGTAGTACAGCTAGAAAGCAGTCAGTAAACAGCTGGGAGAAAGGCAGTCAGCCACTGGGAGTCCACTGTTCTCACAGAGGAGTCTCACAAATGCAGAAACTCCCTGCCTTGAGGTACCCAAAGAGTCCACCACACAAGGCCCATGAGGCCTGAAGTTCATCCTGTCAGGCAGAATCAATCACTGGGACAGAGAAGGGAAGAGGCAGTGCATAAGACGGGCAGCCTCGAAGATGGGCCCCACTGATCCTCATCTCCTGGTGAGCCTTATGTAACCCCCTCATACCTTGTAACAAGATTGATCTGTGTTGTGGCCAATAGAGTACAGCAAAGGTTAAAGTGTGCCTTCTGAAGCTAGATCATAAAAGACACCGCACTCTTGGGTCATTCATGCTGGAGGAAGCCAGCTGCCATGTTGAGAGGACACTCAAGCAGTCCTATGGGGCAGCCCACATGAGAGGAACTGAAGCCCCCAGCCACCAGCCATGTGAGCCACCTTGGAAATGGAGCCTTCAGCACCAGTCAAGCCTTCAGATGATTGCAGCCCCAAACACTGTCTTGACTTCAATCTCAAGAAAGTCTGCCAGCTAGAACCATCCAGCTAAACTGCTCCCAGATTATTGACCCACACAATATAATGTAAAGCAAAAAATGTATGCTGTTGTTTTAAGCTACTAAGCATTGGGGTTATTTGTTACACAGCAATGGATAACAGACATAGGGTGGATGTCAGAAATTGTCTCGAGAAGATGACTTTATGAAGATTTTTCCTCCTTGCTCCTTCCCCTACCCTCAAAGCATTTTTACAGTAGAAGGTGACATGTTAACGGGTAGGGAATCTAGAGACTTGGATTTGTATTCTGGCTCTGTCCTTAGTTTTTCCACCTCCAAAGCTGAGGAGCTAAAATGTAACCTGAGATCTCTGAAAGCCTAGGGTCTCATAATCATCAAAACCATAAGTTTTGAGTCAGGAAGACTGGTTATGAACCCTGGCTCTGCCACTTGCTTGCTGTGTGACCTCAGACTAATTAATTTATCTAAGCCTCATTTTCAACTTCTATAAAGTGGGTTTAATAATATCTACTTCATGGCATTGTTACAAAAATGCAATCAAATACCATACAAATTACTTAGCACACAGTAAGTGCTCAATTGTTACCACTACCAAAAATGAGACAGCATGGTGGGTACGATTATTTCCACTTGTAGCTAAGATACAGGAGGATCAGAGGAGCAGTTAGAGGATTTCGCTGGTCTGGAGCAAAGCCCCATGTGGTTGTTTTTCCAAAGCTCCCCCAAATGATTCTTTGAGAAACTTTGTCCTAGAGAAACTTCCACACGTGCCAAAAAATCATACAAGTATTTCACCGCAGTCTGTGATAGGGAAAGATTGGAAACAATACAAATGCCCATCAACAGGTAAATGGGAAATAAATTGTAAATGGAATGCTATACAGCACTGTAAAATTAATGAACCAGAACTATGCATATCAGCATGAGCATAAATCTCTAAGACATAATTCTGAACCCCAAAATGCAGAAGGATCCACACAGTATATATCATGCATAAAAATCTGCATAACATCATTATATATTATTTATGGATACATGCATATGGATAAAAGCAAAAAGCCATGCATGGGGGCAGCAGCACCACCAAATTCAACATGGTAGTGACCTCTGGGAGGGAGGGAAGGGCATGTGAAGGGGAGAAGGCCCATGGGGCTTCAGTGTATTGGTGACATGGTATTTCTTAAACTGGATGGCAGGTACACGAGTGCCCATTGCACTGTTGATGTCTTTTGGATATCAGAAATATTTCATCATTTAAAAATAGATGTGGCCAGTTGTGGCAGCTCATGCTTATAATCCCAGCACTTTGGGAGGCTGAAGTGGGAGGATTTCTTGAGCCCAGGGGTTAAAGACCAGACTGGGCAACATAGTGAAACCCCATCTCTACCAAAAAATATAATTGTTTAAATTAGCTGGTCATGGTGGCATGCACCTGTAGTCCCAGCTACTTGGGAGGCTGAGGCAGGAGGATCACTTAAGCCCAGGAGGTTGAGGCTGCAGTGAGCTGAGATCGTGCCACTGCACTCCAGCCTGGGTGACAGAGTGAGACCCTGTCTCTACAAAAAAAAAATTTTTTTTAATTAGCCAGTCATGGTGGCACACACCTATAGTCCCAGCTACTTGGGAGGCTGAGGCAGGAGGATCATTTAAGTCCAGGAGGTTGAGGCTGCAGCGAGCCGAGATTGTGCCACTGTACCCCAACCTGGGTGACAGAGTGAGACCCTGTCTCAAAAATAAATAAATGTGCATAGAGAAATATGGAGAATTGTGAATGCGTATTTTTTCTTTTTTTGTGTGTGGATTCTGTATCTGTAATGATCTCATGTTGTTTTTAGGAAATAAAATAGTTGTTTAACGGGTGAAAAGCAGTTATGTTTAATTTTTTTCCAAGTAAGAAGTACCACTTCCCCAAATGATTTGCTCTGAAAACAACACTCATCTGCATGTCTGAGTTTTGAAATATTGGTGTTTTGAGACCATATGACATAAGAAACGTCCTGAGGCCAGAACACAAGCCTTTAGCCCAGCGACACTCACATGGGGTCCCCCAAGCCCTGTTTCTTGGGGATGCCTCAGAAACTGGGTCTGACCCCACCAGGTATGTCTTTTTTTTTTTTTTTTTTTTGAGACAGAGTCTCGCTCTGTCGCCCAGCCTGAAGTGCAGTAGTGCGATCCCAGCTCACTGCAAGCTCTGCCTCCCGGGTTCACGCCATTCTCCTGCCTCAGCCTCCCAAGTAGCTGGGACTACAGGCGCCCGTCACCACGCCCGGCTAATTTTTTGTATTTTTAGTAGAGACGGGGTTTCACTGTGTTAGCCAGGATGGTCTCGATCTCCTGACCTCGTGATCCGCCCGCCTTGGCCTCCCAAAGTGCTGGGATTGCAGGTGTGAGCCACCGCGCCCGGGCCCCACCAGGTATGTCTTAAAAGGAGGATTAATCAGTAGCAGGGAGAAGGGCTGTTGGGCTCTCTTTTTCAGCCACAGCATTAAGTTAGAAAGAGGAAAAAAAGGGGGGTGGGGAAAGATGAGAGAAATGAAGAAGCAAGAACAGGTGTGGTGTATTTTCTTTTTAACGAAGTTGAGTCATTCTGCAGCCAACTCAATGCGATGTAGCCTCAAGCCGGGGAGTTTTGTTTTTCCTAAGCAATAGAATCTGACTCTGCCAGCAAGAAGCGCTTGACTGCTGTTCCTTAAACATGCAGAAGGGTTTTTTGTCTTGTTTTGTTTTGCTTTGCATAATGGACACATTTCCCATGCAGCCACTTTCTGGGTTCTTTGTCATGTGTCAAGGTAAGCGTTTAGAAAACTCCTCCGTGGGCCACAGGGAGGCAATTTTCACCTAATACAGAATGCTTAAGATGGAGAAAGCCAACTTTTCAATATCGCTTCAGGGACCATATTTTGTGTATTCAACACAGCTGAATGCAGACAAAGTCAAGAATTAAAATTGAGTGTAAACTCCTGACAAGGAGATTGAAGGAGGGAAGTGATGTCAGGTGAATTACTGCCCCCTGGTGGCCACACACAGTAATGGACTCATTTTGCTGTAATAGTCCTTTGAGTCTTTTCTTCTGTGTTCCCCTGCCATCTTCCACTACCCGCTACAAAGGGGTTACACTGGCGGCCCTGGAAAGCCAGCCCTGCAGCCATGCCAATTGCCTTAAAATCTGGAGATACCGCTTTAAAAATCTAGGCCTCACATTTATTTTGAAAAATTGAAAACTCTGTCCTCTTTTAGACTGCATCCCAGCTAATAAATATGGGTTCGAGCTGAGAAGCTGCTGCCCACTTTAGACAAGGCATGTGCTCTCAAATCCGCCACACTCCCCACCTCTCCCTATTGTCTCATGGTCAGGAAGTTTTACTCATTAGCAGTTCCTGCATAGCTTCTGGATTTACTACTTGTAGCCTAAGCTAATTAAAGAGCTAACAAAGAGAGGAGGGTGCCTTTAGAAGCAGATGATTACATTGCTTTATACCTGGGTGTGGACAGGGGTCCACAAGTCCTATAATACCCAGCTCAGTGAGGATAAGTGACTTGTTCAAGGTCACCCAGCTAGCAAGCGGTCGGCCTTGCATTTCAACGCACATCTGTCTGACCCCAGAGCTTCACTGTTTTCTAACATACTGTCACCCATAAGCTGGCTGCCTACCAGGCCCTCCTCTGGGGAAGGTTTTTACAATGACATTACTACTTGGGCCATCAGGAAGTGCAATTCAGAGGACTCCAAGAGAAAAATGTTCATGACCTTGGTTGAAAAGATTAAAAACAAGAAGCCACCAAAATAATCACCACCCTGATTTTGTTCCTTAAAAACTATGGATCTTCTGGCCAGGCGTGGTGGCTCAAGCCTGTAATCCCAGCACTTTGGGAGGCCAAGGCAGGAGGATCACTTGAGGTCAGGAGTTGAAGACCAGCCTGGCCAACAGAACGAAACCGTGTCTATTAAAATACAAAAAAAATTAGCCGGGTGTGGTGGCACACGCCTGTAATCCCAGCTACTCAGGAGGCTGACACAGGAGAATGGCTTGAACCCAGAAGGTAGAGATTTAAGTGAGCCAAGATCACATCGCTGCACTCCAGCCTGCGTGACAGAGCAAGACTCTGTCTCAAAAAAAAAAAAAAAAAAAAAAAATTAGCCTGTGTGTGCCTGTAGTCCCAGCTACTAGGGAGGCTGAGATGGGAGGATCACTTAAACCCAGGACATGGAGGTTGCAGTGAGCCAAGATCACACCACTGCACTCCTGCCTGGGCAACAGAGTGAGATCCTATTGCAGAAAAGATAGATAGGTGTCACATTAGATAGATAGATAGATAGATAGATAGATAGATAGATAGATAGACAGACAGACAGACAGACAGACAGATAGGGCAACAGAGTGAGATCCTATTGCAAAAAAGATAGATAGGTGTCACATTAGATAGATAGATAGATAGATAGATAGATAGATAGATAGATAGATAGATGGATGATAGGGCAACAGAGTGAGATCCTATTTCAAAAAAGATAGGTGTCAGATAGATAGATAGATAGATAGATAGATGATAGATAGATAGATAGATAGATAGATAGATAGTTTTCTCTGTGCCAAATGTATAGACTCTCATTTCACCCTCACATAAAACCCTGTGAAGTGGTAATATCATCACATTGTGCACAGTTTACAGAAAAGCCAAGACAGATGATCAACAAGGTCAAGTCACTTGCTGAATGTGATTCAGTTTGCAAGTGGCAGAGCTGGGATTTGAACCCAGGGCTGTGTGACTCCCAACAGTGACACCCCACAACCACCACCTAGCCCTGCCTCCAAGAGCAATACATGTCACAGAGGAGGTCAGATCTTGAAGCATCAAGCCTTCTGCAAATCCTGAACTGGATGCCAAAAGCAAGGTAGGCTGTTTGTCCCCATTTTACAAGTGGGGAAAGTGAGGCTAGGAGTAACGTGCCCAAGGTGACACAGAGAGTAAATGGCAAAGTCTGAATTTGAGCTCAGGTCTCTCTGACTCCCCAGAATCTGAACTGCTAACTTCTAAATGCTTAGCGTTTCTGGGGCACCTCCCTAGATGTTTAATTTCAGTATTTGTGGATTAAGATGGAGGTTTCAATTCTCTGCTTCAAGGAAAAAATTTCTCTCTGGGAAGCCAAAAGAACTAACCAGGTCCTTCTGGAGAGGATACAAATTAAAAAGTCAGGGAGAACCAAGCGGGGTGGCTCGCGCCTGTAATCTTAGCGCTTTGGGAAGCCAAGATGGAAGGAGAGCTTGAGGTCAAGAGTTCGAGACCAGCCCGGGAGACATAGCGAGACCCTGTCTCTAAAGAAAATAAAAAATCAGAAATAGGTCAGGCGCGATGGCTCATGCCTGTAATCCCAGCACTTTGGGAGGCCGAGGCAGGCAAATCTTCTGAGGTCAGGAGTTCGACACCAGCCTGGCCAACATGGTGAAACCCCATCTCTACTAAAAATACAAAAATTAGCCGGGCGTGGTGATGCGCACCTATAATCCCAGCTACTCAGGAGGCTGAGGCAGGAAAATCGCTGCAACCTGGGAGGCGGAGGTTGCAGTGGGCCGAGATCGCGCCACTTCCCTCCAGCCTGGGCAACAGAGTGTGATGTCGTCGAAAGAAAAGAAAGAAAGAGAAAGGAAGGAAGAAAGAAAGAAAGAGAGAGAGAGAGGAAGAAAGAAAGAAAGAGAGAGAGAGAGAGAGAGAAGAAAGAAAGAAAGAAAGAAAGAAAGAAAGAAAGAAAGAAAGAAAGAAAGGAGGGAGGGAGGGAGGGAGGGGAGAAAAGAAAAGAAAAAGGAAATTCGCCGGGCATGGTGGCATGCACCTGTAGTCCCAGCTACTCAGGAGGCTGAGGTGGGATGATTGCTTGAGCCCAGGAGGTGGAGGCTGCAGTGAGCTGCAATTGCTCCACTGCACTCCAGCCTGGGCGACACAACGAGACCCTGTATTTTAAAAGAAAAAAAAAGTTGTTTAAGTCAGGGAGGAAAAGATACAGAGAGGAAAAGAGTAAAGAAGAAGAAGGAGGCAAACTCAGCAGCACGGGGTGGAGGCTAAGAACAGGGGCTGCGCAGTCAAGGAGGCTAACCGGGTGAAGAGGTGAAAAGGTGTCATTTCACAATTGGGAAAAATGAGGCACACCACAGCGGCTCCGGGACGAGGAGACCCGAGGAAGGGACCGCCGTGGAACTTCCAGTTTCCAGGCCCGCACCTAGCTTACCCCAAATCCGCACGCCCGTCGGGTTTCCGGCACCTGCTCCTCCTGCCTGTGACCTAGGCCCCGCCCCTCACGCTGCTTATTGGCTGCTACATGAACGAGACAAACGCAAGCGACAACCAATGGGAGTGGCCCACGGCGCGTCTTTCCCGGGGAAGCCGACGCGGACGCGGGAACCCGGAAATGCGAGGGAAGGACAAGTGGGGAAAGCCAATCCGCCGCGACAAGGGCTGCGGGCGGTTCAATGGCGAGTCGCCGGGGGCGGGGCCAGAGGCCGGCGGAGAAGGAGGACCCGGGAGTCGGCGGCCCCGTGCTGGGAGTGCGGGGAAGGCGGTTGGGGTTCTGAAAGCTGCGCGCGGTGAGAAGGGGGCAAGCCCTAGGGGCTCGAGAGGACGGAACCGGGAAGGGTGCGGCGGGGCCGCGAGCCCTGGGCGGGGTTCGGGAAGGGAGGCTCTGCAGTCCTGGAAGGGACTCAGACCGGTCCCCTCCCCTCTCCGGGCCTCAGTTCCCCCTTTCTAGGGAAGTGTGGGGGAGAGATTCGCGCCTCCCGGAACGCACTCCTTCCCCGCACACACCCCTGGCACCGGCGAACCTCCCCATTGCCTGTACCGCCCCGCCCAGGAGCCTGTCCCCTCGGGAAGTCCGCCCAGACCCCTGGACCCGCGCAGCACTCCAGGCGCACCCCTATTAAAGCGCACCCCAAGCCATTTCACATGTTCTGTGGCAATGGGCCAGGCTCCCCATAAGACTCCGAACCCCGTGATCCATCAGTCATTCCCAAGTCAGGACCAGCCCAGAGCATGTGCACAGACCCTGCTTAGTAATAAGGTAGAAATCGAGACCTGGGGACCGGGCTCAGAGGCCCTGGGGTTTCCTTCCGGATGCCTCTGTTTACCTCCTGTGGGCCTTCTGGAATTTAACTTAAGCTCTCTGTGTCTTGGTTTCCCTTGTCTGTAAAATGGAGCTAGGGGTAGCTCTTCCTTCATAGGGTGGCATGAGGGTGAAATGAGGCAATGCGTGGCCAGTACACTGCTCAGCACCTAGCACACCATAGTTGCTTAGTAAGTGCTTATTGTTAGCATAGTGTTTGCATACCTGGCCCCACCTCCACTCCCACTGCCAGCCCCAAGCAGATGCAAGCCGTGTTGTCACTGAGGCCAAGCACTGTGGCCCACAGCCTGAGTTCCTTTCGAGATGCTCGAACTGCTCATCCTCTTGGTGGGGTCCCTTCTGGACAGGCCAGAAACGGAAGGCCAGAGAGGGGAAGGGCACTGTGGGAGCTGTGGCTGAATATCAGGGCAAGGGCAATAAATGAGGCCACCCAACAATTGTGCTTATCAAAGATTGGGCGTCAGAACTGCTGTGGCTGATCTGCATGGGTGTTTGTCAGTCATTTGTGTCCCAAATGTTTAACATATGTCCACAAATCCAGTGTTTGTGGTCAGAAGCCACAGGGATATATGGAAAGGGGGACACTTTAGAGCCGTGGGGTTCCTGAGTTCAAGTCCTAAGGCTGTCACTTGCTCCCGGCGAGACTTTGGGCAAGGGACTTCACCTCTCTGAACCTCAGTTCCCTCACCTGGAGAGTGGGGTGAAAACAGCTCAAGTCGTTGAAGATTGCAGGAGGTGACCCATGTGAGGCATTTGGTGCTTAGCACACGGCCTGGATTATGGCAAGTGATCATTAATTGTTGGACCACAGCAGTGTTATTTTCACATTCACACTGCCCAGGTGGTGGCACCAGTCCTTCCAGGCTGGTCCCTCCTCTAGTGAGATCCAGTCCTTGGCTTGCCCCCACCCCATCTCTCTAGTGAGCTAAAGGAGCAGAAGTCTCCAAACCCATCTTCCCGACTGAAGTCACACCATGTCCTAAACGTGTCTGTTTCTCTTGTGACCCTTGGCTCCTTGCAGATCCTGCTCTCTCTCAGCTGCCTGTGGACATGCGCAAAGGGCCCGCTCCTGAGTCCAGATGATGCTCATGCCAATGGCTTCAGTGATGGCAGTGACTGAACCGAAATGGGTCTCGGTCTGGGGCCGCTTCTTCTGGGTGACGCTGCTGAGCATGGTGCTGGGGTCCCTGCTGGCCCTGTTGCTGCCCCTGGGGGCTGTGGAGGAGCAGTGCTTGGCTGTGCTCAAAGGCCTCTACCTGCTCAGGAGCAAACCGGACAGGGCGCAGCATGCTGCCACCAAGTGCACCAGCCCGTCCACGGAGCTCAGCATCACCTCCAGGGGCGTGACACTGCTGGTGGCCAAGACCAAGGCCTCTCCAGGTAAGACAGACTGGCCGTCTTCCTCAATGCTTGTTAACTGGACAGACCGACATAGAATGTGTGTCGTGTCCTGTATGCGGGGCATCGGGGTATTGTGAACAAGTCAGCCCTGAGCTCCTAGTATAGACAAGGTGACGTGACTGAGACAGTGTCACAAGTGTAGTGATGGGGAAGCATAAAGGGCTGTAGGAGCATACCAGGAAGGCTCCCTGGAGGAAGTGACACCTGGGCTGGGACCCAGTTGTTAAGTAGGAGTCATCCAAGGTGAAGGGCATCCAAGGAAAAGGACTCCAGGCAGAGACCAGAGGTTAGTTGTCATAACTGACATAACTGTCGTAAGAGAGCCTGGTGGCATTCAAGGAACTAAAGGAAGTTGAATGTGTGGGGCTGATCCTCAGGTGGCCAAGAGGGGCCAGGACAGGAGGGCTAGGGCTAGAGCAGGCTCCCCACCTCCACCAGTTCTCTGTGGTTGAGACTGAATGTGCATTGTTAGATGGCGGTGGCATCCCTGGCCTCTCCCCATGAGATGCCTGTAGCACTCCCTACACCTCCTCAGTTATGACAACTAACCAGGTCTCCAGACGTCACCAAATGTCCCCTGGGGCGCACAATCAAACCACTGGGTTAAAAGAGTTAAAGAACAGTCCCGGGATGGTGAAGCCCCCAGGGTCTAGGAAGAGTGGGGAGTTGTTAACACCTTTGGGCCTGCAGGGGCAGGAACCTGTGTCACCAGCACAGGACGAGCTGGAGATGTAGGAGAGGGCCTACACTGGGAGCTGTGGCCAACAGGAAAGGCCCAGCAGAGAGGGCCCAGGCAGAGTAAATGCCTAGAACTTTCTATGTCCAGAAGGCAGGAGACTAGGAAGCCAAGGAGATGCCTCCCAGAATACAGAGTGGCTCTGGGGACACACAGATAGTGACTGGCATACCACCACATGGCTGGGGGAACAGAATGGTATCAGGCACGTTGAGTACACACGATGTGGCTGGAACAAGCTCCCCAAGGCCAGGGACCCAGGCTGGTCATCATGGTTTCCCACAGAGACCAGCACAGGTGACAGCCTCCCTGAATGTCCTCTGCCCCCTAGCCTCCCTCACAGCACTTCTTTGGCTCTCTTCCAGCAGGTAAGTTGGAAGCCAGAGCCGCCCTGAACCAGGCCCTGGAGATGAAGCGCCAGGGCAAGCGGGAAAAAGCCCAAAAGCTCTTCATGCACGCCCTCAAGATGGACCCGGACTTCGTGGACGCACTCACCGAGTTCGGCATCTTCTCGGAAGAAGACAAGGACATCATCCAGGCGGACTACTTGTACACCAGAGCATTGACCATCTCACCCTACCATGAGAAAGCACTGGTCAACCGCGATCGGACACTGCCGCTCGTGGAGGAGATCGACCAGAGGTATTTCAGCATCATCGACAGCAAAGTGAAGAAGGTCATGTCCATCCCCAAGGGGAACTCGGCTCTGCGCAGGGTCATGGAGGAGACCTACTACCATCACATCTACCACACAGTGGCCATTGAGGGCAACACCCTCACCCTCTCGGAAATCAGGCACATCCTGGAGACCCGCTATGCCGTGCCCGGGAAGAGCCTGGAGGAGCAGAACGAGGTCATCGGCATGCACGCGGCCATGAAGTACATCAACACGACTCTGGTTTCGCGCATCGGCTCCGTCACCATCAGCGATGTGCTGGAGATCCACAGGCGGGTGCTGGGCTACGTGGATCCCGTGGAAGCCGGCAGGTTTCGGACAACACAGGTCCTGGTCGGACACCACATCCCTCCCCATCCGCAGGATGTGGAAAAGCAGATGCAGGAGTTTGTACAGTGGCTCAACTCCGAGGATGCCATGAACCTGCACCCAGTGGAGTTTGCAGCCTTAGCCCATTATAAACTCGTTTACATCCACCCTTTCATTGATGGCAACGGGAGGACCTCCCGTCTGCTCATGAACCTCATCCTCATGCAGGCGGGCTACCCGCCCATCACCATCCGCAAGGAGCAGCGGTCCGAGTACTACCACGTGTTGGAAGCTGCCAACGAGGGCGACGTGAGGCCTTTCATTCGCTTCATCGCCAAGTGTACTGAGACCACCCTGGACACCCTGCTTTTTGCCACAACTGAGTACTCGGTGGCACTGCCAGAAGCCCAACCCAACCACTCTGGGTTCAAGGAGACGCTTCCTGTGAAGCCCTAACCCTAGAAATCCTCCCTCAGTGACACAGGCTGTCCTGAGGTAGGAAAAAAAAAAAGAAACAGCATTTCTAGAAACCTAGTCACTTCCTAAAGCAAAAGGAGAAACATTCTTTACCTCCAAATGTTTTAGTTTAAAAAAAAAAAAAAAAAAAAACTAAGTTATGAAGCCTTGTCTCTAAAATAACTTATAATTCAACCAAGCTATTTATTTTCTTCTTTGGAGCAAGCTAGTCAGTGTTGTGTGGTGTCTGCTGTGTCTTGCTGGTGGCCGCGCTTTAGGGGCAACAGTGCCACCGTGTGACCAGAACACACGGTGTTCTGGAGCAGAATTTGCACTAAGGTGGAGGAGCGGCCAGGAGGTGTGGGATAGGGCCCAGAGCCACTGACATAACTCCTCCAAGTGCTTCTCTGAAACAGGCTGAGAGGTTCTGTGACTGCAACTGGGAAGTCAGACCCAAGTCGCAGCTGAGAGAAATGGTTGAAAGCTCACTTTCTCAAGGTTTAGATTAGTGGTGACTAACTTCCAAGCAAACTTCATAGAAGAGAAAATGAATGCCGACATTCCTTACCTCCAGGAAGACTTTTTGAGCCATAGTTTGCAAACTTTAGTGCCAGCGGCTGTTTTTTTTTTTCCCATATTGAGACTATTTTTCTAATTAAGAATCGGGGGTAGCCATAAAAAGCTGTATGTTAGAGGGGGAAACATGGCAGGTGGGCAGTTTGGTTTTGTGTATCGGCGTTTCTCTCACACTTCATTTGTAGCAATTCAGGCCAGATGTTTTCGTCTAAAATTCTCTAGGCTTGTCATTCCACCTGTATCGTGCTGCAAACCAGGTGTTATGCTAGTAGGCATCTGCCCTCACCCCTCTGCCTGAGTTTTCTGTAGGCAGATGTTAACCTGAGAAAACAAGTGCCACGTGGACACCAAGTAAGCATTTTTGATAATGAATTAGAGCACCAGTTTCTACTGAACGGAGCAAAAACCTTCAGCCATGGCCAGGCTGCATGCCTTTGGTCCTGGAGTTTCATCTACTTACTGCCTGGACCCCCTTTCCACAGCCTTTGCACTGTCCCATGTCCCATCCCCCTGGGTAGGCAGAAGAGATTGCCTCGGAGTGGCCTTATTTTTCTCGCAACTTGTGAAATGATGCAGTGCTATATGTAATATGGCTGAGTTTCCAAGCTGTCATCCAATGGAAGTAGAATCTTCTCTTTCAATCATATGGCACAGGTGCCAATATGACTGCTGCTATTTAGAGTCAGAGTGGTGGAAGTCACTGGGTCCCTTTCCCAGTGACAGAGCCCATGATGTCTAACACTGTACTGCACTTTGTCAGTGTGTGAGTGACGGTGAATACACAGTGCTGTCTCTTTGATTTGGTAATTCCATTCCTGACAGTAATGAGGCCACTGCTCTAAAGTAGTTTATACAGTTCTTCAGTTGTATAAATAGCACAGAGTAGTTTTTGAAAGGTTAAGAAAAATAAGTGAAAAGATATATACGATATATGAAATGGCTCCAAATGATAATTATTCAAACCTTTATAAAATATGTTTTCATACTCTTACGCTGCCAGAGGTACTTCTTAAAACTCTTCTCGTCTTGGTTTTATAAGCACACCAAGGAGGTCTGACAGATGTGCTTGCTTCTACTATAGAGCAAGAGAATTTGCACTTTAGCTATATGTGAAGGATATTATTTTAACAAGTTCCTGATTCTAATAAAGTTATTTTATTACATGAATGCTTGAGGCTTTGCTGTCTTATTTGGGAGATGTTCCCATCTGTCAGTAAGGGCAGTGGGGGTATTCTGACCTTTAGCCCTATTCATAATACTGTTCTGGGAGAGCAGCAGATCCAAGACGGTGATTTCCATGGGCAAGAGACCCAGAAGTTGGATAAACCGCCTACCTAGGTGGATAAGGATGAATTACTGATTTTTTTTTTTTACTAAGAGTGAAGTAACTGAAGTACTTTTTCACGTTTCTATTTATCATCAGTTCTGGATTTTCTGGGGAAGACACACAAACCCACTCATGTGGTCCTGGAAATCCATTTCTAGAATAGTCAACACCTGGAACCTAAATTGGGTTCTGCTCAAGCCTGAAAAGGTTTGCCCCTGTAACAAGGCTGGGCTGACATCTGCAAGTATGACATTAAGGTCAGAATACTGGTTGCAGGCAAGAAAGCCAAACCGTTAATGTGAAGCAGCAAAAAGTAAGGCCACACTCACCCATAGTGATATTCATGGCTCTTCATGTGTCAGGTCCCCAACCATGAGGGCTCCCTCTGAGCTACCCAAATCATCACACCAGCTGAACAACCGAACAGCCTTCCAAGCAGCATCACAGAGAATACTGCAGGAGGAACGCGTGGGACAGCAAAGGTTCTTGCTGTTATCAATAGCCACCGTTTGAATTTAATTCAGAAGTAAAGCCTAGTAAAAAGTTGGTTTTGTATAAAAAAGAGATGGAGGGGAACCTACATTTTAAAAGACCTAAGAGGCTTACCAACCAATAATTTGCAGGGAGGAGAGCTGATATTTATAGGAAGGTAGAAATTTGAGTGGACAGTTGATGACATTAAGGGATTACCACTAATGTTTCTAGGAGTGAAGGCCTTTCAGTCCTCCTGAGACACCTGCCACAACATTACTGGATGAGCACAATGACATCTGGAACGTGCCTCAATATAACAGAGGGTGGAGGGGAAACAGACATGAAGGAAGAGGGGCTGGGAGTTGAGGAATGCTGGAAGCTGAATGGTAGGCACACAGGAGTTTATTTTACTGTTCTGTCTACTTTTTAATTGGTTATATTAAAAAATGTTAAGTTAAAAAAATATAGAAAACCCGACTGATGCACAAAAACTTAAACTTACACAACAGATAAATGAGGAGTTGATTCCCATGACATATACAAGGCTTCCCTGACGTCTTTCTCCAGAGTGTCTTAATAAAGCAAGCTTCCCCTACTGAACTGGCAATGCTGTTTTCAAAGCAATAAATATTATTTGATAAAAGATGTGAGGTAAAAAAGCTCAAAAGCTCCAGTGTCAAACTGCTATAAACTGAACTGTATAAAACTGAAGACACATCACAGCTGAAATAATTTAAATCAAAGTGACAATGGGATTTGACTTACAAAAGTTCTATTTACACATCTATTAGGTAAAGCAAGGTACACCCACTTCAAAACACATCTGTATGTGAATGCACATCTGAGTACCATTCAGCAAGAAGTTTTGAAGAGAACTTCAGTTTAATAAAGCTAAATGGGGAGAATTGAAGTTTGCATTTGACATGGTATTAAACAAAACCAAAGGGCTGAAACTCATGTTTAGACAACACAGGTCACTAGTCACTAGGCAAAGAAAACAGTCCACGGCAGGTGGCACAAATAATTCCTATACAAAACAAATGTTGCAAATATTCTGCTTTTAGGAAACATGAAACAATGGCTGACATGTCATTTACAAATACGTAATATAAAAATGCCCAGCCCCCTTGAACAAAACTCCAGCAAATGTTTTATAGCTGACTTCCCTCAGACCCACCCCCACAAGAGGCCATTCTGGTGAATTACTAGCATCTACCATTTCATCTTTTAAAATTAAAAGAATGACGGGCACATGTGCTGTGCAGGGTGTAAGAGAAGTGTCATACAAAAAGGGGCCGGAGCTGGCCAGAAACATTTGGACAACTGTGTCTCAAAAACTGTGTGTTCTCATTTTGCTTCTGTGCCTCAGTCTTTAAGATACAAAACTATCTCAGGACACCACATCCTGGGCCCAGCCTGCAGAGTGGTCACTTTTCTGCCACTGCCCTCAATATGAGGGAGCACTGAAAGGCTCTTGACTTAGAACCCCTTCCCCTTTCTGTCTAAAGCAGAGGAGCCATCTGTGGTTGCGAGCGGGCAGCACATCAGGCCTGTCCATCCCCAGTGCACCGCTGGGTGGTGGGAGGTCCGCCGGGCCAGAGTGAAGTAAGGCATTTCCTGTCTCCTAGAGTCCCGTTCACTTTCTCAGAAACAGCTTGGCAAAATCGGCATTGGACATCTTGGGTGCCTCGGTGGCCGCTGGGGTGGCAACTGCAGGAGCCGCGGCAGGGCCGTTCTCGGCCTGAGGAGCTGCAGCACCTGGGCGCTGCAGGGCACGAGGCAGTAGAGACAGCTGCGTCCTTCCCTTCCCCCTCCTAGAAGAGCAAACACTGAATGGACCTTTTGAAGCAACAATTCGTGGCCCCTCATTTATTTGTGAAAATAAGCCAAGACAGTTTTAATATAACCAGAAGTTAAAAGGTAAAAAAAAAGGATGAGATAATCCCTGCCTCCTTAATTCTGTCTATTAAGTAAAAACTGCTTCAACAGACTTGGCCTTGTTCAGTTTTGGCAAAGATCAACCCTGAGCACCAGTCACACTCAGAGAGGATCAGTGTGACTATCACCTCTCAGACCTCACCAGTCACCCGGCAATTCCGCTATCTCCTCCTCATCCCTAGCCGGCAAAAAGCACAGCTTACGTGGATCATAGCTAGGGCTGCAGACTGGCACACACATGGGTATGAGATTTCTTTTTAAACACACAGATCCAACTGGCAAAGAGGACTTTAAAATAATCACTGCCTTTAGTTCTGTCTGAAATAAATGACAAGTGTAAATTGGCCAGTACCAGGCAGTGGTCACTGCCTAGGCTTGCATCCTGCTCTGGACACCTTGCTCCAGTGGAACCACAGTGATTACCACAAGCCATCTTGGCTTTTCTGTCCTAACAGGAAGCTAATTCATTCCAGGTTAATCCCCCCGTGGTCCATGAACTGGTGCCAGCCAGGACAAAGTTTGCACTAGTCTACCATGCAAGCACTTACGCTCCATATGTCTGTGGCAAAAGCATGGGGCCACCTGGTGCCTTCCTGGTCTCCGGCTTCTCTGGAACCTTCCTCTGAGGAGGGTTGCTGATTGCCACTTTGATGACGTTCTCTTTGATAGTCATGCCGTCCATCTTCATCACAGCCTGCGACGCCTGGGATTCATTTTCATACTCCACGTAGGCCAGGCCCTGGAAGAGGCAAGATCCAGAACCAAGTCAGATCCCACAGACCGGGGACACAACTTCCTCCCGTAGGGCAGGCACTGGGCTTCCTCCCGGAGACCAGCAGGCTAGGCCACTGCAACCGACCCACCAACAAGTTACCTTCCCCACCGCTGCATCCTCTGTCTACAGGCTTATTTCCCCACCCTACTCTCTTTCCTGACTGCTGCTACACACTGTAACTTCAGATAACCCTTCCAAGTTCAGTACACCTTGTACGTGCTGCAGAAGTAGAAAGAAAGAAGGAAACAGACAGATGGACCAGTATAAATCCAGCAAATAAACCAAGAGGTGGATGGGACACAGGGCCAGCAGCCCAGGTGCCCAGGTGAGCCCTGGTGTTTCTGTGCCTTTATCCGCTCCCTCATTTCATCCTCTTTTTCTCTCCATTAACCTGGATAAAGGGGAGGGAGAGTGGGCAGTGGGTAGACAGTAATGAAACCACTTACTACTCAAAATGGGGCACAAAAGGACTTAGCAGGAGACTGAGGGGGCAGGAAGGAAAGACAGGAGAAGAGGCACTGCAATGGAGGGACTCAAGGGGCCTGGCTGGAGGCCCCAGGGAAAGAGAGGCCTGGGACAGAGGGAGGAGACTGCAGGAGGGTGCCCACCCGAAAGCCCGTGTGCTGCGGGTCACAGGGCTTCCCCCAAGCCCCACAGCCAGGGGCCATACTGTGGTGAATTCATGATCATCTATTTCCAAATGCCTTATTCTTTTTAGTACAATTAACTACAAACAGGTTAATCTGACTCCAAATACAAGTAGAGCTAAGTGTGCAGATCTTTCTGTGAAATTAACTTTTGTTTCTCAGCAGACAAACTAGGAACCCATTCTAGAGGTTAAATCATCTTTGAACAGATACAGAAACGAAGTTTGCCCAAGCCTTGAAGACAAGGCACAATCTGCTCTGACTCTGACCTTTGGTTTGCCAGCCCGGTTGGTGACCAGCCTGAGGTCCTTCACGGTGCCATGAGCCTTACAGATTTCTTCTAGTTCCTCTTTAGTACAGGAGAAAGGCAGGCCTGAGATGAACAGCTTGTGTTTCTCTAGGGAAGTGCTGTACCTGAACACCTATAGGAAGAAGGAAGACAGAGAAAAACCATGATTCGAGTCATGACCCAGCTCACCTGACTCCTCTGACACCAGCCTTGTCCCCAGAAGCAGCCCAGCCAGGCAGACTAGAGCCAAGCCATGCTCTGAAACTTGTTAACGGGGCCACCGGAGCCAGTCACTTAACCTCTCCAGGCCTCCGTGTCTTCCTCTGTAAAACGGCAAGAATAAAAGTAGCCATTCACAGAGTCTGATGAGGAGTCAATGAGCTGCCACACATAAAGCATTCAGCACAATCCCTTGTCATTACTAAGCACCCAGCAAGAAGAAGCCATGCCATGAGTCAGACCTCAGTGAACCAGCTCAGGATGGACCTTGGCTCACAAGGAAGTTTAGATCCGAACAGAGCGTAAAACTTCCACATCTATCCTAAATATCACTGCTGCAGGAAGAAAGTGCCTGTCTAAAGCAACCACAGATGAAAGGCATTCTTTTTTTTCCATAAACCTACCTTAAAATCGGGGTTTTTGCTCTTATCCACACAGGGGGAAACAAACATTGGCCTCCCTTCTACACTTTTCCGGTCCATCTCCAGTGCCTGAAGGGCTGATTTCTCTTCTTTAAACTCCACGTAGCAGTAGCCTCGGAAATCTCCACGGTTGCTAAAGATGGGTCGGATCTGGACCACCTCCCCACAGGCCTCGAAGAGTGGCCTGAGCTTCACATCCGGCTCCTGCATGCTGTAGGGCAGGTTGCTGACAAAGACGGTGATGCTGTCCTTGCTGCTGTCGTGCAGCACCTTGGGCATGTCCCTCTTCAGGGAGGCTGCCTTCTCCTTCTGCTTCGAAGGGGGCTCCACGTCTATGGCGGCACATTTCCCAGCAGGCCCTGCTGCTACTTCTACATTTTGTGTTTCTCCAGCTGCAGGGATGCTGTTCTCGACCCTTCTGCGTTTGGAAGGCTGCTCTACAGGTTTTCAAAAGAAAAGTAGCCATGGTTAACTGTTACTTCTCTTCAGGGAGCTTGAACAGAGGGGTGAAGTGAAAGTGCTGTGACAGCTGCATGTGACACTCACTCCCTCGCCAGACTCGGAGGGGCAAGCACCACCCCTGAGAAGCCTTTTGTGATCTGCCTGACCTGTCCCATGACTTTCTGTGCCCCAATTACACTCAGGTAAGTGGGCTCAATCAAGTGGAAGTAATAACATAAATCCCCATTGTCCACTCTTAATTATACAAAAGGCCAGTGGATCTCAAAGTTCAGAAGGCAAATTCCAGGGCCCCTCTCCTACAAAGCCCAGGTCAGCAGGGTTGGGATAGGACATGAGAATCTGCACTGGAAAAACACCCTAGTGACTGATACCTGTGCCCCAGGGAGCACATTTTGGAAAGCACAAAGGGTCTGTGGTTTCTAAAACACTTTCAATATGGCCTTGTGTCCTTAAGAGAGCTTAACCACAATCTGCTACTGCAGTCTGTCCTCACCACTGCCTCCAGAGGGCCAGTACTGAAGCTCAACAGACGTCAGCCTCCGGCAAACAGACCTCCCCGTCAGTTCACCCACTGCCTTTCCAATGCAATGTAAGCCCTGCACACTGCTACTGTATTCAAGAGTGTCCCTGGGCTGGGTCCAGCTGACTGGCCCACCTCCCACTCCAGCCTCCTTGACCACTGCCCCATCCCTCTCCAATGCATCCGAGTTCAAACCCAATTATCTGCTGCTCACAGAGAATGCCAGGCTGTGCTGTGCCTTCAGGCTGTACTAACATTGGCTCCCTGTCTAGCTCAGACCTTCCCTTCTCGCTGCCAGACGGTCACTAGGTCTTCACCCTGGATGCCGCATCTCTTCCCCCACAGTCTTCCTGGTACGAAGCTGACCCACTAGTGCCTTCTTTGGCCTCCACCAGTATTAACAACACCATCTCCCACAGTCCTGATCACATGCCATGCCCTGATCACATGCTACTGCGGTCACACATCACATTTGCCTTATTCTGCTAAACTGGGAGGCCAGTGGAGCAATGGGCCACCCTCAGTCATTTAGGAAAGCCCAAACGAGGTGTGCGAGCAAGGTCAACTCAATGATGGATGACTCCATTCCCAGTTCTCTCTGGCTCACACATCTGTATTAAGAAAGTATACAGAGTCCTTTCAAGTCCAGAGACAATTCTTTGTTTTGTTTTGTTTTGTTTTGTGTTTGAGACAGCGTCTTGCTCTGTCTCCCAGGCTGGAGTGCCAACAGCATGATCTCTGCTCATTGCAACCTCTGCCTCCCGGGCTCAAGTGATTCTCTTGCCTCAGCCTCCTGAGTAGCCAGGAAAACAGGCGTCCGCCACCACGGCCAGCTAATTTTTGTATTTTTAGTAGAGGCAGGTTTTCACCATGTTGGCCAGGTTGATCTTGAACCCCTGACCTCAGATGATCCGCCCACCTCAGCCTCCCAAAGTGCTGGGATTACAGGCATGAGCTACCGTGCCCAGCCACCAGAGACAATTCTTTACCTTGACTGACTCTCTGAAATAAATATGACCCAGAGCTGCCCGTCCCTGAAATTAGAAGGGTGAAAGAAACACTGCTGGAAAATTCCACTAAGTCAGAACCATTAAAAGCAGGGCCAAGGCCGGGTGCAGTGTCTCATGCCTGTAATAACAGCACTTTGGGAGGCCAAGGCAGGAGGATCATTTGAGGTCAGGAGTTCGAGACCAGCCTGGCTAACATGGTGAAACCCCGTCTCTACTAAAATATAAAAATTAGCTGGGTATGGTGGCTGGTGAACTGTAATCCCAGCTACTCGGGAAGCTGAAGGAGGAGAATCACTTGAACCCAGGAGGCGGAGGTTGCAGTGAGCCGAGATCATGCAACTGCACTCCAGCCTGGGCGACAGAGCGAGACTCCCTCTCAAAAAAAAAAAAAAAAAAAAGTAGGGCCAAGCCTGGCAGGTCTGTGCAGGGTGGGGGCTGCAGCAGTGGTACAGGATGCTAGAGCCTGAATGGAAGGAAGAAGATGGGCAGGCATGGGGCAGTGACAGGGACCCAGCAGCCTAGATCTGGAAGCCTGAGTGAAGGAGGCAAAGGTGTCCGTGCAGGGCCGTGCCTGGTCCCGGGTGTGGGAGACCAAACAGGGTGGGGATGGCACATATGAGAAGGGGAGGCAGGGACAGGAAGTTGATTACATACCTACAGGGGCCAGGTGGAGTAAGTGAGGATGCTGAGGATAAAGGGAGCCAAGTTTCTCAAGGTCAGAAAAGGGTGTGACACAGCTGCACATGGTGGCTCACACCTGTAATCCCAGCACTATGGGAGGCCAAGGCAGGCAGATCACTTGAGGCCACAAGTTCAAGACCAGCCTGGCTAACATGGCGAAACCCGATCTCTACTAAAAATATAAAAAATTAGCCAGGTATGATGGTGCGTGCCTGTAATCCCAGCTACTTGGGAGGCTGAGGCACAAGAATCACTTGAACCCAGGAGGCAGAGGTTGAAGTGAGCCAAGATCACCCCACTGCACTCCAGCCTGGGCAACAAAGCAAGACTCTGTCTCAAAAATAAATGAATAAATTTTAAAGAGAGAAGGGCGTTGCAAGTATGAAAGGGAACCCCGTGGTGTTAGACTGGAACTGGAGGTATTGGTGTGAAATCATGACTTTCAGTATACACAAATAGTTACAGAAATAAATATGGACATAAATATGTGTACACATGCACACACGCGCGCACACACACACACACACACACTCCCTACCCTCGACCACTCAGGCCTGGGAACAATAACCAACAGCAGTGAGCACAACTAGCACCTTCTAAATACCACTTATCACTCAAAGGAACCTTGGAGAAATGATGGATTCCAGGGCTGAACTATGGAAAGTACAAGATGACCCTTGGGTATTGTGTGCTAGAAGGTAAGGAAATGATCAAAGAACAAGGGGACAGGTCAAAGGGACATAGAAGCCTGTGTGAAGGAACTCTTGCTAGCCAAACCTGGGATAAGTAGAGCATCAACATAAATAATTATCAAAAGGGTTGTCACCAGCGATGGAACAAAGCGAATCACAGTCCACCTGATGGGACTCAATGGGCAGGCCACAGGAGCACTTGTGCACTATTCCTGCCCAAGATGCATGAGGGGAATCCAATGCTTAGGGAGCATCAAACACACCCAGGCTGAGGGACACAACACAGCAACTGGCCTGCCCCCTTCCAAGACTGCAGGTCATCAGAGTGAAAGAAAAGCTCAGGAATACTCCAGACTGAAGGAGATCCAGGAGACAGGAAAACTAAACACAATAGTGCATCCTGAACTGGATCCTTTCACTACAAAGGACATTATCAGGACAAATAGGAACCCATAGCTCATTGCTAACCCTGGCTCTGATGGCTGCATTCTAGTCATGGAGAAGAGGGCCCCTTGTTTGCAAGACATACACCCTAACAGTGATCAAAGGGTAATGGGTATCAAGCTGGTAATGGTTCAGGGAAGAAAGTTCTTCGTACTGTTTTCGCAACTTCTCTAACTTTAAGACGTTTCAAAACACAATTTCTCAAGAGCTCCTTACCTTCTTCATCATCACCCCACTCTTTCTCATCGTCCTCATCTGCTCCGCGCTTCTCTGGGCCTCTGATCTTTTTCTTCTTTTTCAACGCTTTCTTCTCGGCCCGAGCTCTTTTCCGTTGTTCAGCCTTTTCTTCTTCTTGCTGCACAAGGGCTGCTTCCTTCTCTGCAGCCTAGAAAAGTGGGAAGATGATGCATCGCTGGAAGTGGCAATTACATTCACTGTACTGATTTGTCATAAAAGGGGAGAGGGAGTGGAAATTCATTACTAAATGAAAAGCAGAGATCAGGAGAAAAATGTGGACAGGCTCACGGCTGTTCCACACCAGAGCTCATTCAGGTTCTTTGGAATTCTGGATCTGATGTCTCTGTTATATTAGCAATTTCCTCACCCTAATTATTACTCACCTAAAGGAAGGGAAAAAAATCCATAAAACTGGCTGGGCGCGGTGGCTCACACCTGTAATCCCAGCACTTTGGGAGGCCGAGGTGGGTGGATCACGAGGTCAGGAGATCGAGACCATCCTGGCTAACATGATGAAACCCCACCTCTACTAAAAAAAATACAAAAAATTAGCTAGGCGTGGTAGTGGGCACCTGTAGTCCCAGCTACTCAGGAGGCTGAGGCAGGAGAATGGCGTGAACCCAGGAGGCAGAGCTTGCAGTGAGCCGAGATCACGCCACTGCACTCCAGCCTAGGCAACAGAGCGAGACTCCGTCTCAAAAAAAAAAAAAAATCCATAAAACTGAAGCCCTAAATAAGCTGGGGTGTTCATGTTCCACTCACTAGGCTAAGTGAGGCTCTTCTTTATTCTTTTTCATCAATTCTCGTAAATTTTAGAGCCAAAATTCCCTCAATAAATGAAACAAGTACTTAATATTGGGGCTGATGTTTTAAAACAATCTAAAAATGACACGACAGGTTTAAGCATTGATCTAAATATTTTATAATTAATACTGAGTAAAAGACACTTAGGAAAATGTAAAATGTCTTGACAAGAAACATCCATACCAAACTGAGCCAAAATAGCTACCAGAGGTGCCAAAGACTTCAAACAAACATTGTCGTTACCTTCATTCTCTGCTCATTGACACGAGCTAATCGGGTTTCAGTTTTCTGAACAGCTACATCCCAATCTTCTAAAGAACCTTGAAAGAAAGAGAAGCAAAACTTTCACTCTTTAGGATTTTGAAGGATACAATCACATAAACTTTTCTTGATTTCTCTATACCTCCAGAAGAGATCTCTCCCATCAAACAGTAAGAAAATGTAATCCCTGCAGGCTTGAAGTTCAGAATTCAAACAGTCCTTCTAAGTGGGTTTAAAATGT
The DNA here is from genome assembly GCF_006542625.1 of Nomascus leucogenys. Classification (NCBI taxonomy): domain Eukaryota; kingdom Metazoa; phylum Chordata; class Mammalia; order Primates; family Hylobatidae; genus Nomascus; species Nomascus leucogenys. The sequence goes on from NC_044390.1 coordinate 75,658,932, forward strand.
CCCTTTCCTTTCAGGAGAGCCTTGAAAACCAGAATGTGATCTATTAAGGGCTCTAGATGGCAAAGAATATGAAAACGTTCTAATGCAAAAGTACATTTATATTAAGACTGAAGAATTTTAAGAGCTACTCAAATGTTGAGGCATTTATTTCTTATTTTTTGGTGGTCTTTGATTGCCAGTTCTGAGGGGTCCAAACCCAAAATCCAGACCAATACCCACAGGTAAGTTCACATTATTTTTCTATTGGTTCTAGCTCTCTAACACTGAAGGCTCTGAAATTTAACAAGGGATGCAAAGAACACATTGAGCCATTTGCCTCTCCAAGATCCTTTGTTGGACAGACGTTGTACTAGAGCACAGCGACTCTCAAAGGAGGGATCCTGCCCATCAAGAGACATCTGGCAATGTTAAGAGACATTTCTGGTTGTCATGTTTGGTCGCGGTGGGGAAGCTGCTACTGGCATTTCAGGGCTAGAAGCCAGGGATGCCCCTAAACATTGTATAACAGCACAGTCCCCCCCTACAAAGAATTAGAACCCTGTGCTACAGTGACATCACAGTCCTCCTCATAGCTTGCAGAATTTGAGAAGAGCTGCAGGAGGACTCATTTTCAGGACACTTGTGACAGTCTAATCATAGGGCACCACCTAAGTTGGCAGCGTAAACACAGTCTGTCCCCAGACTGTAACCAGATGCTCCTACTTGAGACCAAACAGCAAATGGGTTAGGCTCCAAGCCAGAAGAGAGCCGGGGGTCCCACCTTCTGTCCTCTCCATGGTGAGTAACACTTCGCAGACGTGCTCTGGATAGTCACTGGTGCACTGGACGGCCCGGTGCAGAGCCTTCCGGCAGTGCTGGGTGTCACCATGCGCTCTAAGGCAGAAAACAAAAAGTTGCTGCCACCAGGACACAAAGTGGAAGGCACTCGAAGGGAGAGGCCGTCCTCTCCCAGGCAGAAACTCACTCTTCAGTAACTCTAGCTTCTGAGAAGACCTTAGCTTTCAGATCTATCCATGATGCTTTCTCCTTCCAGTCTCTACAGTCACCTACGAAGGATTTCCCTGAAGCACTCTCTCCCTCAGCCATGTAGGGGCTACTGGAAAGCGTACCTGACAATGTGATCTGCAACCAGCATTCTGCCTTTACAGCATTCACGTGTGGCATATGTGATAGAATTCAAGCTTTCAAGTGAAAATTAGAATTTTGGAAAACTTGTATCTGCCACCACAAGTCTGACAGCTTCCTACTTAAAATACTTTTCTACTAAGATCAATACAGATATGAACAAATACGATTTTTTAATACTATAGGATGAAATATGTCAACATTGGAAGAGCTGCATGATTTAGTGAACTGGGATTTTTCCAAATGTCGTAGAATTATGGCATCATGTAAAAGATAAAATAGACAAATGGGTATTACTGTAACAGAATCTGTCAATATGGTTTCAGATTCCACATGCAACACTGAAGTTTTGCTATAATATGTATGAAAGAAGAATACCCACAATTATCTGAAAATGCTTCTAAAATACCTTTCTTTTCTAACCTCTTATCACACTCTTCAATGAAAACAACAGATCACAACAGACAGAATCGGTAACAGACATGAGAATTTAGCTGTCTTCTACTAGGCCAGGCTAAATATATTTGCAAAAATAGAAAACAATGCCACTTTTCTCACTATTTTATTTTGGGGTCTGGAAAACAGTCACTGCTCAAAAAAGATATTAGTGTTAAATAATGTTATATTTAAATGAATTTAAATGTTCTTTAGATTTCTCAATTTATAAATTATAAATATCAATAGATATAACTCACATACATGAAAGTTTTTTGGGATCCTCCGATTTTAAGAAGGAAAATGGATCCTGAGACCAAAAAAATTGTGAACTGCTGATCTAGGGGGATATTCAACAAGCTTTAACAGTGGTTATCTCTGGGGTGGGATTATAAGACACTGTCACTTTTAGCTGGATACGGTGGCTCACGCCTGTAATTCCTACACTTCGGGAGGCCGAGGTGGGAGGATCACTTGAGGTCAGCATGACCAACATGGTGAAACTGTGCCTCTTCTAAAAAAAAAAAAAAAAAATCCAAAAATTAGCCAGGTGTGGTGGTGCATGCCTGTAATCCCAGCTACTCAAGAGGCTGAGGCAGAAGAATCGCTTGAACCCAGGAGGCAAGGTTGCAGCTGAGATTGCGCCACTGCACTTCAGCCTGGGCAACAGAGTGAGACTCCCCACCTCCCCCGAAAAAAGAAAAGATTAACTGTCACTTTCTATCACATATTTTTGTAAATATTCTGACTAATTTGGGCACACAGTGTTTTTTAAATAGGGAAAAAATCTTCAAAAAAAAAAACCCCAGCAATATAGCAATGTTATGCAATGAACAACGTTCAAGACAGACTGAAAAGTTGGTCACATTCTTTATGTTTTCCCCATGTTATAAATATTGTTAGGCCTATCTTATTTCATTCAAATAGTTTTAAAGGCTTGTAACACATGTATGCTATGATTGCATTTTTATTACAAAAAAATCTAAACATAGAAAAGTCTCAAAGAATGGGTCATGGTTATGACTGGGTCAGTAATTTGAGTTTTTTTTCTCTTAGCTTTTTAGTATTTTCTACTTTTCTATAAAAGCAAATATAAAAAACAAATAGCTCCAAAAGGTCAAATAAAATATCATGCCCAAAAATCAAAACAAAAACAAATTAAAAGATTTTAATCTTTAAAATTTATAGCCGTAAAATTAAAACAGCTATAAGAGTTCCAGGCACAAAATATCATGTCTGGTTCTCTAGCCCTGCCCATTAAAAATGTACCCACTACTGAAAGAGACAGAATGAAAGAAAATAGCCCAGTTCTAAGGAGCTAGTCCAAGCTGGTAGGAGTCAGCCAGGAGTGAAGACAGGTGCACAGCTGACAAGCACTGCCTCCCTCCCCACCCCGAGATCAGTTACCTTTCCAGGTTGTAATACTCTAGCCACATGTTGGCATACTTGGCATTTCCTCTGGTCATGATGCTATCCCAGAGTTCCCGAGCTTTCTGCATGTTATTGCACAGTCGAGCCTAAAATGCATCAGCAGGCTGTTAGGAGACCTGAACTTTAGGACGTTGACACCCATCATACAACATACTTCCAACAGACACACATAAAAAGCACCCCACAACTATTAGTGTTACAGATGTCCCTGGACATTCCCCAGGCCTCCCTCCAGTGGTAAACAACCCAGCCCAAACACTTGAGCCTTTCTGCAGCCACAAGCTAATCTACCTATATTTCCTGAGAACCGAGAGAGGGAGCGCACGGTACTTACTCGACAGTACTGGATAGTCATGTTTTTTATTTTTATCAAGCTTAACTACAAGTGTTTGAGAGACAATGTTAAAAAAAAAAAAAAGGACTGATCTAGTATTAAATGCACACTCTGCTACTAATACTTACAAACTGTGACTTGGGCAAATTACTTAACCTGTAATTCTCAGTTTTCTCATCTTTAAAATGGTTAAAAGATAAGCATCCCATATAGAAACTACCTGACAAATGTTAGTTTCTTCTATCTGACGCTCCCTCAGAGGAGAAAACATGATTAGAATTGTTACAACTCTACCTGCTGATCAAGGGAGGTTCTGTGTCTTACTGACCTTGGTGTCCCTGACCCAGTAATGACATTCAAATGATCATATCCTCTAATTACTTGTCAAATCATCTGTCTTCTACATTAGATAGAAGCCTTACTAGCACAGGAATTCTATCTGTCTTATTCCCACAGTACCTAGTACAGTGCTGACAAACAGTACACGCTCACTGTGCTCTCACAAATGAAGCAAAGAGGCAGAGACAGAAGTAAATGAGTGAATACCTAGCATTTAAACATTTACTGCATAACTTCTAGCTGGGAGCTAATATTTTCACCAACACATTTACAAATATGTGTCAAGCTAAGTAAATAACATGAATCCTTGTAGAGCCTAGATCATTACCTAGGTAAATAACATAAATCCGTATACAGCTTGGGCCATTATCTGGGATTCTGACTCAATTTTAATTAAGGTTTAATAGGATGCTATTAAACAATGGTGGATGGAAGTGATAGATTTGCCAACAACATTTACCTCAATCCTAGCCCAGTTCTGCATAATCACACAGCTTGGATCACCACTCTCATTGAAACCTTCAAAAACAGAATTAGTAAAATTAGAAAGGAACTTGGAGACAAATAGCCTCTGGCTGAAAAGGTACATCAACCAGGAAATAGTACAGACCAGGAAATACAACTGGGCAAAACCACAGGCTGGGGCATACTTACGCTCTTCCACCTCCTGCTTCAGATACTCCAAGGCACGAGTAAAGGCAGCCCTCAACTCCTCCAGCTCTTTACTGGAGTCTAGTGGAAAGTGCAAAAAAAGGCTTTAGGAAACCACATAGCCTGGCTTTGTTTGATTTTTTATCCTATGCTGAAACTGCCTGGAGACCCATTATATACCTGGCATCATGCAAGGGACACAGAAATAAAATTGCCAATTCCTGCCCTCATCACATAGTCGGGGAGAAAGAAATTAGAACAGAATAGAGTATGGACAGCGTGGTGAAAAAGGCGAACACAGGGTGCTGTGGGGGGGAGTCTCCACCAGCTGGGGTGACACAGGCAAACGGGAGAATGGCTAAAGGCTACCTGTATGAGGTGACAGCTGACACGAATGTGCAAGTACAAGTTAGGGGTTTTCTGGTTGTTTTGGGGGGACATGAAGGGGCAGAGGATCCCACAGAGGTACAAAGATTTTTCTAAAACACAGCAGTCTCATTTCAAGAAGTATTTAGGATAAATAAAAAGACCTGAAAGGAGAAATGAGAGCTAAGACTAAAAAGGCTGGCAGGAGCCAGTATAAACAATTACTCTCTTGCTTTACAATCCACACCATGACTTGTTAAAGACAGAAACTGCTAACATTTCTGGGGGAAAAAGTCACCAATACCTCGTCTACATCACTTGCCCAATCACAATGTATCTGGGGAACTGGGACATCTTGCCAAAAGCTGTATTAAGAACATGTTCAGCTCTAAAGTGAAAAACATGTGCTTAAATACCTTGTTTGAAATCAACCCTTCTCCTCAGGTAATCAAGGTATGCCTGCCAAATCTCCACATAATCAGTGGCCTGGATGAAGCCGGCATTCAAAGCTTTCTCGAAGGTTACTGGAGTTGGAGAAAAAGTCAGGATTTCTTACCAATTCAAATGGAAACTAACAGAAAGTTACTACATTCTACTGACTATAAAACACTACATGACTTTAAAGACTAATAGATGCAACAGAATGAAATGAGCTAGACAGGAATGTTGAAGAGAGAAGTTGCTACAGCACTCTACAGACTGTGTTCTAGAAAAAACTTCTTCCATAAGACGCCCTGCAAGAAGAGTTCCAGATCAAGGAAGTTTGGAGAAAAGACTACAACTTCTTAGAAAATACAATGAATATAGCATGTTAAAAACCTCTAAGAAGTCACAAATATAACCAGTTCATCTCTCACTCAGAGCCCTTTTTGTCACTACACCCCATAACCCAAAGAAAACCCCAGGGAACACTGATGTAATGACTTTGTCACTGCTCTCTGTTTTTCACTTGGGACAAATAGCTTAGAAGTTCTCCCACAAAAACATCCGCACCAGAAATTACTTGATGATCAACTCCATGTCTCTCCATGGCCAAGAGGTACCGACTCCATAAGGCAACTGTCCAGGGGCAGTTTCTAACAGCGCGGTTATGTACAGATAAAACCAAATCCTTTACTTTCAGTTGTCGATCCTATGATAAAGAATTCCAGAGTTAGGAAATTAAACTTTATTAAGCATTCACCATCAATAAGACACTGCCAGCACAACCAAGTGACAAAAGAAATGTCCTTATAAACGTCTCTTGTGACCTGGTTTCCTCAACAACAACAAAAATCACTAAGGGGAGTGGGGGAGAAGGAGAGGAGCAACTTACAGGTTAAAACAGCCTTAAGAGACGTCAGCCAATCCTACTGGATAGACCTCATTTGGATTCTTTTATACATACATACTGAAATATTTTATATACACATACAGAAATATTTACCAACAAAACATCATTTCTGGATTTGCTTCAAAGTAACACAGAAGGGACAAGTAGGTGAGACTACAGATCAAAGTAAACTAAAGCTATAATTGTTAATAATTGTTGAAGCTGGGTGAGGGGTGCCGAAGTTTCATTTTACTGATCTGTCTTTTATATGTTTTTATACTTTTATATGTTTACATTTTTGCCATAATAAAAAGTTAAAAGAAAAATATCAATTTGTTATAAGTCCTCAACACAGACAATATGCTAATTTTACTTAGAGTTAGTGACCATTTTTAAATAACTTGAAACACTAAAACTTTCTAAACGAGCTGGCAAAGACGAGAAAAAGCTGATGGAGGAAAAGCAAGAGTAGGGCCGTATGCAACAAACTCCTGGCACTCTTACTGATTTTAAGTAGATTCTAAATTGGAAAAATAAAATGAAATTAGAACAGTGATCTTACTAGGTACTGACTGTAACGGATCCATAAGTCTGGGACAAGGCAGTTCTCGACCAGGGCACGCTCAAAGATCAACTGAATGCGAGCAGGATCGCCAATTTTCATCTCAAAATCGATATATGCTTGATATTCTGCCAGCCTTGGTGCCTCTGCCTGCAACTGGAGTACGGGTAAATTGTATTAAAGTTGAATTAGTTACTGGCAGGAAGCAAAACACATCTGCAAATAAAATAAATTTTGGCTAAACTGGCTACATTAACTACGAATCGCCAAATCCTCACTCTCAGAACCACTCCACTACAGCCTCTACAACTTCTTGAGCAAAACAAGAGTCTTCTCATCTGGTCCAAAGTGCCAGTTCATGGCAGTCACTACAAAGCCTCCATAAACCCTTTTCTAAATCCATTCCTAGACCACAGGGAATTAAGTGGCCCATCAATCAGGAACTGAGTGCCAGTGACCACTGTTAACCACCCTTCCAAACCAGAAGTCATGTTCTTGGGCTACTGAGTAGAGTTAATACAACCAAACTGGAAAATTCTGGTGCCTGATGCTATTTCAGGTTTCTTATTCCAAATATCAGTTCCTGGGAGAATGTAGGAAAATGCAGAAGACAGATGCAGCTGTGCTGAATGTTTAATGATCCAAAGACATACAATCAAATTCTTTTTAGAAGAAAATCTTATTCAACATGTTTCTCTTCAGGCTGATGTTTGCTGATGGCCATGACATAATTGAATGATTGAAGTTTTGGGAAGCACAGGTACATGCAAATCATTTACACATGAAAAAGAAAGGAAGAAGTAGTGCAGGAGAGTAAGAAAACACACTGACTCCGTACATAGAAAGGGGGTGTTTCAGAGCCTCCATTTCCAGTAACGAGGAAAAATTAGTTACCCAGACACACTGTACCATTCAAAACAACTAAAACTGCTAAATTAAATATAATATCTTCTTAAAAGTCATCAACGAACTGGCAAAGAAACAAGAAATACTAAGGACTAAGGACAAAATCTAAATGAGGGTGGCAAGCTAAGTAAATGTTAACCTTTTTTTTTGCTGGCTTGACGTATATTAAGAATTTGACCTTCACAATCCTATTGTTGGCAAAGAAAGATAGAAAAAATAGAGTCAAGAAGCCCAAAAAACCTCAAGCCAGTCCACACACGGACCTACTGCAATGAAATTAGAGGACAGCAAACCAAATCAATGAGATCTTAAAAGCAGTCAGAAGAAAAAACAGTGACTACCTCTGAAGAAGCAAGATTTATACAAACGCTGACTTCTCAACAGCAACAACAGACATCAGAAGACAGAAAGATACAATCAATTGCTGAGAGAACACGTTGTCCATCTAGAATTCTTTTGCTGTTGTTGGTCTAGAATTCTATAGCCTAAGAAAATAATTTTCAAGAAGGGAAGCAAAGACCTTTTCAAACAGAGAAAATCTGTTACCAGCAAATCTCCCTCGCAGGGGGCTCTAAAGGTCAAGTGTTGAAGACACTGGACAAATTTATATTATTATAAAGCTTCACAGAAAGACAAGATATAAGTAGCAGAAACCTATACTATGTTCATAGATTGGAAGATGTAAATTCTTCCCCAAATTGATCTCCAGGTTCAATGCAATTCCAATTAAAAAAAAAGATTTAAAAAATATAACTAGAAAAGCTGATTCTAAATCCGATGGAAGCACTGAAGGCAAAAAAAAAAAAAAAGCCAAGATCCTCTTGAAGAGGAACAATGTGGATGGGACTCACCCCATCCAAGAGCAAAACATAACTCTCATCATTACAACAGTGTAACACAAACCAGTGGGACAGGATAGAAAATCCAGAAGAAAGACCCACACATAAATGGACAGCTAATCTATGACAGATGTGGCACCAGCCTGGCCAACATGGTGAAACCCCGTCTCTACTAAAAATACAAAAATTAGCGGGGCTTGGTGACAAGGGCTTATAATCCCAGCTAATCAGGAGACTGAGGCAGGAGAATCGCTTGAATTGGGGGGCGGGAGTTGCAGTGAGCCGAGATCACGACACTTCACTCCAGCCTGGGTGAAAGCGAAACTCTGTCTCAAAAAAAACAAGTGAAAAGACAAACAACAAACTGGGGAGAAAATCTGCAACACACACAGCCTAAAATAAGACTTAAGACAAAGCACTCCCACAAATCAATTAGAAAAAAGATACATCAAAAGGGAAATTGGTCAGACTTTTTTTTTTTTTTTTTTTTTTTGAGACAGAGTCTCACACTGTTGCCCAGGCTGGATGGAGTGCAGTGGCGCTATCTCAGCTCACAGCAACCTCCACCTCCCGGCTTCAAGTGATTCCCCTGCCTCAGCCTCCCAAACAGCTGGGATTACAGGCGCCCGCCACCATGCCTAGCTAATTTTTTGTATTTTTGGTAGAGACGGGGTTTCACTATGTTGGCCAGGCTGAACTCCTGACCTTGTGATTTGCCTGACTCGGGCTCCCACAGTGCTGGGATTACAGGCGTGAGCCACCGCGCCCGGCCCAAAGACATTTTTTTAAGAAAGAGCGTTTTGCTTTGTCGCTCAGGCGAGAATGCAGTGGCATGATTACAGCTCACTGCAGCCTTGACCTCCTGGGCTCAAACAATCCTCCTACCTTCGCCTCTGGAGTAGCTGGGACTACAGACACAAGCCACCAAGCCCGGCTAATTTTTTTTTTTTTTTTTTTGGTAGAGACAGGGTTGTGCTACATTGCCCAGGCTGATCTCAAACTCCTAGCCTCCATCAATCCTCCCGCCTTGGCCTCCCAAAGTGCTGGGATTATAGGCATAAGCCACTGTGCCCAGCCTGAAGACTTTAACGCACACAAAAATTTGAATGGCCAATCCACATGAAAAGATGCTCAACTTCATTAGTAACCAAGAAAATACAAATTAAAACTACAATTTCAAATTCATCAAATTAAGTAAAATTTAAGTATGTCCAATATCCAAGATTGGCACAAGAAACGAGAACTCTCAGATACTGCTGGCAGCAGTGCAAACTGTTAACCTGGAAAAACACTAACATCACCCTATGATCCAGCAAAGTCATTCCTAAGTACATATTCTAGAGAAACTCTTTTTCGTGTGTACAAGGAGATACACCCAAGAATGTTCAGAGTGGCGCTGCTCCTCCTCTTAGCAAAAAACTGGAAATGACGCAACTATCCAGCAACATGAATAAATACATTGCAGTACACAGACAACTTTACAGCCGTGAAAACAAATGCACCGGAACTATACTTAGCAACATGAGTAAAACCCAAAAGCATGTTCAATGAAAATAAAATATACAGCATGATTCCAATATATAAAAGTTCAAAAGCAAGCAAAATTAAACAATATATTAATTAAGGATACTTTCATAGCTTGTAAAACTATAAAGAAAAGCAAGGGAATGATTATCACAAAAGTCAGGAAAGTGATTACCTCTCGGGAGAGGGAGGAGGAGGCAATCGGAGAGGGGCACATAGGAGACTTCTAAGGTACTGGCATTGTTCTATTTCTTAACCTGGGTGGTAGGTACATGGATGTTCACTTTATTATTAGTATGTAAACTGTATGTATACATTTATACACTCTATATATTTCACAATAAAACATTTTAAAGATACTGTTTAACTTGCAACTATCCATCAGGGAAAGGTTTGTAGAGAGACGTTTATTATAAAAGAAGCCAACACTTACCAGTGCTTCTTCATAGGGTTTATATTTCTCCAGCTGCTGTAGTGCTTTGTTATAGTTCTGAATTACTGACTCTGGTATTGGGTCTTCTGACCATTCTTCATACTCTGCAAATGTGGCCTCCATATCTATTGAAAGATGGATTCAGCCCCGTGGGTCTTGCCATTGGGCTTTATCAACCCAAACACAGATTAAGCCATGAGACTCAGGTACCACTAGCCCCTCCCACATCTGTGGCATGGCAGCTCTTACTGATCAAATTCTGATTTCTGCTGAGCCCAAACCTGCCTGTAGAATCTGTCTCAAAACAATGTCCCAGGCAATGCTCCCAGCTAATTAATCAGTCAATGACACTAGTAGCAACAATTTAACAACACTTACCCAGTGTTACCTATGTTCTACCATTTCACATCCATTAACTCATTCAGTCAACTCCACTCTACAAGGTAGTCTATTGTGATCCTCATTTTGCAGTTGAGGAAACTGAAGCAGAGGGTTCAGTTGCTCATCTACCATTAATGGTAGAGCAAGGCTGCGAACCCAAGCAGTCTGGCTCAAGTTCACATTCCAATCATTATGCTAGGCTGGTTCATGCTGGCAGGTGAAATCTGCAAGCTGGCTCAGCTCTAGTGTTTTCTGCATGATACCCAACCATTTGATTAGACGACTACTTTATAACTTGTTAAATCCAATAAACCATGAAGAGAAATAACGTGGGCTCCAGTAAAGTTGCCCAGAGGTTCTGAGTATGTACAACACATGCCCATGTCTAGGGAACAAACATAACAGCCATGCCACACTCTTCCCATACTCAGAAAAATCCTCCCAGCACGCACACACTCACAACTCCAAAGACTCAAAGGCTTAGATTGCCAAAATGTATTTACCAAATAAGGCAACTCTTTACCAAACCCCAAGAAACTCACTTATGAGTACTTCCAGTCAACTGCCCTTCTGAACCAAATCCCTCCCATAGAGGAATGATCTCAACCCATGTAAAATTCCTGCTGTTATGGAAGAGGTTACTTGTGAAGAGAAAATGATTATAATGGAACTCTTGTTCAATGAAGTTTCCCCCAAAAATACAGTGTCATTCACTATTCCTTTCAGAGACCCTAACTCTGCCTTTCCAACTAGGTCTCAACGGAGAAAAGAGCTCTCACCTGGGAGTCAGGGAGTCTGGCTTCCAGTTCTGCCTCTGACCCTCACAACCCTCTTAAGCACTAACATTCAAGACGTTTTTACCAAGGACCTCATCCAGAGAGACAATATCCAAGGAGAGTAAGACCACCAGCTTTACCTGCCTCACAGGATGGTGGGAAAGGTCTAACTACATGTCGTTCCCCAAAGCATTTTAAAAACCATAGAGAGCTGGCTGTTGACATGTCAGTTTCTCTTACCATAGAGTGGGATCGCCAACTGTCGCCGGAAAAGACTGTGGACTTTCTCAAGCTGTGAATCAAAGGTTTGTTCCCGGTCAAAAGGGGAAAGGAAGCCAGCTACGGGCTAAAGAAGCAAATTAGTAGTAAATGACAAACTGTGGTTCTTTCTTTTTCTTTTGAGAAGGGTTCTTGCTGTCACCCTGGCTGGAGTGCGGTGGTGTGATCACGACTCACTACAGCCTCACACTCCAGGCTCATGCAATCCTCCCACCTCAGAGTCCTGAGTAGCTAGGACCACAGGCATACGCCATCTTGCCCAGCTAATGTTTTAGTTCTTGTAGAGATGGGGTCTCACTATATTGCCCAGGCTGGTCTTGCACTCCTGAACTCAAGTGATCCTCTGGCCTCAGCCTCCCAAACTGCTGGGATTACGAGCATGAGCCACTGCACTTGACCAACTCTGGTTCTTGCTACTTCAAAAAATATCTCAACAAATTTTCAGTTCAAGCTAAAAAAATTTATACCTCTTCCATACATATTGTATCAAATGCTAGAAGGGGTATAAAAAAAGGTTATCTATCACCCCACCACTAAGGGATTGGCAAAGACCATTTTGTTAACTATATGAACTGCAAGATTCATCTTGGACATGTGTTTCAAAATAAGCCTTCCAAGGAGACTTACAAAGACAGCCCCAGCCCGTTCAGATACAACCACAGGTACTCACCCGAGCAGCTTCCACGATCGCACTTTCAAACTCTCGGTAAGCCTCCCAGAGGGCGAGTCCTTTGGTCATATGTAAACCGACAGACGAGAGAGCCCTTTCAAACACGGAGCGAACTTTCTCAAGGCCACCTTTCTGACCAATCCCACCAACTGAGTACTGGCCATACTCTAGCCAAATGTTAGGACCTAAAAATAAGAAGTGTTCAATTAGTTTGGGATATAAAATACCCAAATATCAAAACTGATGCATAACAAAAGAAATGTGCCTACCAAAAAAGTACTGAGACAGCAGCACTAAATGACAGTGAAGGCCTAACAGCAGAGATGACCATAAAGGACTAAAAAACATTACAGTCTGGGGAAGACCATAGATCCTCAGAAAAAGATAACTGGTGCTATTAACAATGGCTGAGAGAGAGCAAGAAGGGGGTAACAGGATCATAAGACATCATGGGAACACCATGCACTGCTAAAATTATCAGTCGTTCTAAAAGAAGATTCATGGGCCACAGAGCAGACATACAGGTATAGTTTTTAAAAACACATTTGGCCAGGTGCGGTGGCTCACGCCTGTAATCCCAGCACTTTGGGAGACTGAGGCGGGAGGACCACAAGGTCAGGAGTTCAAAACCAGCCTAGCCAATATGGTGAAACCCTGTCTCTACTAAAAATACAAAAATTAGCCGGGCATTGTGGCAGGCACCTGTAGTCCCAGCTACTCAGGAGGCTGAGGCAGGAGAATCGCTTGAACCTGGGTAAGGGGGAGGTTGCAGTGAGCGGAGATCGCACCACTGCACTCCAGCCTGAGCAACAGAGCGAGACTCTGTCTCAAAAAACACACACACATGTAATATAGTTTTATATTCATAAAACACCTCTTATTTTCATTATTCAGATTATAAACCAAAAAACTGTGAATTCTTCTTGGCTTGTAAAGATACACAAAAAATTCTCTATCTCAGAACAGTCTATCTGGTAAGTAGCAATGCTTCTCACAAGGGGGACTGCTCCCAGTGGGAAGTCAGCAAGGAAGAGGATACGAAATCTGAAAGGGGAAATTGTTTGTTTGTTTGTTTGTTGAGACACAGTCTCATTCTGTCACCCAGGCTAGCGTGCAGAGGCATAATCTCGGCTCACTGCCCCCTCCGCCTCCTGGGTTCAAGCAATTCTCCTGCCTCAGCCTCCCAAGTAGCTGGGACAACAGGAGCGTGCCACCACGCCTAGCCAGTTTTTTGTATTTTTAGTAGAGACGGGGTTTCACCGTGATAGCCAGGATGGTCTCGATCTCCTGAACTTGTGATATACCTGCCTCAGCCTCCCAAAGTTCTGGGATTACAGGCGTGAGCCACTACGCCCAGTCTGAAAGGGGAAATTTTTTTAATGCTTTTTTTTTTTTTTTTTTTTTTTGAGACAGAGTCTCACTTTGTCGCCCAGGCTGGAGTACAGTGGCACAATCTCAGCCCACTGCAACCTCCGCCTCCTGGGTTCAAGCAATTTTCATGCCTCAGCCACCTGAGTAGCTGGGATTACAGGCCTGCATGCCACCCTGCCCGGCTAATTGTATTTTTAGTGGAGATGGGGTTTCCCCATGTTGGGCAGGCTGATTTCAAACTCCTGGTCTCAAGGGATCCACCTGCCTTGGTCTCCCAAATAGCTGGGATTATAGGCATAAGCCACCATGCCTGGCCTTAAAATGCTTTTTTTTTGAGACAGAATCTCGCTCTGTTGCCCAGGCTGGAGTGTAGTAGCACAACCTCAACTCGCTGCAACCTCCACCTCCCGGGTTCAAGTAATTCTCCTGCCTCAGCCTCCTGAGTAGCTGAGATTATAGGCATGTGCCACCATGCCTGGCTAATTTTTGTATTTTTAGCAGAGACGGGGTTTTGCCATGTTGGCCAGGCTGGTCTTGAACTCCCGACCTCAAGTGATCCACCAGCCTTGGTCTCCCAAAGCTCTGGGATTACAGGCGTGAGCCACCACACCCAGCCTTAAAACGCTTTTTAAAAGCATTTTGTCCACAGCATTGTCTGACGTGGTCCCCAATTCACATACAGAAAATATTTAAGACAATTATACTATATACAGGGGATGGTAAAGAGACTTAAAGGGAGGTGAGTCTTCTATACTCCACTTGCACTGGTAAGATGTCAATACCAGCAGGAGAGGGAGGTCTCTGTGGGGACAGAACGGTTCTGTATCTGGACTGCAGCAGTGGTTAGATGAATCTACACATGTAATAAAATGTCTTTTTTTTCCCATTGTTCCAAGGTCAATTTCCTGGTTTTGATTTTGTACTACAGAAACAAGATATTGGAGGAAACTGGGTGAAGTGAGTATACAAGACTTCTCTGTACTATTTCTGCAACTTCCTATGACTCTATAATTACTTCAGAATAAAAAGGTTTTCTTTTAATGTTTCAATCTTTTTTTTTTTAAAGCATCCTGTCCAAAACCTCTAAAAACCTATTGAATGTATAAAAGATCAGCTAGAAATACCATGTAAGTTCTCACTGTCAATAAATCCTGAGTGTGAGTGTATTCATTCCCTTACTACAAGTGCTTCTTCCACTTTTATTTTAAGACTAAACTTCCTCAATTAAAGACCAAAGACAATGATAAGACGACTGAACTTAAATCTTGCTAATTGTGAGACTAACGTTCCCTTTTCTGGGTAGCAACATCTCATGATACAGTCCTCAACAGCAGACTGATCTACATGACATTGCCAGATATCCAAAAAAGGTCCACGGGAACTTACAAATGTAATCCTTCACGGCTTTCTCAAAGAGGTCATACACATGTTCTCTGTCCAGGCCATCCTGGGCCATGCTGATCTCGTCGTGCAGCCACTCCAGCCAGAGCTCTACGAGACAAAAGTACTTCCTGCATTAATACCAAAGGGTAGGCTGAGTGCAGGGACTTTTCTAAGAGACACCAGCACGCAAATGTTTCATCCATCTTACACAACCTGGTGTTGTTTCCAGAAATTCACTTCTTAAAACCTGAACTAAGCACATAGGAGGTTTTATGCTTCCAAATAAGTTCAAATCACTAAAATCATAATATCCTCCACCTGTTAGGCATTTTATATTTTGCAAAGCACTTTTCTCATTCAGTCTTTATCATAATCCTGTAGAGTTGGTGATAGTAATACTAATAATAATGACATCTATCTAAGGATGACGACATGCCAGGCATGTGTTAAGTGTTATACGTAGTAATAGCTAATCCTATTCTGTTATACATTACAAGGCAGAAACTACTGTTGCCATCATTTAACTGCTAGAAAAACTGAGCCTTAGAATGTTTACATAATTTGCTTAAGGTCACACAGCTAGTAAAAGATGTAGCCAGGAATGAATCTAGGTCATCTGACTCCAGCATCTACACTCGGCAGTTATGCTTTGTAGAAGGGAAAAGGGGTAGAGTGGGATCTAGGACCAAAGTGTTCTAAGTACTGCCCAAAGATCACTTATTAATATTAATGAAGATTGAACTACAGAGTTGTTCAGTGCAATTATGTTTCTAATAAGCAAATAAGTAGAAATAACCTAAATGCCCAACTATTCTGGAACAATTAACGTATGAAACATTTACATAAAAAACTGTCTGTAAAAGTTTAAATGTATTTACAATTTTCTGGTTTCAAGAGAATGGGTTAAATACATAAATAGTGAAATGGGAAATACAGAAATGGAAGCCAAGTTTAATTACATTACAAATGTTTACCATAACGTTAGAATAAAGAAATCAGAATTCAAAATCCGTGTTATATGATCATAACTACATTTTGCAAAAAACTACAAGGTAATAAACTAAAAATAGCTAACTCTGATGCGTTTTCTTCTTTCCACTACACTGTACGTTCCAGGTTTTCTACAAGGAGCATGTCCCACTTTCAACATTGAAAAAAATGTACAAGCCTTGCTTCTGTTTCTAAAAGCAGCCTGACTGCTGAAGCTTACCTTCAGTCAAGGGAAAGATCTCACTCATCTTCTGGCGGGCCATCCTCACCTTGGTAAGCTCCCCTTCCAGCCGGAGCAGTCTGATCAAGTCCACGTGGCAGTTGTAGTCATAGACGTTGATAGACAACTAACAGGAAAAGAAACAAGTTGAAATTTAAAACGCCATCATCAAGTAACTTAGCTTTTGTCACTACTGGTAACTACACATATACCTGCCACAAACAAAATAAATGTGCTGTCTGAGAAAACCACTGAAACAGCAACCCAGCACGTACCCACAGGCAGAAGGCAAAACAATAAAAGAGGCTTCTGTAACAAACATAAAGCTCCCTCAAATCTGTTACAGTTCCTGTTAGAAGACATTTGGGTTCTCTTGGAAATAAAGGAGGCATTCTAATGAAACAAATAAAAAGTATGTGACCTTAGGTAAGTTATTTCCTTTCCTAAGCCTCTATTTCCTCATCTATAAAATGAGGACACTACTAGTTTCTAGCTCATGCCAGGTCTTCCAAGGATTTAAAAAATTTCTACTATTACACTGGTCTTTAAGAAAAACTAAAAAATAAAAAGGTAATTTCATAACGTCCTTTAGCATATGTGAGGTACACTGTAAGACCTCTTTTATTTTACTAAATAAAAAAGATGGAAGCCAGTTGTGGTGGCTCACGTCTGTGATTCCAGCACTTTGGGAGGCCGAGGCAGGTGGATTGCTTGAGCTCAGGAGTTCGAGACCAGCCTCAGCAACACAGTCAAACCCTATCTCTACCAAAAACACAAAAAATTAGCCAGACATGGTGGCATGCGCCTGTGGTCCCAGCTACTTGGGAGGTGAAGTGGATCACCTGAGCCTGGGAGACAGAGGTTGCAGCGAGCCGAGATCACACCACTGCACTCTAGGCCTGGGTGACACAGCAAGACCGTATCTCAAAAAAAAAAAAAAAGATGGAAATCCCTATTAGAGAAACAAGAGTGGCAGCAGGTTGGTATCTGTTGATGCTGAGTGACAGGTACATAAAGTTTTATTTGTACAGTTGGAACTTTTCAAACTGAAATTATTTTAAGTTACCATATATCTGAGACAAAGAAAAATGAAAAAAATGTCACGAGCAGACCTACCCTTGAAGAATAGCTAAAGGAAGTTCTTCGAACAGAAAAGTTAAAAGAAGGAATCCTAGAGCATCAAAAAGGAAGAAAGAACAGGAAGAGCAGAAATACGGGAACTACGACAGATAATCCTCCTCTCCTCATGAGCTTTCTAAATCGTATGTAATGAAACAAACATTGTAAGAACTTCTGATACCCAACACAGTATTATTCAAAAGTGGGGATGGAAAGAGAACTGAAATGGAAGATTCCCACACTTCATTCAAGTGGTAAAACACTGATACCATGTAAGTCAACTCTGTATATTTTAATACCCAAAGCAACCACTGAGAAAACTATTCAAAGCAATTACACTAAAAATCACTTTAAATAAATCAAGATGGCCAGGTGTGGTGGCTCACACCTGTAATCCCAGCACTTTGGGAGTCTGAGGCGGGCAGATCATGAGGTCAGGAGTTCAAGACCAGCCTGGCCAACATGGTGAAACCCTGTCTCTACCAAAAAATACAAAAAATTAGCCGGGTGTGGTGGCATATGCCTGTAGTCCCAGCTACTCAGGAGGCTGAGACAGGAGAATTGCTTGAACCCGGGAGGCAGAGGTTGCAGTGAGCAGAGATCCAGCCTGGGTGACAAAACGACTCCATCTCAAAAAAATAAACAAATCAATCAAGATGAAAATCTAAAAAATATGCAAATAATCCACAGGACGGCAAGAAAGGAGAAACAGAAGAATGAGAAACAGAAAATAAACAGAAAATAGTAAAATGGCAGGCTTTGGTCTGAATAAACCAACAATTGCCTTAAATGTGAATGGTGCATATATGCTAATTAAAAGGTAGATAATAGTAGAGTGGATAAAAACATAACCCAACTATATGGTGAGTACAAGAAACTCACTTCAAATTCAAAGACACATGTAAACTGGTTGAAAGGAAAAGGACAGAAAAAGATAATATGCAAGCATTAATTAAAAAGTTGAAGCGGACATATTAATATCACATAATGTAGACTTCAAAGCAAAGAAAATTACTAGACATAAAAAGGATTATATTATATAATGACACATAATAATAAATGGATCAATCTACCAGGAAGACATAACAATCCTAAATGTGTAGGAACCAAAGAGCGCTTGAAAATTCATGAAGCAAAAACTATTACAGAGCTGAAAGAAGAGACACAGCAGCAATTACATTTGGGAACTTCAACATCTCCCTTTTCAGCAACTGATAAAACTACTAGACACTTGAATATGATGAACCTGGTCAAAAACAAGATGAATAAAAGAAAAAGAAAATTAGAAAGACAAAAGAAAATTTAAAAATTTTTAAGTTTTTAAAAAGGAAGAAAATTGTTTATTTTTTTTAAAACTAGGCAGAACAGGGTTGTAGAAGAACTCAATAACGCCGTCAACAAACATGACCTAATTTATATAGAGAACAGCCCACCCAACAATACAGAATATGTATTTTTCTCAAGTACTTATAGAACATTCACTGAAGCCATATCCTTGGCCATAAAACAAACCTCAACAATTTAAGAGAAATGAAAACCATACAGAGTATGTTTTGTCACCACAATGGAATCAAATTAGAAACCACTAACAGTAAGAAAATCTCTGAACACTTGAAAATTAAGCAATACACTTCTAAATAATCTACAGGTCAAAGAGGAAGTCTCCAAGAAAATTTACAAATTAAAAAAAGTGAATGAAAATGAAATTGCAACAAATCAAAATAAGTAGGATGCTACTAAAACAGTACAGAGGAAAATTTAAAGAATTAAATTCAGTGTATGAGAAGAATTATACACCATGACCAAGTGGTATTTATTCCAGGTTTGCAAGGTGAATTCAACATTTAAAAATCAATTACTGTAATCCAGTGTATCAAAAGGCTAAAGAAAACTTATGGTATCAATAGATGCAGAAAATGCACGTGACAAAATCCAACAATCATTCATGGTAAAAACACTCAGCAAGTTAGGAATAGAGGAAAACAACCTCAACTTGATAAAGAGCATCTATAAAAAATCTATCCCATAAGTTGGGATATAGGGTTACCTTAACATCATTCCTAATGGTAAAAGATTGAATGCTTTCCTCCTAAAATCAAGAACAAGGCAAGGATGTCTGCTCTCACCACTCTTTTCCAACAAAGTCCTATAAGTTCTAGCCTGTTCAGTAAGACAAGGAAAATAAAAGGTATACAGCTCGGAAAAAAATAAAACTGTCCTGATTTGTAGATGATATGGCTAAGTAGACAATCTTAAGGAACCAATTAAAAAAAAAACACTCCAGGCCGGGCGCGGTGGCTCACGCTTGTAATCCCAGCACTTTGGGAGGCCGAGGCGGGCAGATCACAAGGTCAGGAGATCGAGACCACGGTGAAACCCCGTCTCTACTAAAAATACAAAAAATTAGCCGGGCGTGGTGGCGGGTGCCTGTAGTCCCAGCTACTCGGAGAGGCTGAGGCAGGAGAATGGCGTGAACCCAGGAGGCGGAGCTTGCAGTGAGCCGAGATTGCGCCACTGCACTCCAGCCTGGGCGACAGAGTGAGACTCCGTCTCAAAAAAAAAACACTCCAAAAACAGTGAACTGAGCAAGGTCACAGAATACAAGATAAACATACAAAAACAAAACCAAAAAAAGGAACATGTGGAAACCAAATTTAAAGACATAGCACCACTGACAATCACTCCAAAAAACCTAAATAATTAGGTGTATATTTAAAAAGTTTACAAAATCTGTACGCTGAAAATTACAAAATGCTGAGGAAAGAAATCAAAGACCTAAAAAAAGAGACATTTCATGTTCATGGATTGAAAAACTCAACATAGTCAAGAAGTAAATTCTCCCTAAACTGACTTACAGGCTTACTGAAACTCCAATTAAAATCCCAACAAGGTTTTCTGTAGACCTAGACAAGCTTATTCTAAAATGTATATGGGATGGCAGAGGCCCTAGAAAAGCTAAAAATGATCTTGAAAAAGAATAAAGTGGGAGTAATCACTCTACCTGATTGATACTAAAACCTACAATGTAGCTACAATGATCAAGGCACTGTGAGAATGGCAGAAAGATACACAGATGAAGAGAACAGAACCCAGTAACAGACCCACACAAATATGCCCAAATAATTTTTGACAAAAGCAATGCAACAGAGGAAAAAAAAAAAGGCCTTTTCAAAAAATGATGCTGGAGCAAATGGATATCCATAGGCAAAACAAATACACCTTGACCTAAACTTCACGCCTTACAGAAATAACTCAAAATGGATCACACTTAAATGTGAAATGTAAATATAACATCACAAAATGTTAGGACAAGAGAAAAATTTCAAGGCAACATCAAGGATCCTTATGGTGATAGAACTGATCTGTATCTTGACTATATCAATGTCAATATCCAGGTTATTATATATTATAGTTTTGCAAAGTTTTATCATTGAGGGAAACTGGGTAAAAAGTACACCAAAAATCTTTATTATTTCTTACAAGTGCATGGAAATCTACAATTATCTCAAAATAAAAAGGTGAATTGTTTAAAAAGCTTTTGTTGGGATATAGGGATAATTTAAGTCTGTACACCAAGACTTCATTAGTATCTACTCTTCCAACATCTGCCACATTTTAGGAATATTTCCCTCTCCAGAGATAAAAGATTACCTATACTTCATTCAAATTACACTCTACCATCTGACAACATACCCTAATAATCCAGGTACTAGCTATTTAATTAAAATACAGAAAGACAGCCAATGAATATGATTACTTGAACTTGAGGATAAAAATTTTAACAATGAAGTAGCCAGTGAACCTTTAAATGGAGTGGGGACAAGGACCAACCATTCAGAGAATACAAATATGAAGGATTACAATGTGACTATACTTAACACTACTGAACCATACACTTAAGAATAAGATAGCAAAGTTTACGTTATATGTTTTTTACGATAAAAAAATTACATTTCTATAAACCAGCAAGCTTTAAAATGTAATTTTAAATAGGATAGCATAAATATCAAGCACTATAAAGTACCTAGAAATACATCTAACAAAAATGTGTGAGACCTGTATGGCAAAATGTTTTTAAACTTGATTGAAAGATATTAAAGACTTGGCCAGGGGCGGTGGCTCACACTTGTAATCCCAGCACTGTGGGAGGCTGAGGCAGGTGGATCACTTGAGTCCAGGAGTTCAAGACCAGCCTGGGCAACAGGGCAAAACCCTGTCTCTACAAAAATTGTAAAAATTAGCTGAGTCTGGTGGCACATGCCTGTGGTCCCAGCTACTCGAAAGGCTGAGGTGAAAGGATCGCTTCAGCCCAGCAGGCAGAGGTTGCAGTGTGCTGAGATCATGCCGCTGTACTCCAGCCTGGGGAACAGAGCAGGACCATGTCTCAAAATAGAAAGAATATTCAATACCTAGACGAATGGAGTTATATGCATATTCTGGGTTAGAATAATCATTACGGCAAAAACGTCAATTCTCCCCTAAATAATCCATAAATTCAATACAATTCAAATAAAAAAACCAACAGGGTTTTTCACAGACCTTGACAAAATAATTCTAAAATTTATATGAAAGAGCCAAAACACCCCGCAAGGAAAGACAAAAAGCAGGTAGGAGGATTTGTCTTACCAGATAGCAAGCCTTAGCAATAAGTTAATCAGTGGAATTGGCACAGGATAGACAAACTGGAGAGAGAGCCCAAAACAGACCCATGCAGTTGAAAAACAGTATGGCTCAGGTGGCACTGGCTGTTTCAGCTAAAATAAATTCAAGACCTACGACTGTGACCCCCAGGTTGAAAAACAGTGACTTTGAGAAATTCTCTTTTTTTTTTTTTTGAGACAGGGTCTCACTCTTACCCAGGCTGGAGTGCCGTGGCACAGTCACCAATCACTGCAGCCTCAAATTCCCGGGCTCAAGTGATCCTCCCGCCTCAGCCTCTTGAGTAGCTGCTACTACAAGCTCACGCCACCAAACCCGGCTAAATGTTTTAAATTTATTTTTTGTAAAGACAGGGTCTCACCATCTTGCCCAGTCTGGTCTCAAACTCCTGGGCTCAAGGGATCATCCTGCCTCAGCCTCCCAAAGTGCTAGGACTACAGGTGTGAGCCACTGCATCTGGTGAGAAACTCTTGTACATGATGTGAACTGCTTTGTATTTATCAAATTACATGCCAAAGGTAATAATCAATTACAGATAAGAACATGATCTCTCAGTTTTAAATCTTAAGACTTTTAGCAATGTTCTCCTGTTTATGATTCATAAAACCTGACAAGCTGAACTCATCCGATGATCACATGATAGGCTGAAAAGCACTGCACCAGATCAGGACACAAGTGTTCTAATACCCACTTGTTGTGTTTCCTCATCTGTACCACGAAAGAGCTGGGCTAAAGCTCTGGTTCTTAAATGGGCTATCATGACACACTAATGTTTCAAAATCACCTATCAAGTGTGTCACACAAAGTAACCGCAGTTTGGGATGTTTCAGAAGTGAAGTTTGAAAAGGATACACTTTCTTCATTAAAGAACATTCAATCCCTGCCACATCACCAGTCTGAACTCACTAGAGTGTGCTTGCGGAGCACGAACAGGAGTGGGAGAGCACTTGCTAGTCAGTGTCACCAATATCTACGTATGCAAGTGCCCCTCACATGAACACCACGTGTAGATCAGCAGAAGAAAAAGGTATAAAAGTCGCTAAAGTCAAGAAGTTGCCTTTAAGGTGTGGCTTTTGGTGTAAACTTCTGATTTTTAGGGTAAAATGATGAAGATACTATATATGGACAAGTACCCTGAAAGTACATATATTAAATACATACTGAAATGCACTTAAAAGAGCTATTTCCACATAGTTCAATCTATACTGATAAATGAGTACATATGCTGGTCTATTCTGGTCTTAGAACATCATTAATGACATAGATTTTTTCTTCTTTTTTGAGATGGAACCTTGCTCTGTCACCCAGGCTGGAGTGCAGTGGTGTGATCTCAGTTCACTGCAACCTCTGCCTCCCGGGTTCAAGCGATTCTCCTGCCTCAGCCTCCCGAGTAGCTGGGATTAATAACATAGATGCTTTAAAGGAAACTTAACCAATCACAAAATGATCTGCTAACTGATTTAACTCCCTAGCAATGTGAAAAATGTGTTACACCTAGCTGTACTAGAATGGGGGAGAAATAACAGAGAGGACTGATGGAAAGAAAACAACTGGTGCAATCAAGGGAAAGGCAGGGAAGGGAGAATGGAGCAGCACCTATTATGCGCCAAACTGTGCCAAGAGCTTTAGGCACATTGTGCCACACCCCACAACAGTCCCATGAGGAAAGCACTATTACAACCTTCATTTTACTAATTGGGACGCCCAAGGCTCTGCGAGCTGAAATAACTTGTACAAGGCCTTTCCACTACTCAATGGAAGGCTTGGGTTCACACAGGGTTGCAAAGCCATAGTCTCTGTACTGCTGCACTGACAAATCTGCCGAAGCCACCATGAAGTGCCACTCTTAGT
Source organism: Nomascus leucogenys (assembly GCF_006542625.1). Taxonomy (NCBI): domain Eukaryota; kingdom Metazoa; phylum Chordata; class Mammalia; order Primates; family Hylobatidae; genus Nomascus; species Nomascus leucogenys. The sequence goes on from NC_044390.1 coordinate 75,682,888, forward strand.
TTCAGCGCACAAACACATACAGTGGAAAATATTTGCTTTTGTTAGACAGATACCACAGCAAACTGCCAGTTTCCATAAAATATAATCAAGGCCACGTGCGGCAGCTTGCACCTATGATCTGAGCGCTTTGGAAGGCTGAGGCAGGAGGATCACTTGAGCTCAGGAATTCAGCACCTGCCTGGGCAACATAGTAAGAACCCATCTCTACAAAGAAAAATTTTTTTAATTAGCCAGGCGTGGGGGCGCATGCCTGTAGTCCGAGCTACTTTGGAGGATGAGCTGGGAGGATCACTTGAGCTTGGGAGGTCCCAGCTGCAGTGAGCCATGATCACACCACTACTCCAGCCTGGGCAAGAGTGAGATGCTCTCAAAAATAAAAAATAAATAAAAATAAAAAATAAAAAAAAATAAACACTCAGGGGTGAGAACCAGAACTCTCAAATATGGCAAGGCCAAGTTTCTCATAGACCTATTTGGAAGCAATTCATCATTATGCTCCGCCATAAGAGCAGTTACAGCAGGAAGAAGCAGCTGTGGGATCAGGATGAGGTGGGTGGGAGGCTTGGAGAAATTGGAAAAGTCCATTTCTAGACCGCAGGACAAAGAGGATAAGGCCAGAGCGTCTTCAGTTCATCACTTGCCAGGTCCTATCCTGTGTGGTCACATTCTAAACTCCATCCCATCCTTGGTGATCTGTGGCATGACAGGCAACTGCAGAGTACTAGTGGCCAGAGACCTCTGCTCTCCCCTTTCTTGCTCTTTAGCAAGCTGTGTACCCTCACCAAGGACTTAACCTCTCTGGTCCCAAACCTCTCTTTCCCCACCTCACAGAATAGGCTCATCGAAAGGCCCAGGACTAGCAGTCTGAAGAAATATCGACAAGGGCAGGGACACAGTCAATCTGGTACCCAGTGTCACGCTGTGTTTGCTGAATGAGTAAGACTAAATTAGCTTCAGCACACTTATTTATAAAAAGTAAAGGGCGGGCGCGGTGGCTCACGCCTGTAATCCCAGCACTTTGGGAGGCCGAGGCGGGCGGGTCAGGAGATTGAGACCATCCTGGCTAAAACGGTGAAACCCTGTCTCTACTAAAAATAGTAAAAATTAGCCGGACGTGGTGGCGGGCGCCTGTAGTACCAGCTACTCAGGAGGCTGAGGCAGGAGAATGGCGTGAACCGGAAGGCGGAGCTTGCAGTGAGCCGAGATTGTGCCACTGCACTCCAGGCTGGGCGACAGAGCGAGACTTAGTCTCAAAAAAAAAAAAAAGTAGAAATGGTAACCACCTGCCAACCCCAACTGGTTCCTCTGACAATCAAATGTAATGGGTGGGACAAGCTATACCAATGGATGACATCACTATCTCATAACAAAAATATCAGTGCCAGAGAGTATTATAAGGAAACTGACACTCAGTAAGGTTTAATGAGTAAACTGGATTCGCAACTTCACATTCACTGAGTGATTTCACATCCAGTGTGGCATCTAGTCCACATTTTAAGTGTAAATCCCACTATGAATGACTTAAAGCAAATCATTTCATCATTTGTTCTGAACCCGTTTCTTCATCTGTAAAAAGAGAATGTGGGCCGGGCGTAGTGGTTCACACCTGTAATCCCAGCACTACAGGAGACCAAGGTGGGTGGATCACCTGAGGTCAGGAATTCAAGAGCAGCCTGGCCAACATGGTGAAACCCCGTCTCCACTAAAAATACAGAAATTAGCCGGGCGCAATGGTGCGTGTCTGAATCCCAGCTACTGGGGAGGCTGAGGCAGGAGAATCGCTTGAACCAGGGCGGCAGAGGTTGCAGTGAGACGAGATGGTGCCATTGCACTCCAGCCTGGGTGACAGGGAGAGACTCTGTCTCAAAAAAAAAAAAAAAAAAAAAAAAGAGAATGTGCTCCATCTCTTCTGTTTGCCCCCTCCAAAAACACCCTATCCTCTCCTCCCTGCCCTGTGTCCCCGAGTATAGACCTCATGTACAGGTTTCCTGGCTCTCCAGCTTCCAGATGGGTCTGCCCAGCAGGAGGCACCAGCATAAGTTTGGTGGGAGGAAGAAAGAGAGGTCAGGGTATTTCTTCCCCCACCCCAATCCTTGACAGGAAACTGGGGCTGCATCCCTTGAACAAAGTTATCAGCAGGTCTCAGGTGCCCTCTCCACACAATTCAGATCACACCCTTCACCCCTTCCGTCCCAAAGATGGACACCAGGTTCTGGAGTTACTAGCCATGGAATACTAAACCTTCACTCCTGATTTCCCTACCCACACCTTTATTGACTTTCTCTCAGATCATCCTAATTTAAACGTGCCACCTATTTCCTGCTGAGATCCTGGATTATACAGTAGATATCACCACCTCATAAGGTTACAAATGAGAGGCCATGTTATGACTAGATACTAGGCACTGAGCTATAGTTACTGTTACAAATTATATTATACAGAAATTGTTGCTCCCAATCTGCAGATAAGGAAGCCAAGAGGCTCAGAGAAATTAAGAAATTCTTACAAGCACATACAAGAGTGCAACAGCTAGAACTGAGGCCTTAACCTCCAGAACCAGAAACCTTTCCATTTCTATTATCACCATCGCGGTCAATATTTTTCCTACCACAAGTTTCATCATCGCCGTCATTCCTACATAACAAAATAACACTCTCTTGCGAATGAGTTTATTTCTACTGTTGGACGTGTGGTTAAGAGTGGGAGTTCTCGAATGGGATCAAAGTACAAGGCCTGACTTGCGGAAAGTGTTATCTTGAGCAAGAAACTTTCCTCCACGAGCCTCAGTTTCCTCCAGTAAAATGGGGATAGATAACAGGGCTTCCTTCACAGGGTCGTGGCGAAGATTCAATGGGATAACGTTTGCAAGGCACTGGGCACGCAGTAAGCACTCAAATGACAGGAGCTACGGTCATGAAAAGCGGGTTTGCAGCCTTGGCGGCTTTATCGCCGCCGAGGACTAGGGAGGCGGGCCAGGACACAGGGACCCGAGGACCTGAAAGACTGGAAGATGCCCGCTGCCCACCCCCGGGCCCACCTGCTCCTCCAGTCTCTCAATCTCCAGCTGGTTTTTCTCCTCCTCTTCGTCATATTCCCACTCGTACTCCCCGGGGGAGCTCTCCGCGGAGGAAGCCATGGCGTACTCATCCCCATCGCTCTCGCTCACGCCTTCCTCCTGCTGATCCCACCCTGGCCCCATGGTCTTGTATGTCGCAGCGGCCACAGCCCGCGATAACACCTTCCTCCTTGTCCTAGCCGCCTTAACCTCATCCTCCTCTCCGTCAGCCTTGGGCCCAGCCTTCGACTCAGCCTCGGGTTCTGAAGCCGAGGTTGCGGCCGCAGTCGCCATCTTGCGCTTCTAATGACTCTCGGGTCTTCCCGCGGCCGCCAAAGACCCGCTGAGGCAGAAGCTGCCCGCGGCGCGCGCCTTATCAAAAGCCCGCTTTCTTGCCATTAAAAGGGAAACTGGGAACCTTAGATAACGGGAAAATCTCCAAATACACTAAATTCATATTATTTTATACCCTTGTAAAAGCTCCCACCAGATAAAAAAATTCATTATCATGGCATGCGTTCCGTCACAACTTCGGACAGAAGTTGGGTCTTTGGGCAGGAAGTGGAGGCCATAGAGGAAGTCATGGAGCGAAAGTGATGTCTGTAGTGAAGACTTTGGCGCCATCTTGAGAAGGTCAAAGTGATTCTTCGAATAAATGCCTTACTTATCGCCTAGTGTGACCTGGCGCTTGGGTTTAGTCTCCCCAGCAACTGCGCCTCAAACGCAAAGAAAACTGCGTGAAAGATAGATTTCACCATTCAAGAGAAAAATCCATTTCCCAGATTCCTCCCCTTAATGTAAACGTCTGGTACCTAGCAGGCATTAAATACACGTGAGTTTTCCGGTTTTATAAGATCACATACTGCAAACCAACAGTAAATGATTACATTAATACGCATTTCTTTAGAAATTCTTAATTGCTAGGCACTGACATATAAATTGAGTTTGCTGTTGTTTTAGAGAGAAAAATAGACATATATTCTTTTTTTAATCAGGACGTGGTATTCGTTTCCTTCTTAAGCGTCCCATTTTTGAGGTAGGAAAGTATTGGTGTGTGTCTCTCTACCTTGCTCCCTCATTAGCAAGCTTAATGGGCAGGAAGTATGTCTGTTTTGCTTTCCGTTGGATCCCCGGGTTTAGTAGAGCGCCTCGACACATAATAGGTACTCGACACAGATGCTGGCTTCATGATGAAGCAATTGTCCTCGAATTGATATAAAAGGGAAAATTCAAACTTAGCAAGCCGGTGCCATTCGTCTAGGGACACACAGCCAGGAAGGAATCGAACCAGGATTCTAACCCAGGATTACCCAAGTTCGAATTCTAATTGAACATAAACCCTTAGCGTTCCAAGAGTTACCTAAGTAACTCCTTGGACGGAGTTACTAAACTGCCCTGAATCTCAGCTTCCTTAGCTGCAAAATAGGGTTAGGAAAAGTGGACTCGGTGGTCCTCTGCGCCGCATTCCCGCAGCGGGCTTTGTGAAAGCGAACTTGAGCCCCACACTGCAGAAGCCTGAGGTCCTCTCTCAACTAGAATTCAGCAACCAGGACAAGCCCTCCCCCGACTTCAGACCTTCCCTCTCCCGACCCCGCCCGCCCCCGAGAGGCGTGGTCAAGGCGGGGCCAGAAGGCAGACGCGGGCACGGAGCTGTAAGGCGCAGGCGCAAAGCTTCGGTGACGTCAGAGAGGCGCGCTCCCAGCTCGGAGCCGACTCGCAGACGCGTCCCGCCCCTCGGCGTCGCTCTGGACTGGCGCAGGCGCAAGCCGGCAAGATGGCGGCGGCTGGAGCAGGCCGTCTGAGGCGGGCGGCATCGGCTCTGCTGCTCCGGAGCCCCCGCCTGCCCGCCCGGGAGCTGTCGGCTCCGGCCCGACTCTATCACAAGAAGGTAGGGACAAAAGAGGGGACGCGCGGAATGCCGACTCGGCGGAGGCCTGGGCTGGAGGGGCGGCCGCGGGTTTCTGCGCAGCCAGGACTAGGAGCTGTCCCCTCCCACGTCTTTGCCCTGACTCACTTTCCCTTGCTGCGCAGTGAGGCTCACCGCAACTGATAAACAACAGTTACCGCTCATCGGGCGGCGACTTCCAGCGGGCCCTGCCGCTAGCCGCGACTTCGTGCGTCCCAATTTTAAATTCGCCAACAGCCCAGGAGGCAGGGTCCTGTTGGGACTTGTCTTTCTGAGTCCAGGGACAGACACACCCCCGGAGTGGGCTCCGGCTTCAGCCACGCCGCTGCCCTGGCCAGATGACCTTGGGCTGTTCACGCGCCTCTCAGCCTGTTTCCCCAGGTGTAAATGGGGGGCTCTCAGTTGTCCCTTACAAAGGATGTTACAGTGCGTGGAGTCCTGGCATGGTTCCTGGCACATAGGCCCCAGCACGAGGAGACCGTTTCTGTTACTGCTTTAGGAGTGCATAGGGGAGTCAGGCTTGTAAGCAACATGCCTAATGTTTTTGTTTTTTGGGGGTTGTTTTTTTTGGCGGGGAAGGAGGGATAGATGCATAGTTTGCAGCCCCTTGCTGTCTGGTGGCGCAAAGTCCCCCAGACGTGAGACTCCCACTCGAGAAACAACTAAAGAATGTCATAAATCAACGTGGCACAAAAGGCCCCTACGTTAGATACTATCCTGTAGATCCCTTTTACTTAGAGTCAAAATCCTTAGTCAGATGGGGAGGAAAAGGGGACTGGAAGATCGGCGTGCTTACTACTAACCAGTAACCAAACCTCAAGGTTATTAAGGCCTTCTGTGTGCCAGTTCGAATGGATGTTTATTCTGATCTGGCTTCTGCCCTTTCTCCAAGGGCTTCTTCACTCCTCCCCCTCCCGGGGGGTGTGTTTTGTTGAGGTTACACCCTGAAGAAACTTGGACTAGCAGCCTTTCAGCAGCCAGGGTGCGCTGCTGCACCAGGGTGATGACAGGCTCTGAAATACGGTAATGGCACTGTTTTTATTTTAAGAGACACATAAACGTACACATTCCATAGCATTGTTCCCTGTGTAACAGTCACCTTAAGGCTTCTAAGAAAGCTTTCCCTCCCTGGGCCATGGTTATTTTTAGAATTTTTAAATAGTAATCATCCTTTGAGGATGGATTTTATTTGAAAATAACAAAACGGCTGTTTGAGCCCAAGTCTGGTGATGTAGGTGGGTAAAAGTCAAGTATTTTTGTAAAAACCCTATGGAACCAAGACATGATTTCACTGATTTTTTTTTTCTTCTAGGTATCTCAAATCTGTGAAGTATTGTAGAGGAGACACAAAAGGAATTGGGGGTCACAAATGGTTCTCATTGACATGAGTGTAGACCTTTCTACTCAGGTGAAATTTGGTATTTAGTGATTGCCTGCCAGGTTCAAGATGCTGACCGAGGAGCTTACCCCCAAACCAGAGACCAGTACCAATAGAGAGTGAACATGATTTATCTTAACCCTGTCATTTTAGGTTGTTGATCATTATGAAAATCCTAGAAACGTGGGGTCCCTTGACAAGACATCTAAAAATGTTGGAACTGGACTGGTGGGGGCTCCAGCATGTGGTGACGTAATGAAATTACAGGTATGGCTAGTCTTTTAATGGTGATAACAATAATCCCTTTAAGTTAACAAGGCACTTGCGCATACAGCATTTCACTTGGTCTCCATCTTTATTCCTGTGAGATGAGATGAGTCCATGTTAGATATGACTGGAGCAGGGCCTCAATCGTAGCTCTCCTGCTAGGCTAGTGTACTATGCCAACTTTTTCCAAAATAGAAAAGTAATCTCATTTTTGTACTCACTGTATCAGTTTAAATTCCAACTTCAGCCAACTAAAGAGTTTTGTGAATTTTACTGATCAAAGGAAAATCCCAGTGAGCTAGCAGTCCCCAATGAGACAAGAAACGCAGTAAATTAAACCTGTCCCCAGATTGGGGGAAACATGAAAATAGCGTCCAGTGCTTTGGGTAAACTGTAGTTGTAGCGCCAATCTCCTGCTTCATGGTGAGTGGGCAGCTTGCCAGAGGTCTTCATACCTATCTTGGAATACAGAAACAAAACAGGAGGAAACCACTAAGTGTAATCTGCTGCCCAAGAAAAAAGTATTAACCAGAGACCTTTATTGTGGACTCTCTGTGTTTAAAGAGGCAGATTGCCCCAGCAGCTGTGAGCAGACTTCCTCAAATAGAAGTTCATAGCCAAAATGCAGGCCAGAGTCACAAAACAAAAGAATGTTGGGGTGGAGGGACATATTTTTCAGCTGATCTTTGTCAGTTGGGCCTGGATAGTTGTCCCTGCATTTCACTTTGCATCACTGAGCTCTTTGAAACAAGGCAAAATCAGTAATTAATGCCATCACTTAGTGTGGAAAGCAAGCCCAAAGCCCTTGGGGAAGGCCCCGGTGAACCTTCGTGAGTGCCAGGTTCCAGAGGGTGGTCGCAGGACTCACCACTTAACTCTTGTCTCTTTTCTAGATTCAAGTGGATGAAAAGGGGAAGATTGTGGATGCTAGGTTTAAAACATTTGGTTGTGGTTCCGCAATTGCCTCCAGCTCATTAGCCACCGAATGGGTGAAAGGAAAGACGGTAAGGTTGCTCGCAAATCTAATGGGTCAAAAACAAGTAACCATGACTTTTTTTTTTTTTTTTTTTTTTATATTCTAAATTTTTAAAATTTCTCCTACACAGATGTTGATTATATTATCAGTTCTTCAAATTGGGAATTATGGATCATTCTACTAGGTGGTGTTTGGGTTTTTTTCTTGTTGATCATTTTTATTTTTTTGTTTGGGTGTTAATTACATACAGAAAAGATCCTCACTTGTCCCTCTAACAAAATAGAATTTAAAAGAAATCTTTGGCTTTCTCTAAGGTTACCGATGCTCTTATAATTTCTCAAGTCAGTTGTTATAAGGTAGTTATTTTCTTGTTTATTTCCTCTCATGTTTCAGGAAGGGTTCTAGGTGGCTTATAAGAATTGGTGAAATAAACTAGCCTGTGTTAACAGAGGGATTAAATAATCAAAAACACAGCAAGGGTGGGGGCAAAGTGAACAAGGAAATCAGAACAGTGATCCAGGTGGCTGATCGCAAGCCCTCTAAAGACAGAGATAATAAAGAGCTAGAACTTCTTTTTCATCCCTTTGTCTCCCAAGTGTCTTTCCCTGGTAGCTGCAGAGATGAAAGGTCCCAAACACAGTGAAGAGCTGGACTTTCTAAAATCCAGTTGCTGTTAAAACCTCTCAGAAAAGCCAACCAGCAAGGCACTCATCTTTGCTGCCCCAAGGGACCAGGTTCAGGGAGCTGAGTCATGGAGGAGCATGCTTGGGAGCTGGCCAGCTCCACAGCAGAGCAGTTTGCCAGGCCACGTGCCACCTGCTTCCTGTGGCTCAGGGCCTTCTGGCTGGCAAGCTCCTGGGGGCCAGGAAGCTCAGACCTAACCTGCTCTGGCAGGAGGTAGCTCTGAAGTGATTTGTCAGGAACTGTCCTCAGGTGAACGAGAAATGAGACAAGGCACTTTTGCTCTCAGAACCTAGCCCTTAGGGGACTGTGAATTGTGATCAGAAAATGGGAGAGAGGACATTTCTTTAACCTTGAGATCTCCCATCTGAGTTTCAGGAGCAGAACCTGAATCAACCAAGAAGAGTTAACAGAATTGGGAAACTGAGTGATAGACATAGCCAAAGAGTCCGGCTGTTGGGAAATCTAGTTTTCTGTAAGGCAGTGGGGCACTGTTCTTCATGGGCAAAGATCTGCCTGCCTCACATTATCCCCCAGGGCTCTCAGCCAGACCCCAGGCATCCTCTTCAGTTGATCTGGAGATGCTCCTACAGGCAAAGGGGACACCAAAGAGAGCATTCGGCCTGACTTGGCTGTGCCACTGCCACTGTGCTACTTACCTGACATCTTCCCAACCTCTCTGATGCCATTCGGCACTTCTAGTCAAAAGGATTTATTCTAACATTTCGTATGAGGACATCGGAGGAGCTGATACTCACAAAACCAGCATAGGAAATCACTACCTTTTAAGGAAAAGATTCCTGTTACAGGCCACAAGCAGATCCCTAAGAGACTTCTCACAGGTTCCACTCCTGGCTTGGAAAAGTGTCTGGGCTGTCTTTGCTTACCCAAGCCAGGCAGTGCAGCTGTGTATACTTCATGCTTGAGAATCCCAGCTGCAGCTTTGATAAAGTGGGAGTCCTGAGAAGACCCTCAGCCCTTTGAGTTATTAAACAGAAATCATCCCTACCAACACTGAGGGCCTCTTTGGCCTCCCTTTTTTATTGTCTGGTCCTCACAAGATAAAGCATTGCTAAAACTGCCCATCTTTCCATTATGCCTCTCAGGTGGAGGAAGCCTTGACTATCAAAAACACAGATATCGCCAAGGAGCTCTGCCTTCCTCCCGTGAAACTGCACTGCTCCAGTAAGTCTCTGCTTTCCATACCAGTCAGCTGGGACATTTGGCAGTAATTTCAACTTGCGTTTGCAACAGTCCTTTTAGGTCATGGAGCCCATGTTTATAACCCTCAGAATTAGAGCTCATGAGTCTGTCCTTATAACCTGCAGAGGGTTAGAGCCCCCATGGTCTCACATTCATCCCTAAGAGAATCATGTCAGAAGGAGGTATGCACCAGCCATCATACTGAGCACTTGATGGGCGTAATTTCTAAACCTCACAAATATCCTTGAGTGCACACTAGGTGCCATTACTTCCCTCTTATGGATGAGGAAGCTAAGGCTTGGGTTGAGACACCCATGTCACATGGCTGATAAGTGGAAGAGCCAGAATTTAAGCTCCAATCTTTGATTTCAGAATCTGGGAGAAAACTCAGCTTTCTCCATAATCCTGTTTCCTGTGTATTTCTTCACTTCCTGTCTGGATGCTATTCCTGTCGGGGTCTGCATCTGTATATACGGAACAACTAAGCCCAGTTGTACAATGTCCCCCTCTCTGCTATCCTAAAAAAAAGCCCAGATGCCTTATCTGGGCATTGATGGAGGTTTACTAACCAAATTAGTTAAAAATCAGCAGAGAGTCAGGCCTCTTGCCAGGGTAATACTCACAGGAGAAGAGCCAGGTGCTGGGGCAGACACACTAACTCATTCTTCAGGAAGCCTGGTCAGACCCAAGTTCTTTCCACTTGATCTGGAATTTTAAGTACCCATAAAGAAAGGTCATCACTTGTAAACATTTTCACATGGTTTCAGGAAATCCCCAGCCCTTTTATTAGGCCTTTTTAGGTACTGAAACCTTTAGCTGATGTTCTCTGTTATTTGCTTGCTTTCTGCTGTCATTCCAGCTCTCTCGGTTTTTATTTTCCCCGTAGCCTCACTTTGAATATTGACTCCTAAATAAAAGTGGTCAAACTCTCGATCACTAGAGGGTGATGTGGCAAATGCCATGCCATCAACAGATTGACATGATCTTTTCTCCAAAGGGCATGTCAACTTTTTTATCATGACAAGATTTTGTCCAAAGCTAGACTTTGATGGGAGCAGGCAAGAACTAACATTTGCTGTGTCCCTACTATGTGTCAGACATCTTCTGTAAATCCCCACACTATCCTGGCAAGAAAAGCGTGATTATCCCAGTTCTATAGAAGAGAAAGTAGGGTTGAAGAGGCTAAGGAACTAGCCTGGGATCACAGATTTTTAACCCTAGTCTGTCTGCAGGATCACCCACAGGAGTAACTCTGCTCAGGAAGCAGCTGCTGACGTGCCCGGCAACTCCTCACCCCAGCTTTCTGGCTTGGTTACCCCATTAGTCCCCACCAGCACCACTTCCTCCCAGCTCTTAAAGATTCTATTCCCAAGACCATTTCTTTCGCATCTAGAAACTTAGGCTTCTTTCCTTCTGTTACTTCCAGTGCTGGCTGAAGATGCAATCAAGGCCGCCCTGGCTGATTACAAATTGAAACAAGAACCCAAAAAAGGAGAGGCAGAGAAGAAATGAGCCCTCCCTCGGCGAAGCCTCCAGCAGGCCACACCAGCTGTTTCCCACCTGCCGTGCAGTCACCTTAGATGTTCAGAAGCCGCTCCCTCTCCACTGAAGAGCTATGAGATACGCACAATACTTGCTGTTCACGTTATGACTCTCATGCAAGCAAAATACACAGTTTCATTGTTCTGAATCCTGTGGTTTCTTTCAGCCCACTTTTATCGCCTTAACCTAGTTAATGTATATTTTGAATTGTGTGTATGACCTCAGAACTGAAATGGATAATGAAGTCGCAAGTTTTGATAGCCCGTGAAGTGCATAAGTATCTAATTTTACCTGAATTGATTTGGGAGGAAATTACCAGTAGAATGCCTTGGTCTGAATATTTGATAGAACCAATTGTTGTACATAAAACAGATCTGCATATATATATATATGTATAAAAAATAATAAAATAATGGAAGATGATGGTGTTCTCTAGTAAGCCTTGTCTCTTGGGCCCATCATTCACCTCGAAGTGGTGCCCAAAGCCCCTTGGGGTTCCCAGAGGTTGGACCGCAGTGACATACACAGCTCTCCAAGCAAACAACAGTAAAGGTCATGTACAAGATTTTTTCCAAAGACAAATATACATAATATTTTTTGGAACAAGGATGAAAGGAGATGATTATCGCTTTTCATTGTTCTTTGTGAGATAATAGTTGACAGCTCAAAGTAAGTCTTGAAGATTCTTTCTGTAATTTCACTGGTTGCTCAAATCTAAGAAGCATTAGCTTGGCACCCTAAAGCGGTGGACCAGATACGTGAAGAGCACCTCAGGAATGAGTTTAAAATGCGGATTTCTAGGCCTAAGTTTCTGACTTCTGTCTGGGCAGGTAATTCCAGAGCCCCTGACTTTTAAGAACCTCTTGGGTTTTTTGTGGTCGTAGATGAGCCAAACGTTAGGGAAGAAACTTCTGAATGCTCTGTTCTGCATAGGTGTAGTATCTTAAGTGGTTCATTCTGAACTATCTATCTGTACCTGCATAGTACACCTAAGGTTGTTTAAAAAACATCCAGCCGGGCGCAGTGGCTCACGCCTGTAATCCCAGCACTTTGGGAGGCCGAGGCAGGCAGATCACTTGAGGTCAGGAGTTCAAGACCAGCCTGGCCAACATGGTGAAACCCTGTCTCTACTAAAAATACAAAAAAAATAAGCCGGGTGTGGTGGCGGGCACCTGTAATCCTAGCTACTCGGGAGGCTGAGGCAGGAGAATCACTTGACCTGGGAGGTGGAGGTAGCAGTGAGCCAAGATCACGCCAGTGCACTCCAGCCTGGGAGACAGGGCAAGACTCCGTCTCAAAAAAAGCCAAACAAATATTCATCCCTGGCTTGGGCATAAGTCTAAGGACGGGCCCTCCTACCCTGATGTCTCCCTATTCTTAGCCTCCCATAGTCATGCAAATCTCAATAAAGGATGCCCTATCTTCTCGTGAAAATGGATTATTGAAATATTGACTACCATAGTCTCAAATGTTCAGCTTCAAAAGTAAGATGTGTTTGTTTTTTCTGGTGGTGGTTTTTTTGTTCAGGTATAGGCTGGCTGCCTCTTAAATATACCTCCCTTGTTTTTGTTTCTTGTTTTTTTGTTTTAATGCTCTGGGTTCTGGTGGAGGGCACAGAACTTCAAAGACTGTTCCCTCTGTAGTCTGTGAAGGCAGCCACAGACCAGGGCCTTTATAGGAATCTCAAATTAGAACCCTGGGTAGAACCATGTAAAATTGTCCTGTATGGCATGTTCTGCAATTTAATTCACAGTCCCTCTAGACTGAGCTTGTCTCTCCCTTCTTTATTACATGTGGCACCACCACAATTCCCCACCACTTTTCTTTGTGATTTTTTTAATTTAAATGAGACATTTCTGTCCCAGTTAACGTCCTCAGAGTTGAACATCAGGAGGAGCTTACAAACAACCAAAGCAATATTCCCAGAATAGCCCAAGTCTCCAAACATGGTTGTGCTGCTAAAACAAATGGATATTTTTTAAATTCACATTAAAGACACCCTTTCCCCAAACAAATCTAGTTTGAGCCACATGAGGGCATCATGTGCCCTTCAGTGAGCTCAAGTCTAGGGGTTTTTGCAGCCTCCAAATAGGTCCTAGCATCTCTAAATAAACCCGTCCATGGAAAACCTCCACAGATAAGTTAAAATGGTCCGTCAAGCACCTGTGCTCTGCTCCAGGCCCTTACATCTGAATCCTGTTAATTCTCATGACAGCTGCCTGTGGTGGGCATTGTTTCAAACAAGGACACTGGCTCAAGAGGCCAACTGACCCTCAAGCCAGCTGGCTTGATTTGAGTGGCCCAAAGCCCATTCTTCTGCCTCACCCCTCCTGGCAGAACACACCAGGGATTCAAACTGCACATCAGAGGCTCACCTGTGCCTTGAACAGTCAATGAAGAACCTGAACCAACACAGGTTGAGCCTGATGCATTCACTTGGCCAACTGGCTGCCAAGCACCATGGCCCTCACGCCAACCCTGGCTCCCACCAGGAGCCTAATTAAATCCTGACGCCAAGTTAAATCCAATGCTCTGGAGGTGGGGCCTGGGCACTGGCATCACCTGATGGGCTGGGTGGGTTTATGGGCAGATGGATGGATGGATGGGGAAGCAGAGGCTCTGCAAGGTGAAATGACTTGCCTCGAGGCACACAGCTAGGAAGTGGTAGAACTGAGCTCTGGCTGAGGTCTTCTGCCCACCTCCCACTCTCCTGGGTGCCACACTACAGCTATGACCACATCTCAGATGTAACCTTTCCTAAGTGCGATTCCTGGACCAGGGCCACCCAGGACCACAACCAAATGCACAGTTCTAGAACCTCACATTAAGCATTGTCCTGTAAAAACTGCTTGGCCCTAGGATGAGTTTTCTTAAAAAGACAAACAAATGAGGCACACTTCTCGATACTTCAGGCCCTTTGAACTTGAGGCAAGAGTGCAGACCTTGTGTCTATCCTCAAGACAGAAGAGAAGACTTCTAGGTCCCACCAAGTTTTGGTGGTGTTAGAGGGCCCCTACAGATGAGTTCCAGCCCCAACCAAAGACGGACGTGGAGCACATCCCCTGCCAATGGCTCTTTGTGGCCTGTCTGCTTGCTTTCCCCGCCCTCCGAGATGACATCGGCCAACCCCTCAAAAGGCCACCTCCCCAGAGAAGATCATCTCCACCCAGGGAGGAAGCAGCAGGGCAGAGATGAGCGAGCTTGGAGTGTTGAATCAAATGCTGGCTACCGCTGTGTGACCCTGAGCAAAAGGCTCAACCTCCCCAAGCCTCAGTTTATTCATCTGCAAAATGGGAACGATAATAGTACCTACCTGGTCAGGTAGACCTGACAATTAAATGAGATAATACATGGAAAGCACATGGCACATAGAGTTCATTGTTGGCCAGGTACAGTGGCTCATGCCTGTAACCCCAGCACTTTAGGAGGCCAAGGCAGGAGGATTGCTTGAGCCCAGCAGTTAGAGACCAGGCTGTGAGGCAGGATAGGTAGTCAAGGAAGTGACCATGTCCTCAAGATGCAGCATCCGTGGTGACTATACAGTCAACACAATAAGCCTCAGCAATCGCATTGTAATTGAGCTCACTCAAGCAAAGCTAGCTTCAGTAGGGACTTTCCCCTCTAGAGAGCATGCACACTTTGATTTAGCTGTCCTCAAACTGACCCTCTGCTCATTAAAAGGGTAAACAACACACCCCTAGGTAGAGATTTAAGATGCTAATGAGACATGCAACATATGAACAAGCACGTACAGCTACAGTGCATGGGCACCGAAAGGACCACCCATAACATGCTTACTAGTAACGCCTCTCTCAACCCCTTATGAATAATCATGTAAAACCCCCACAAAGGGAGTCTCCCAGCAATAATCAATGCTGTCCTATGAGCAGCCTGCCCTGAATCCTGTCTCTCTCAAGGTGTCCTGTCCTTTCTGTACCTAACTTGCAAAATGTTCTTTTTCCTCTGCAATAAATTACTCTATGCTGCACCTCCCCTTTGCTGTGTGTCTCTTGTCTATATTCTTTTAAACTAAGAAGGCAAGAACTGAGATCTCGCAACAATTGTCAATACTTGGGCAAGATGGCAAGACCCCATCTCTACAAAAAATAAAAAAACTAGCTGGCTGTGGTGTCATGCACCTGTAGTGCACAGTACAGTGTCATGCACCTGTAGTCTCTGCTACTTGGGATACTGAGGTGGGAGGATCCCTTGAGCCCAGGAGTTCAAGGATGCAGTGAGCTGTGATGGCACCACTGCCCTCCAATCTGGGTGAGAGAGTGAGACCCTGTCTCTTAAAAAAAAAAAAAAATAGTTCATTGCTGTTATGGTGGTTCTCATTATTACAGGTAACACTTCAGCCCTGACTACATACTAGGCACTGTTGCTGGGTGTTTTATATAGATCAGCTCATTTGCCTCCCAAAATCCTAAAATACTATCAATATCCCATTTTACAGATAGAGAAACTAAAAGATAAAGTGATGTGTCAGCAAATGGTAAGATCAAGATTCTAGCCCAGAGCTGTTTGATCTCGAGCCCAAGCCCCTGCATGCTATGGCTGTATTTTCTCTACTGCTGTTTTCACTATTACTATTTGCATTGGTATTATTACAGGCACACCTCAGAGATGTTGCAGGTTCGGTTCCAGATAACTGCAATAAAGTAAATGCTGCAATAAAACGAGTCACACAAATTTTCCCAGTGCATATAAAAGTTATGTTTACACTAAACTGGAGTCTGTTAAGTGTGCAATAGCATTATATCTAAAAAAACCCAATGTGCATACCTTAATATAAACATACTTTGTTGCTAAAAAAAGAAAATGCTAACAGTCATCGGAGGCTTCAGTAAGTCATTACCTTTTTGCTGGTAGAGGGTCTTGCCTCAATTTTGACAGCTGCTGACTGATCGGGCTGGGAGTTGCAGAAGGTTGAGGTGGTTGTGGCAATGTCTTTTTTTTTTTTTTATATGGAATCTCGCTCTGTCGCCCAAGCTGGAGTGCAGGGCTGCGATGGATCTTGGCTCACTGCAAACTCCGCCTCCCAGTTTCAGGCAATTCTCCTGCCTCAGACTCCCAAGTAGCTGGGATTATAGGCATGCGCCACCATGCCTGGCAAACTTTTTTTATTTTTAATAGAGATAGTGTTTCACCATGTTGGCCAGGCTGGTCTTGAACTGCTGACCTCAGGTGATCCGCCCTCCTCGGCCTCCCAAAGTGCTGGGATTACAGGCGCAAGCCACTGCACCCAGCCATAATTTCTTAAAATAAGACAACGGTGAAGTTCGTCACTTTGATTGCCTTTTCCTTTCACAAAAGATTTCTCTATAGCCTGTGGTGTTAGTTGATAGCATTTTCCCATGGTAGAACTTCTTTCAAAATTGGAACCTATTTTCTCAAACCCTGCCAGTGCTTCACCAAATTTATTTATTTCCTTCCTTCCTTCCTTGCTTCCTTCCTTCCTTTCTTCTCTCTCCTTTCTTTCTTTCTCTTTCGTTTTCTTTCTTTCTTTCTTTTCCCTTCCTTCCTTTCTTTCTTTCTTTTCTTTCCTTCCTTATTTTGAGTCAGTCTTACTCTGTTGCCCAGGCTGGAGTGCAGTGGCACAACCTCGGCTCTCTGCAACCTCCGCCTCCTGGGCTCAAGTGGTTCTTGTGCCTCAGCCTCCCAAGTAGCTGGGATTACAGGCATGTGCCACCATGCCCAGCTAATTTTTGTATTTTTAGTAGAAATGGGGTTTCCCCATGTTGACCAGGCTGGTCTCAAAGTTCTGTCCTCAAGTGATCCGCCTGCCTCAGCCTCCTAAAATTCTGGGATTACAGGCATGAGCCACCATGCCAGGCCCACCAACTATATTTATGTAATGTTCTAAATCATTTATTGTTCTTTCAACAATGTTCACAGCATCTTCACTGGGAGTAGATTCCATTTCAAGAACCATTTTCTTTGCTTATCCAGGTAAGAAACAACTCCTCATCTACAGACTCTAGTTCTAATTCTAGTTCTCTTGCTATTTCCACCACATCTGGCATGTGGATTCTCCCTCTGTCGCCAAGCCTGGAGTGCAGTGGTGCGATCTTGACTCACTGCAATCTCTGCCTCCCAGGTTCAAGCAATCCTCGTGCCTCAGCCTCCTGAGTAGCTGGGATTACAGGTGCATGCCACCACACCTGTCTAATTTTTGTATTTTTGGTAGAGACGGGTTTTTGCCATGTTGGCCAGGCTGGTCTCGAACTCCTGACCTCAAGTGATCTGCCCGCCTCCACCTCCCAAAGTGTTGGGATTACAGGCATGAGGCACCGGGCCCAGCCAAAATGTGTTGTTTAATTTTAATAGAGATGGGGTCTCGCTACGTTACCCAAGCTGGTCTCAAACTCCTGGCCTTAAGCTATCCTCCTGCCTTGGCCTCCCAAAGTGCCAGGATTACAAGTGTGAGCCACCACACCTAGCTGAAAATTTGTTGTTTAGTGTAGCCATCTTCGTCAGTGATCATAGCTAAGTCTTCTGGATAACTTGATGTGCTTCTCCATCAGCACTTGCTGCTTCCCCTTGCACTTTTATGTTATGGAGATGGCTTCTTTAAACTTCATGAACCAATCTCTGCTAGCTTCCAGCTTTTCTTTTGCAGATTCCTCACTTCGGTCAGTCTCCACAGAATTGAAGAGAGTTAGAGCCTTGCTCTAGGTTGGGCTTCGGCTTACAGGAATGTTGTGGCTGGTTTGATCTTCTCTCCAGACCACAGTGATGTGCAATCCACATCAGCAATAAGGCTTCTTTGCTTTCTTTCCTTTTTTTTTTTTTTTTTTTTTTTGAGACAGAGTCTCGCTCTGTTGCCCAGGCTAGAGTGTAGTGGCATGATCTTGGCTCACTGCAACCTCCCCCTCCTGGGTTCAAGCAATTCTCTGCCTCAGCCTCCCGAGCAGCTGGGACTACAGGCACGTGCCACCATGCCCAGCTAATTTTTGTATTTTTAGTACAGACGGGGTTTCACCATCTTGGCCAGGCTGGTCTTGAACTCCTGACCTCATGATCCACCCACCTTGGCCTCCCAAAGTGCTGGGATTACAGGCATGAGCCACCACATCCAGCCAGCTGTTTTGCTTCTTATCGCTCGTGTGTTCACTGGAGTAGCGCTTTCAGTTTCCTTCAAGTACTTTTCCTTTGCATTCACAACTTGGCTAACAATTAGGTGCAAGAGGCCTTCCTTTCAGCCTGTCTCAGCTTTCAACATGCCTTCTTCACCAAGTGTAATGATTTCTAGCTTTTGATTTAAAGTGAGAGAAGTGCAACTCTTCCTTGAACACTTAGGAAGCCATTGTAGGGTTATTAATTGGCTAATTTCAATATTTTTGTATTCCTCTAGGAATAGGGAGGTTACAGGAGAGGGAGAGAGGGGAACAGCTCATTGGTGGAGCAGTCAGAATATGCACAACATTTACTGATTAAGGTCACTGTCTTACATGGGCACGGCTCGTGGTGCCCCAAAACAATTACTGATGCATGATGAAAAGGTTTGAAATATTATGAGAATTACCAAAATATGACACAGAGACACAAAGTGAGTATACACTGCTGGAAACACAGTGCTGATAGACTTGCTCAAGACAGGTTGCCACAAACCTTTAATGCATAAAAAACACAGTATCTTGGAAGCACAGTAAAATGAGGTGGGCTGCAGATTACCATGACTAATACTAACTATTGGTCCTATTACTACTACTGTTGCTACTGCTACTATGAACTATTTTTAAAATACGATCACCCAAGGCTTCCAAGCTCTGGTGTCTTTGGCATAGAACCAACCCTCACAGTCCAGCCTCCAACATTCTGCAAAGCTATGGCCTGTCTGCATCCATGCAGGAGACACCCTGATATGATTTCTGTCACACATGGCTTGACAGGCAAGCTCATCCCACAGCGAGTGGCCAACCACAGGCCACAGCTATTCCCCAGACCCATTCTCTAATACCACCACCCCGCCCAGCTATCTTTGGAAATGTCACATTAGACACTCCAGCCCATGGCCTCACCTCAGAGAAACCCAACTCCCAGAATAACTCCAAAAGGCTCCCCAGGTGAGAACAACTTTATTATCCTGGAGCTGCTGGTGCAAAGGGACTTCCAGGGGCCTCCCATCCTGCCCCCAGGACCTCAGTCCTATCCGTCAAAGGAAGCCCCAGTGGGGAAATGGGGCTGGATTCCCTTCTGCCCCAAACCTCCTCAATAGGCAGCCCTATGTCACTGGCCCCTTTGGGCAAGAACACAGGACATTAGGGAACAACTTTGGGCAAGGTCTTGGGGGCTCAGGTTCTGATCCTAGCTCTGCTGTGATCTCTCCATGTAACCTTACACAAGTACTTAAGCTCTCTGAGCCTTGGTTTTTCTTTCTGAAAAATCAGGAGACAACTAGCTCCTAAGTTGCAGATTATTGTGAGGATTAAATAAATTATCCCATGTAAAGTGAAACAAGCACAGTGCCAGGCATGTAGTAGGTGCTCAATAAATGTTGGCTATCATCACCATCACCACCACCACGATTACCACCATCATCACCATCCTCACCATCACCATCATCACCACCACCATTACCACCATCATCACCATCACCATCATCACCATCACCATAAAAAATCATCAGCTCTGCTGTAGTTGTTATTGCTATCAATCCCTGCTATGCACTAAGGTATATCCTCTCAAAATTCTTATGTAGAAGCTTTAATCCCCAATGTGACTATATTTGAAGAGAGAGTCTTCAAGAGGTAATTAAGGTTACATGAGTTTATAAAAGTGGCATCGTCATCTGAAAGAACTGGTGGCCTTTTAAGAAGAGGTCTGGCCCGGCATAGTGGCTCACACCTGTAATCCCAACACTTTGGGAGGCTGAGGTGCGAGGATCGCTTGAGGCCATGAGTTAAGGACCAGCCTGGGCAACATAGCAAGACCCCATTTCTGAAAATGAAAATAGCTGTGTGTGGTGGTACAAGCTGGTAGTCCTAGCTACTCAGGAGGCTGAAGCAGGAGTATTGTTTGAGTCCAGGAGGTCAGGGCTGTAGTGAGCTATGATTATGCCACTGTACTCCAGCCTGGGTGGCAGAGACCTTGTCTCAAAATAACAAAACAAAACAAAAAGGAAGTCTCTCAGTGTGCACTCACATGAAAGGCCATGTGACATGTGAGGACAAAGTGACCATCTATATGCCTGAAAGAGGAGGACCCTTCACCAGAAACCAGACATGCCAGAACCTTGATTTTGGACTCTATTGTGTAAGCTACTCAGTTTGTAGTATTTTGTTATGGCACCTTGAACACTAATACAATCACCATCATCATTATCATCATCATCACTATCATCATCATCATCATCACGAACATCGCCATCACCATCACCATCATCACCACCATAATCACCACTCCCATTATCACCAGCCCCATTATCATCACCACCACCATCACCATCACCATTAACACCCCCATTATCACTACCCCCATTATCACCACCCCCATTATCATCACCACCACCCCCATTATCACCACCCTGATTATCAACACCACCACCATCACCACCACCACCACCACCACCATCCCCATCACAATTGTTATAGGGTGGATTCCCCAGGAACTTGACCCTGAGATGGAGATTAGCAGGGAGGTGTTTATTTGGGAATGTTCCTGGGATCAGCACCTATGGAAGGGGTTTAGAAACCAGGATTGGGCAGAGGGAGGAGACAGGATGCAGTGTAGTCCCAACAAAGTCTTCATCAACCCCATGGGGAGCTCTAACTCAGATGGCCCCTCCAAGTTGTCTTGCACTGGGGCCTCTATCACTTACAACCTATAAAGTTTATCACTCTATTGGGTTCAGGACATCATCTTCCCACTCTTTTTCCAAAGGAGATTTGCACTTCACAAGAAGAGGAGCTAAGGACAATGCTTACACCAACGAATAAACCACTGGAATTCCAGGCATCTGTTGGGCTCACTGGGGGCAAAGAGTTTGTGGGAGCTTCTCACACTGTCCCATTGGCCCTTCAGCCCCAGAATCTTGCTCACTTTCCCACAATAGCAGGGCCCCTGGGGACCATCTCCCATCAAGGGGGTGCTCATCAACTCCAACCCCCAATGACTCTGGACAGGGTAGCCCTGCTTCCTGGCAAAAACTGCTCGAGCAGTCACCAGGCTGTGAGTCTCCTCTTGTCGGTTCCCACCCTTTTTCTCCAAAGAGCTGACACAGAGGACAAAATGCTGGTGTGGGCAAGTCCCTCTCTGGCTGAGCTAACCGAGCCGAGGGCCTCAAGAGAGAGGGTCTGGGTCAAGGATGCCTGCACTGAGTGCCTGCAGGCAAGCACGGGCCTCTCTCACTTGTCCTTCTTGCTTGGACAACCCAAGGGGTTGTTTGCACGAGTAAAGGAGAGCATATGGAGAAAGTGCCCGGCACAGCCATGCACACAGCAGGTGCTTATGATGCTCATTTGCCGGCAGGACAGGCTCTTACCGTGGTGCAGGGGAAGGAGTCACGAGCGGGGCAGTCTCCTGCTCAGTGCTGAGCAACGGCTTTCCACGGAACCTCTCTTTTTGGCCTCCAAGACCTGACCTGACCAGGCTCTGCCCACCTCTGTCCTCACTCAGCCCCCTCCTATCTCAGCAGCCTCCCTGCTGTTCCTTAAATTCACCCAGCTCAATCCCATCTCAGGGCCTTTGCACTTGCTGGTCCCACAGCCTGGAGCCCTGTTCCCCAGAGCTTCACAAGGCTGCCTCCCCCGTTCAGGTGTCATCTAAATGCCATCCCCCAGTTAGGTTCCCCCAACCATCCAGCTAAATAGAGACACATGCCTAGTCACTATGCCATCACACTGTGCATTTCATTCACGCCACAGATCACGCTGGATTTATCTGGCTCAGGGAGAGAGCACCTCTGAGGGGTCACTATTAAATTTCTGATGCCTGGGAGAGTAACTACATAAAATAACAACACAGGAGGTGCTCCTTATACAATAACAACACAGGAGGTGCTCCTTATACAATAACCCAGGAGGTGCTCCTTATACAATAACAACACAGGAGGCGCTCCTTATACAATAACAACACAGGAGGTGCTCCTTATACAATAACAACACAGGAGGTGTTCCTTATACAATAACACCAGGAGGTGCTCCTTATACAATAACACAGGAGGCGCTCCTTATACAATAACACAGGAGGTGCTCCTTATACAATAACAACACAGGAGGTGCTCCTTATACAATAATAATACAGGAGACGCTCCTTATACAATAACAACACAGGAGGTGCTCCTTATACAATAACACAGGAGGTGCTCCTTATACAATAATAATACAGGACATGCTCCTCATAGAATGATAGGGAGTGCTCCTAATACAATAACAGCACAGAGGGTGCTCCTTATCCAACGGCAGCACAGGGAGCAGAGTGGAGAAGGGTGATGCTCCTGAAAGTCTCTTGTTTGCCCCGGCCCTCAGCCATAGTCAGGGGCCTGGAGAAAGCTCAGAGGCCAGAGATCCATTTCTAATTCCCTGAGCAAATCTCTCTCCCTCTCTGTATTTGCAGTTTTCTCTACAAACCGAAGGGACTGCATGTGATGAACCATGTTTCCTTCCAGCTCAAACAAAAAGATTCCACAGACTTGGATAACTTCTCATTTTAGCCAATAACCAGCTCAGGCCAGAACATGATTCATCTCTGCTGATTCTGCCTAGCAACCAGGCCTTCTCCCCACATCCCAGATCAACTCTCCCCCAAGAAAAATTCCTCGCCCACCACACACCCGCCCAGCCCCCAGCGTCCCAGAGAGGAATGCAAGGCTTCAAGATCCCCTCCTCGCCTGTCTGCCAGCAGCATTTTAACTCAACCTCAGAATGTCTCCGACTCTGTCTGGAACAACTGGGGGAAGCTGTGCCCCTCCTGGGATTAGCACAGGAAACAGCAGCAGAAGTGAGGCTGGTGAAAGCGCTGACCCTGCATGCGGAGATCATTTCTATTCTGATGCCTCACCCTCCTCTTCTGCTCCGTTCCTCAGGCCTCTTACAGTGTCTGCATTTGAGGGAGGGAGGAAGAGATGGGCAAGTGAAAGAAAGGAAGGGAGGTTCCATGCTTAAGACAAAACCCGCTGGTTCAGACTGCCTGAGGGTGTTTTTATCCAGTTTCCCACAGTGAGGGAAAAAAACTATCATCATTTTAGTAGATTTGGGTAAACATTTGATCAACTTCAATACCCATTTGTGACAAAATTTTGGCAATCTAGGAAAAGAATGTCCTTAACTTGATACAGGACATTGACAAGAAAACTACAGCAAACATCTTGCCCACTGGCAAACCTTTGGAAGCATTCCCATTAAGATCAGGAACAAGGAAGGGTGCTCACAACTACCACCACCATGACCACTATCACCACCTCCACTACCATCACCATCACCATCACCATCACCATCTTCACCACCACCACCACCATCACCATCTCCACCACCACGTCTCCACCACCACCACCACCACCATGACCACCACCACCACCACTACCATCACCACCACCACCATCACCACCACCATCACCATCTCCACCACCACCTCCACCACCATGACCACCACCACCACTGCCATCACTACCACCATTTCCACCACCACCACCACTACCATCACCACCACCACCATCACCACCACCATCACCATCTCCACCACCACGACCACCACCACCACTGCCATCACCACCACCATTTCCACTACCACCACCACCACCATCACCATCTCCACCACCACGTCTCCACCACCACCACCACCACCATGACCACCACCACCACCACTACCATCACCACCACCACCATCACCACCACCATCACCATCTCCACCACCACCTCCACCACCATGACCACCACCACCACTGCCATCACCACCACCATTTCCACTACCATCACCACCACCATCACCACCACCATAACCACCATCACCACCACCATTTCCACTACCATCACCACCACCATCACCATCTCCACCACCACGTCTCCACCACCACCATGACCACCATGACCACCATCACCACCACTACCATCACCATCACCACCACCACTACCATCACCATCACCACCACCACCACTACCATCACCATCACCACCACCACCATCACCACCACCATCACCATCTCCACCACCACCTCCACCACCATGACCACCACCACCACCACCATCACCACCACCACAACCACCATCACCACCACCATCACCACCATCACCACCACCATAACCACCACCACCACCTCCTTCTCCATCTCCACCGCCACTACCTGTTTCACCTTCACCATCACCACCATAACTTCTACCACCCACCTCCACCATTACCACCTCCACCACCATTATTACCACCACCTCTACCACCACCTCCACCACCATCACCATCACCATCACCACTGTGTCCACCAACATTACAACCATTTCCACTGTCACCACCTCCACCACCACCATCATAACCACCTCCTTCTCCACATCCACCATCGCCTCCACCACCACCACTTCCTTCACCATCATCTCACCACCACCTCCACCTTCACCATCACCTCTACCACCACCACCATTAACACCATTACAACGATCACCATGACCTCTTCCACCATTACCACCTACACCACCACACTATCACAACCACCATCTCCACCTCCACCTCTTCCTCCACCTCTACTACCAATATTTCTACCATCACCACCATCTCCATCATCACCTCCACCATCACCTCCACAACCGCCACCATTACTATCTCCACCTCCATTACCACTGTCTCCCTCCCCTTCATCATCACTACCTCCACCTCCACCTCCACCACCACCACAACCAGCACTCTATTGAATTAGACGTTTTAGTGATTACAATAAAGCACATAAAAAAATAAATGAAGTGAAAAGCATAGAAAGGAAGTGATAAATCTTCCTTTCTGTGGATGCTTCGATCATCTACCTAGAGATCATTCTTGAATGAGCACTGGACAGAGTCAGGTGACCTGGACTAGAGACCGGCCTTGGCCATGATCTTTCTGGGCAACTTGAGTCTCAATTCCCCATCCATAGAACAACTGTTTGCAAACTATGCTTCACTGAGCCTGAGGCCCCTACGGGGGCAAAGGGAAGTGAGCCTGGGTATCCCATCCCTTTCAAGGATTTAGCTCTACTTTCATTTGACTTACATATTAGGATTCCTTTATGTGAATCCTAGGGTTCTCTGCCTCAAAAAAGTTGAAAATCACTGGATACACAACCAGTGCAAGTATAGACTACAGATAGAAACAGGTAGTTCACTGGAGAGAAGCCAGAGCTCCATAAGAGAAAGGCCCCTGGCCGGGTGCAGTGGCTCACACCTGTAATCCCAGCACTTTGGGAGGCCAAGGCAGGAGGATCACTTGAGCTAAAGAGTTTGAGACCAGTAGGATAACATAGCAAGACCCCATCTCTACTAAAAAGAAAAAAATATTAGTGAAGCATGATGGCATGCATCTGTGGTCCCAGCTACTCCGAGGGAGGCTGAGATGAGAGGATCACTTGGGCCTGGGAGATTGAGGCTGCAGTGAGCAATGACTGCACCACTGCACTCCAACCTGGGGTGACAGAGCAAGGCCCTATCTCAAACAAACAAACAAAAAGAGTCAAAGCCCTGAGCCTCTCACTGGACAAGATGACTGTTTCTTCAACCCCACTACACTGATGCACACACAGATTCTTTCCTTTTTTTTCCACTTATTCTTTTTTTTTTTTTAAGATGGAGTCTCGCTCTGTTGCCCAGGTTGAAGTGTAGTGGTGTGATCTCAGTTCATTGCAGCCTCGACCTCCCAGGTTCAAGAGATTCTCCTCCCTCAGCCTCCCAAGTAGCCAGGATTACAGGGTCCTGCCACCACACCTGGCTATTTCTTATATTTTTAGTAGAAATGGGGTTTCACCATGTTGGCCAGGCTGGTCTTGAACTCCTGACCTCAAGTGATCCTCTCAGCTTGGCCTCCCAGAGTGCTGGGATAACAGGAGAGAGCCACTGCACCCAGCCTAGCCCTTTGTTTTCACTTATTCTAAACAACACTAGCATGAACATCCTTGTGTGCCCATCTTAGCATCCAAACACAAGTATTTCTGCAGGCAAGTTCCAGAAAAGAATTTCTGGGTCAAAGGGCAGCACATTTACAACACTAGGTGCATGCAGCCATGTGACTCTCCAAGAAAGACATTTATCTCCATCACAGTCTGCTCCAAACCAGACAGCACAAAGAATCAGATCTGGACAAGGACGAGATGTTCTTATCTTATGAGAGGTCATGGGAAGAATTCAAGAGTGTTTCTAACTGGCTCCTCAATAGCTGGCCCAGTCCTCCAGCCAGAGCTGTGCTGCAGGCCAGAATGTGGGGAAGCCGGCCTTTGGCCCACCCTGCTTGACTTAGGTTATATAGCAGAAAGAACTTCCAGAGAGTGAGGGGTTGTGAGATCACGGAGAAAGGACCAAAGGAACTAGGTTTCTCCCAGGAGTCTCTTAAAATAGGGGGTGGGCAGAGGAGTTGATCCCTCTGGGATGGATTAAAGTGAGGAAAGAGTCCAGTTTCTCCTGAGACCTTGTGCAAGAATTGAGTGATTTTTTTTTTTTTTTTAGATAGGGTCCCACTCTGTCGCCAGGCTGAAGTGCAGTGGCATAACCACAGCTCACTGTAGCCTCAACTTCCCGGGCTCAAGTGATTCTCCCACCTCAGCCTCCTGACTAGCTGGAACTACAGGCATGCGCTACCATGCCCGGCTAATTTTTGTATTTTTTGTAGAGACGGGGTCTTGTCATGTTGCCCAGGATGGGCTCGAACTCCTGGGCTCAAGCGATCTGCCTGCCTCAGCCTCTCAAAGTGCTGGGATTACAGGCGTGAGCCACCATGCCTGGCCCAGTTCTTTTTATTTAGGGAAAAATGCCATCCTGTATCTTTTTTTCCTCCAGTGCTAACCATAATACTGCCCTGGAACACAGGGTTTGGGACCCACCAGCTCCCTGAAATCCAGCACAAGCCTCCTTCTTCCCTTCCTCTGTCCAGCTGTGGTCCAGATAGGGCAAGTAACCTGCCCCAGGCGGCACAGCCAGGGAGGGGGCAGGGCCGGACCTCCACCCTGGGGCTTCCAACCGAGGGCCAGGACCTGCCCAGGGACCCTGCCCACCCCCCACCTCCATGTCGGATTCTGGAGAGCCCCAGGGCTGCGGGCCTGGACTCCAGACTCCGTGGACACTCAGCACCTCCCACATGCAGCGCCTGCAGCAAGAGGAAGAGTCTGAGTCCAGCAAGCCTGGCGTGGTCACGCACCAGCCACGAGCCCCCGGTCAGGCCACTTCAGCCGCCGTGGGCTTCCCGCGCTGTAAGATGGAGATAAACAGCAGCCCGTTGGGTCATCCTTCGCGGCGCTGGGATGCTACGCGCCCCACCAGCTTGGGTTCTCCTTCCGCGCTGGGTGCGCGCATGCGCCGTTTGTGAACAGACAGGAAGGGCTCAGCCCAGCAGAGGCGTTTGTGGTCAAAGCCTCCGGGCTGCTGCCAGCTGTGGGGCCACTCAGACGTTGGATACATTAGCTTTGGGCCCCATCCCCCGTTCATTCATTCATGCATACATGCATGCATTCATTCATTCATGGGATTGCAGCCATGGTGGAGCAGTGGTTAGTGCTGCAGGGTCCAAGAACCCCAAAAGGTTCAAAGCTGGGCGCAGGCACTTTCTGGCTGTGTGATCTTGGACAAGTCACTTCACCTCTCTGAGCTTCTGCACCTTCCTCTGTAGAAGGTGGATAACAGCGGTGTTTCCCGCAGCTTTGTGAGGACCCGATGTATAGAAAGTGCTTAGTGCCATGGCTGGTACACAGTGGTGCTCAAGAAGTGATAGAAATCCTAATGGTGAGATTTAAACGCTGAGGAAGGACAGAGGTGGGAAGTATGGGGGTCGAGGGGGTTTCCCTGAGCTCCTCATATCACAGCCACCCCCCGGGGGCAGGAGCAGAGGAGATATCCAATGCCTTTGATGCCATGCATCCCCTCTGCTCCTCATTCGAGGGCCCAGCCTTGAAAAGGGCATAGCACTCCCTTCCCAACATTTATTGAGCACCTACTGGGTGCCTAGCTCCACACTGGACTCTGAGCACTAGGACTCGGAGGAGGAGCCACCCAATCTCACAAATCAGAACTGCCCGAGGGAGGCAGCGTGCTCTTTAGAGCTTCCTGAGGGCAGGGGCAGCAGGGATCATTGGAACTACCCTTATTCCATACTGGGCCCTGGGCCACGAACCCCACCAGCGTTTTCTCTTCGGGGCCCCCAACGGGGCAGGACCTGTGGGTTCGTAGGTGAAACCCTGAGGCTCCAAGAGGAGGCCGAAGCTGCTCCACATCACAGCCTGGATGTGGAATTTGAAGGCTGGGATTTGAACCCAAGTCTTCCAGGAGGTGAGTCAGATGCCTTGTGCTCTTCCCCCACTGTGCCTGGAGGATGTTGCTACCTAGGGTCCATGCTGACAAGTTTATATAGATGGGAACATAACAGAGAGAAGGCGGAAGTTCCAGGTCACCCAGTCATTAGCCCAGCTGGGTCCCCCTTCTCCTTCCGCCCAGAAATAGCCCTGGCGCCTGCCCCAGACCAGCCCTAGCCTCTGGGTTCCCCCACACTTGTCACCAGTTACATCTCCAGCCACACTGGCCCAGACAACATCTAAGCCCCGGTTGTGACCGCCGCACCCCAGAGGAAGACAGGGAACAGCTGAGGCATAACCCCTCACCTCACCGGGTGCACAGCCCCCGCAGAGGCATGCACAGATTGGAGGGCCTTTTTGCCACCCAGAGAGAGGGTAAAGGGAACCTGTCTGTTCTCCAGCCACATCCTTCACCCTTCCCTGGGGTTTGCAGGTCTTCCCTGGCTCCTGGCCCTGCTCTGGCCTCTCCAACACTTCCACTGCCCTGCCCCCTGTGAAAAGATGTTAAGACTGTAAAGTTTCAAGCATCTGAGAATACTGATCTTATGATTCTGCAGCTTCTAAACTAGACCTGGAAAGAAAAGGTGACTCTAGAACAGCCGGATGTTTAGAGATAGAAGTGTCCCCCTTTCCCCTTCTGCGGGCGCTGCACTTCACAGTTCACAGCTAACCACAGCGTACATTCCCACAGGGAGCCCGTTCCAAGCACTTTAAGTAAATGAACTCAACTCTCACCCACACTCCAAGGTAGGTACCACCATTATTGCCATTTCACAGATCAGGAAACACAGGCCTACAGGAGTTAAGTGATTTATCCAGGGGAGAGAGTAGAACTAGGATTCCAGCCCAGGTCATCTGAAACCTGCACCCCTAACCACCATACACACTTCCGAGAACATTTGTAAAGTGCACCCATTTGGGTGCCTTTACCGCATTCTGGGGGAAGAGGAGAGGCAGGGCAGGGGCTGTGGCCCCAGTGCCCTTCTACCTCCCTCTTCCCTTTGCTGTCTGTAATCTTTGACCCCTATGACCCCTGGAGGGGGAAGAAGAAGGATGCAGTCCCCATCCCTCCTCTTCCCCCTCCAGATCTGCCAGTTGGGCCTGACTCCCCAAACTCTAAGGGAGAGGCTGCAGGTGGTCACCCCCAAGCCTGGACTCTCCAGCCTTCCAGGGCACCCCAGGTGTCACTACAGAGCCCCAGTGGGTGGTAGACATCACAGGGGCCTCAGTGGCCAGAGTGGATTTACCAGCAGGGCTGTTATTTGCTTTGCAGCTGCCACCATAAACCCTGGACGCCCCTGGGGAGAGGGAGCAGCTGCCGGGAAACCTCCCGGGCCCTGGAGCCATCAGCAAATCCCTGCTGCTATTTCTGAGCAGCCAAAGGAATCCTGAAATTAAAACCTCCTGAAAAAATGGCAATTCCCTGTCCCACTCCAGACAGATGAATATACTTCTCCCAAAATAGATGAAGAACCAAGGAGGAAGCCGTGCAGAGCTGGACACAGCTCAAGACTTCCCACAAGAGACCTGATTCCTGCCCAGCTCTGCCCTACGCGAGCCCCTGTCTGGTCCTCACATGCCCAACTATAAAATAAAGGTCTGGGATCCTCAACTTTAGTACATCAGAATCACCTGCAAGAGCTAAAGCAGCACTCGGGGGTCCCAAGTGATGCTGATGCCCTCTGAATCTTAGAAGTTTCCTGAAAGTCACTTTCAGCTCACACATCCCCACTCTTTAAGGTTCAACACTCCATCTACTGGCTGTGTGATGTTGGATGAGTCACTTGACCCCTCTGAGTCTCCATTCTTCTCATCTGTATAATGGAGAGAAAGACTGATCATCTCATCTTGAAGGCTGTGAGGAAAAAATCAAATAACATTAGTAGTTCATAGCAACCTTCTTTGTAATATCCCAAAACTGGAAACCATCCAAATGTCCATTAGCAGGTGAATGGATAAAGAAATTGTGGTACATCCATATGACAGAATGCTACCCAGCAATGAAAAGGAGTGAGATATTGATACGTACAAAAACATGAATACATCTCAAAACATTTATGCAGAGTGAAAGAAGCCAGGCAGAAAAGACAACACACACTGTATGTTTCCACTTGTAGAAAATTCCAGAAAAATTAAAACCATTCATAGTGACAGAAAGCAAATCAATAGTTGCCTGGTCATTAGGGGAGGGAGGAAGGATGAGAAGGAAGAGTAAGAAAGGATTATGAAGGGGTACCAGGGAGCTTCTGGAGGTGATAGAATGTTCATTATTTTGATTGTAATGAACGTTCTGGTGTAAACACATGTCAAAAATCATCAAAATGTACACTTTTGTTTTTTTGTCTTTTGTTTTTTTTTGTTTGTTTGTTTGTTTGTTTTGGAGACATAGTCTCACTCTGTCACCAGGCTGGAGTGCAGTGGCGCGATCTTGGCTCACTGCAACCTCTGCCTCCTGGGTTCAAGAGATTCTCCTGCCCCACCCTCCCGAGTAGCTGGGACCACAGGTGTGCACCACCATGCACAGCTAATTTTTGTATTTTTAGTAGAGATGGGGTTTCACCATGTTGGCCAGGATGGTCTCGATCTCCTGATTTCATGATCCACCTGCCTCCCTGATCCACCTGCCTCGGCCTCCCAAAGTGCTGGGATTACAGGTGTGAGCCACCACATGCAGCTGGGTTTTTTGTTTTTGTTTTTGTTTTTTTTCTGGGAGGGGGGGGTTGGGGTTTTTTTGTTTTGAGACAAGGTTTCGCTCTGTCACCCATGCTGGAGTGCAGTGGTGCAGTCACAGCTTACTGTAGGCTCAACCTCCTGGACTCAAGCGATCCTCCCATCTCAGCCTCCCAAGTAGTTGGGACCACATGCAAGCCACTATGCCAGCTAATTTTTGTATTTTTTGTAGAGATGGGGTTTCACCATGTTGCCCAGGCTAGTCTCAAACTCCAGGGCTCAAGGGATCCTCCCACCTCAGCCTCCCAAAGCACTGACATTACAGGCGTGAGCCATCAGCATCCGGCCCTGGCTAATTTAAATTTTTTTTTTGGTAGAGATAGGGTTGGGGGTGCTCACTACATTGCCAGGCTGGCCTCAAGTGATCCTCCCGCTTTGACCTCCCAAAGTGCTGGGATTACAGGCATGAGCCACTGGGCTTGGCCAAATTGTACACTTTAAATATGTGCATTTTATTCTGTGTCAGTTAACCCTCGGTAAAGCTGCAAAAAAATATTATTGGCAAAGCGCCAGCCATGTGCATAATAGCCCTTTTACAAATGGCAGCTATTTCTGTTATTAATCACTGTAGCTGCGTCTAGATCATTCTTTGATTAATTTTCATCTGTTCCACTAGAATACAGCTTCAGGTCCGTTGTGCTAACACTGTGTTCCCAATACCCGGCATATAGTAGGTGCTTATGAAATAGTCGTGGTTGGAAATCAGAGAAGCTATGAACCTGCTACTTTCTCCTGGGCCACCTCACAACCAGAGGATTAATTAATCCCAACAGGAGCAGATTGGATGATTCTAGGCCTGTGTGAATGAGACACACAGGACAGGCAAGACACACAGGACAGGCGTGACCCACAGTCAACACCCCCAGGAGAAGGAGGACAGGGGAGGTCGAAACAGGGATGCAGGACCTATGATGAAACACACACCCCACTGCACCGATAGTGGAAGGCTTGGCCTTTAGACCATAGATATGTTCTAAAATGAGGCAGCTGAAGAGCCTTGAGGAACTAGACAGACCTGGGTTCGAATCCCAGCTTTGATGGGCTGTGCGACCTCAAGCAAGTCACTGCAACTCTCTGAGCCTCAGTTTCTTCATCTGTGCAATGCGGGTACTGATATTGCTCAGCTCTCTGTGGGGAATGCAGTGTGGGTTAAATATGGTTATGGATATATTGTTATGGATGTATGGTACACTGATTCATATGCCCTCCTTCAGCCTTACACACTTGTACATGCACACACAAGGAACCCCTACTGTGTGCCAGGAACCATGCCAAGCGCTAGAGAGGCAGTGGTGGGCCAACCCCCAGGCCTCTCTCCTTGTGGACTTTGCATCTTGGCAGTGACAGTTGCTCAGCTGTATCCTCAGAGAATCTGATGTCATTGGTCTAGGTGGGGCCCAGGAGCCAGTATTTTAATTTTTTAATTTTTTAATTTTAATGGGGTCTCACCATGTTACCCAGACTGGTCTCAAAATCCTGAGTCCAAGCAAACCTCCTGCCTCAACTTCCCAAAGTACTGGAATTACAGACATGAGCCAGCATACCCGGCCTAGATGTCAACTTTTTTTGAGACAGGGTCTTGCTCTGTCACTGAGGCTGGAGTGCAGTGGTGTGATCACGGCTCACTGCAGCCTCAATCTCCTGGGCTCAGTCAATCCTCCTGCCTTAGCCTCCCAAGTGGCTGGGACCACAGGTGCCCACCACCACTCCTGGATATTTATTATTGTTATTATTATTATTATTATTATTTTAAAGACAGGGACTCCCTATGTTGCCCAGGCTGGTCTCGAACTCCTGGTACAAGTGATCCTCCCGTCTTGGCCTCCCAAAGTGCTGGGATTATAGGTGTGAGCCACCTAGCACCTGGCTAGGAGCCAGTGTTTTGTTAAACTCCCAGGTAATCCCGATGTGCAGGTGGAGACCCCTGCTACACGGGGTAGGGTCATTCCCTCTTTACACACATGAAAACGGAGGCCCAGAGAGGTGAGGCGACTTGCCCAAGGCTCCACAGCTAAGAAAGAGTGGAGCTGGGACTGAACCCAGACAAGGTGACCATGAGACCAGAACCACCTTAAACATCACAAGAGGGTTAAAGACAATGTGCCCAGCAGAGATGTGCCCACTGACCGATCTCACTCTCACCTTCGACTTGGCCCCAGCCAGGGAAGGCCCAGCCCTCCTGGGCTGATCAGAGCAGAGCAAGGGGCTGGGAAGGGGCCCCACTTCCAACCAGTGGCCCTTTAGCACCCTCAGCACCCACACAGTTGACCAGAATCCCCCATCTCTGCCCTGAGCTGGGGTTGAGGCCTTGGGGTAGTTTTGCTTCTCCTCCCCCTCCCCCTTTAGAATGACAGCAGGCCTGGCTCGGGGACAGACTCACAGGCTGGTGGCAGCTGTGCCATTTTACAAGCCCAAAGACAGTGGGGAACTGTTCAGGCCCTGGCAGACTCCTGGGCCCCTGAGAACAGTGGAACCCTCTCCCCCAGCCTCAAGCCCAAATCTCCCCCAATCCTGCTTACCCCCCGGCAACCACCATCTCCCTCTATGGCTCAGTGTTCACTGGTGCCCAGCCAGATGTGTGCATAAAATGCCCCTTCTAGGTAACTCCATCTCAGATGTAAGAGCAGATTGGAGTGGCTTTAAGCAGGAGAGGAGCCCTGCTGCCCCCTTCCCAGGGATTCATTCATTCATTCATTCATTCTTCAAAGAAGCATTAGAGCCCAGTGGAGAATTCAGATGCTGGAATCAAATTGCTGGGCTGGAATCCTGGCTCTGGGACCTGGGCAGCTGACATCATCACCTCTCTGGGCCTCAGTTTCCACATCTGTGACATGAGAATAGTAACAGTGCCCACCTCAGAGGGCTGCAAGTCTCAACGAGTTAATGATGCCAAGTACTGAGAGCAGGGCCTGGCACATAACAGGGGCTCATTAATTGGAAGCCATTATTATCATTGAGCCAAGGGACTGTGGAAGGGGGGTGGGGTGGAAGCTATCAGGGAAGGCTCCCAGGAGGAAGGGACATCTAGGCCAGAAGCTAAAGGATAAGGGGGAAGTTAGCAAGGCAGCAGGGTGTTGGGAGGGGTGGAAAGGTGTCACAGGCAGAAGGAACAGCAGCTGTAAAAGCTCGGAGGTGAGGAAGAGGTGAACTGCTCTGTTGCTCGGAACGCCTCCTTCATTCACCCCCCACCAGTCTTGGGGGTCACAGGCTATGGCTGAGGTCATGGACTCCATGTCCTCTGGAGGGTCCCGCTGAGCATTAGTGGAAGGCTGCAGACTGGAGCCGCTGATCAGGGAGCTCACCCCCGCCTGCTCCCCCAGGGTCTCTAATGATTGCCTCTGTTTTACTAGATTTTTGTGTATTCAAGGGAAGCTTCATGCACTTCCCAGTCACGTCACAACAACTAAGACCCCGCAGGAGCTTGAGAACAAGAAGAAAGCACAGCCCGTGACACCCAGCGAAGTTGAACGATTAGGTCACAGCCACGCAGCACACACAGGTATTCCTCTTCCACCCTCCTGCTGTTCTTGGCGGGCCTGGCTGGACTGAGAAAGGGAGGGCCCTTCCCCACTGAGTGAGACAGAGGCCATTGTGTGTTATGAAACCCAAACCTCTGGGGCCCCCTCCGGGTGGAGGTGGGGTCGGTGGAGGGGAGGGGCTGCAGGGGATGGCCCACTGCCCCCCAGCCCCAGGGACCCAGCACATGCTCCCAGCCCCAGCCACATCTGGATTCCAGCTGGCAGCTCCTGAGGCCCAGGGTGCGGGGGGAAAAGTCGCTGCAGGAACTTGCCATCAAAGACCAAGAGGAGTTTTGTGGGTGGGGAGACAGAAGGCAGAGGCCGACTGCAGGGCCAGGGCTGCCTCCTACTCCTGATCCCGGCCAAGGGTGCAGTGAGGGAGGCATTGTCCATGAGACCCGTCCCAGTCCTCAACCACCTGCAGGGGAAACAGACAGGCGAGTGATTCTCTCACGGCCACAGTCAGTGGCAGAGCTGGGCATGGAACCTGGGTCTGCGTGGCCACAAGTCCAGAGCTGGTGCTCCACCCCTGGGGACATGAGTTCCAGCCCATTCCTCGGGATCACCAGTCTTTCCTTTCTTTCCCACATCAATCTGTCCCTTCACCCTCCAGGGCTGGGCTGATGTGTCTCACCGGAAAGTTGTCCCCATCCCCATGCAAGAGCCCCTCCCCAGCAGGCTCATTCCCCCCACCCCCCAGAAAACTGGTGAGACTTCAGGCCAGAATAAAGGTTTATTGTGCTGGTGCATTATATCTCAGCACCTGGAGAGCTGTGCAGAGGTTGGGGGAGTCCCAGATGGAGGGATGGGGGAGAGGACCCCCCGCCAGAGCCTCCCTAAAGCAGGACGGAGCCCAGGCTCCCTGTCGAGGACTGACGAATATTGTGGACACAGGCTGCCAGACAATGTGCGAGCGACGGGGGGTGGCCAGGGCCCCCCTGCTCCAGGCTGGGCGTCAGAAACCCTTCCCCAGCCCCTCGGACTTCCCCAGGGTGGAGGTCCCCTCAAACACAGCCCCTCAGCTTCTAGGCTGCTTTGGAGGCCAGATAGGAAGAGTTCCATTCATTCACCCTGATCCCAGCAGCAGTAGCGGGATGAGAAACTCACCCCCAGGCAGGGGGTGCTTGGGAAGCGCTTGAGAGGGTTTAAATGCCCTACACCCCACATCCCTAATCCTGGACCAACCGGAAACAGGGGGCCACCTTCAGGAAAATTAAGAGCAGTATTTTCCAGAGTGGGTGCTGCAGGATTTTACCCTGCAGCTGTTTTAAAAAGTAGTTTGGGCCGGGGCGGTGGCTGACGCCTGTAATCCCAGCACTTTGAGGGGCCGAGGCAGGTGGATCACCTGAAGGTCAAGAGTTCCAGACCAGCCTGGCCAACATGGTGAAGCCCCATCTCTACTAAAAATACAAAATTTAGCTGGGCGCAGTGGTAGGCACCTGTAATCCCAGGTACTGAGGCAGGAGAATCGCTTGAACCTGGGAGGCAGATTGCACTGAGCCAAGATTGCACCAAGATTGTACCACTGCACTCCAGCCTGGGTGACAGAGCGAGACTCCGTCTCAAAAAAAAAGGAAAAAGAAAAAAAAAAAAATCTTGCTTCTGAAGAATGCCTCGGGGAACCTAGTTTGGGAAATACTCATTTAGGGACCTGTCGTAATGTGTGCAGGGGTCCTCTCACAGACGTGTCCTAATTAACCACACCCACTTCTGCTGCTGGAACTCTGAGCACAGGCAGAATGACACTAAAATATTCAGCATTGAAAGGACACAAGATGGGAACCATTTGCAGTTCCAAAATACTGCTTCACGCCAGGCTGCATGTTGCCTTATGAACGCTGGGCACCTCGGCATCTCTCATCCAAACTCTTCCAAAACTCCCACTTATTCTTTACTCCCTTGATGGAAAAGTAGTGATGTTTGCCGCACGAATGACCTGTGACATATGATTCCCAATTGACGTGGCTGATTTAGTGGACTGTTTTTTGTTTTTATAGAGATGGGTCTCACAATGTTGCCAGGGCTGGTTTTGAACTCTTGGTCTCAAGTGATGTCCGGACTTGGCCTCCCAAAATGCTGGGATTACAGGCGTGAGCCTCCACACCCAGCCTTGAAGGATGTTTTATCCTGGCTGTCACAGGGACACGTGCCCTCCCTCACTTTGTCAGGGGAGCTGTGCTGTAGGATGTAGCCCTTTGGGGCTGCTGAGGTGAAGGATGATGGCACTTGGTAAGATTCCTCCGGGGGACTGGGGACCAGCATTTCTGCCTGCTGTAGAATCAGCACATGCTGGGATTGGCACCACAGGGCGGCCAAGGAGGGAGTGTCAGGAAGCAGTCAGGGCCGAAGGCCTTTTCATACCCCGGGAGGTGACCACTTGGGGCCCCGACGGTCAGGGCTGGCAGCCCGGGAGGACTGTTAGACACTGGGGTGGATGCTGCTGCAAGCACAGGGGCTTTCGGGGGCATCTTCTGGTCGCTGGGCTTCCTGGGCTAACAAGAGAGACCCTTCCAGCTCCCCTTGACCCTCACTGGCCACCAGAGCCCCCTCAAGCACCCCTGAGCATGGCTCCTCCTGCGCCTCTGGTATCTCCACTGGGACCCCATGTCCCTGGACTTCCTGGTCCCCCTCCTGGCTGCCCTTCTCCTCTTCCTCTGCCCCCCTGCCCTCCACCATCCTGGCTCCGTCCCCACCGCCCAGTGCAGCCCTGGTTGGGGACTTGAGGTTCTGAGTGGCGGCCAATATGTCGGCCTGGAGCTGCCGGGAGGAATCCAGGGCTTCCTCAGGCCGGCTGTTGGGGGCTCTGTCGGGGACTTCACTGAAGGCCCGGGGGCCCCCGGCCCGGTCACTCTGGTCCACGTACTTCTTCTTGGGGAAGGATGACGGGTAATAGGCCGAGGCCTTGTGCTTCTGCCGGGTGATGACCGCGGCACAGACGATGAACATCAGCAGAAAGGCCAGGGAGCCCACCACAGCAATCAGCATCACGTACTGGCGGAAGAAGTCCACGATCCCATCCAGGAAGTTGGTGGGGGGTGATGGGCCCCCCAGGGTTGTGGGCTGGGGCCCCATCGATGTGGGGCTGAGGGCCGGGGTCCAGGGTGGCGGAAGGCTCGGGGAGGAGGCCGACGAGCCCTCAGCCTCCCCACTACCCGCCACATCCTCCAGGAACGTGGCCTTCAGGGGCACAGAGTGGGTGTCAGTAGTGGGCACAGACCCCAGGAGCAGCAACAGAGGGATGAGGAGGCTGGGGGCTGCCGCCGAAACCATGGTGCCCCCAGGACCTGTGAGACAGGAGGGAGGAGAGAAGTCATGGCGGGACTCTAGAGTGTCAGGATTCAGAAACAGGCTCACCAGCCCCCAGGAGGAACAGGGAGCATGAAACACCTTCTAGCGAGTCCCTTCCATTCCCAGGGCCTGAGCCTGGCTGGTTCAGCTGTGGAGTACAGATGTGCTCCCCCACTTCCCTGGAGGTCCCGGAGGTCAGGGGCTGAATCTTATTCATCTGGGCCTCCCCAGGGTTTGGCCCGATATCTGGTATACAGTAAGTGCTCAATAAATGTACCGATTGACGTGGCTGAATTAATAATGATAACTTACACTTTTGTGGCTTTATGTGTCAGCCACTGTTTTAAGTTTCTTACATGGAATTTCTCAATGAATCCTGATCGCTGCCCAGTGTGGGAGGTTCTATGATTAGCCCCATTTTGCAGATGAAAAAACTGAGGCTGAGAGGGACATGGTGACTTGCCAGAGAAGAGTTGGGTCTGGATCCAAGCAGAAAGGGAGAAATGATGGCAGGGCTGAGTAAGTGAGAAACCGAGTGAGTGACTGAGGTTGCTGAGTGACACCTCACCCCCTACCCACAACTCTGGGACCCTTCCCTCCAGCCCCCATCCTCTCTGTGGTCCCATTCCCCTCAGGGTCTCGTCCCATGCACTGGGCGGCCAAAGTGGCTCCACGCGGCCACAACCTGGTGGTTCAGGGGCTTTCTCAAACCTTCCGCCAGCCCAGCTCTACCTTATTCTGCAAAAGATTCCTAGCAGGGCGGGCGCAGTGGCTCACACCTGTAATCCCTGCACTTTGGGACGCCAAGGTGGGCAGATCACTTGAGGTCAGGAGCTCGAGACCAGCCTGGCCAACATGGTGAAACCCCATCTCTACTAAAAATACAAAAATCAGCCAGGCATGGTGTCGTGCCCCTGTAATCCCACCTACTTAGGAGGCTGAGGCAGGAAAATCGCTTGAACCCGGGAGGCGGAAGTTGCAGTGAGCCGAGATCGCGCCACTGCACACTCCAGCCTAGGCGACAGAGCGAGAACCTATCTCAAGAAAAAAAAAAAGATTCCTAGGGTTTGAAGCCTCCAGGTCTCTGAGCTAGGCAGGGGTCATGGATGCCAGGGGCATGCATAGACAGCCCCCTGTGGCTGCCCTCACCCCCAGGCTCCAA
Source organism: Nomascus leucogenys (assembly GCF_006542625.1). NCBI lineage: Eukaryota > Metazoa > Chordata > Mammalia > Primates > Hylobatidae > Nomascus > Nomascus leucogenys. Next base: position 75,722,043 of record NC_044390.1, read on the forward strand.
GCAGGAGCCAGGATGGGCCCCGGGGTGGGGAAGTCCTGGTTCCCGAGACAAAGCTGAGCTGCCGATGAGCCCCACCTCCACTAGATGGGAACCAGATGAGCCGGGGGCCTCCCTGCCCCGATGGAAGGCTGCTCCCGGGTGAACCCCAAGACCCCACCTGGCCCAGACAGCCCGGCTGATGAATTAATTCCTCATAGCCAGAGTTGATAGAGGAGCTGAGTTTCAAAACACCATCTCTCCCAGCCGATGTGAGCTGGGGGCTCCCAGCTGCTCAAACCCAGGGACAATTCACTGTGCTGTCCTCTGAGAACCCCTGCCCCGCCCAGGCTCAGGTCCCGGAAGCTGGCTTGGGTCTAAAAGCTTCAACACGGAAAAGCCTTAGGATATCCTGTCCTGAGGCCTGAGGGAACTGAGGTGGAGAGACAGAGGCCCAGAGAAGGCAAAGGGCAGGCCCAGGGCCACACAGCAAGTTCCGGGCTGGAGGAGGAAGCCAGGTTCCCAAGGCCTTGGCTATGGTCACATCTCCAGCACCTGGGCCTCAGGGCCTGCTGGGTGAAGCAGAGGACGCTACCTTCCCCACAGGTACCATGAGGATTCTGGAGGTGAGGTAGGAACCAGGTTGGGCCATTTAGGGGCTTGTTCCAGGTGACCTGAGGCTTCTCCGTGACATGGCTTTCATTGAAATTAATTGCATCAGCCGGGTGCGGTGGCTCATGCCTGTAGTCCCAGCACTTTGGGAGGCCAAGGTGGGAGGATCATCTGAGCTCAGGAGTTCAAGACCAGCCTGGTCAACACGGCAAAATTCTGTCTCTACTAAAAACACCAAAAATTAGCCAGGCCTAGTGGCACACACTTGTGGTCCCAGGTACCAAGGAGACTGAGGTGGGAGAATCGCCTGAGCCCGGGAAGTTGAGGCTGCAGTGAGCGGAGTTGGCGCTGCACTCCAGCCTGTGTGACAGAGCAAGAACCTGTCTCAAAAAAAAAAAAAAAAAAGAAAAGAAAAGAAAAGAAAAAAAGAAATTAAATGTGAACAAACTGGCTTAGATGGCAAAAAATAAAACAATAATTCCAGGACATAGAAAGAGGCAAAATTGGCCAGGCGTGGTGGCTCACACTTGTAATCCCAGCACGTTGGGAGGCCGAGGCTGGAGGATTGATTGAGGGCAGGAGTTTGGGCAACATAGTAAGACCCCACCTCTACAGAGAAATAAAAAAGTAGCCAGGCCTGGTGGTGTATGCCTGTAGTCCCAGCTACTTGGGAGGATCGCTTGAGCCCAGGAGTTCAAGACCAGCCTGGGCAATGTAAGGAAACCTCCATATCTATGAAATATATTAAATTATTTCAATTTTTAAAAAAAGAGACAAAGCTTCTCAGGGGCTCATTTTAAATGAGCTGGTCACCCGTGCTTTCCTCGTGGGTACTCATCTAAGCCCTTTTCATGCCTTTAATCCTACAGGAGCCCTGGGGCAGCTTCATTATCCCCATTTTACAGATGAGGAAACGGAGGTTGAGAGACAGTGACTTCCCCAAGGACAGACAGATGGTGAGTAGCTGAGCTGGGATCTGAATCTTCCTCTGTCTGATCCCAGGAGTTTACACGCACATTCACACACACCACACTCACACTCATACACAGCCATACACACACATGCACACCCACCACACACACAACCATTCACACATGCCACACACTCACACACACATCCCCAAACACACCCCACACATAATCATGCACACACATGCCACACACACACACACCCATATACACACATGCACAGACTACGCACACAATCATACACACACATGCACACACCCCACATGCAACTATGCACACACATGCCACACACACACTCACCCATATACACACATGCATATACTACACACACAATCATATACACACATGCACACACACCACACACACAAACATGCACACACACCACACATACCCATATACACCCCACACACAACCACGCACACACATGCCACACACACACACACCCCTATACACACATTCACATACTACACACAATCATACACACATGCACACACTACACATATATGCATACACTCCACATACACACAACCATACACATACACCACACACACTCACCTACACAACCACACACACATGCACACACCACACACTCTGAGCCAGGAATGGCTTGTTCCCGCTGGTGGACATCACCTGTCAGATGCTAAATGAGGAAAGGACCCCCTCCCCTCTCTGGCACCTGTTAGCAAAGGTTCCTACAGACAACCTTGAGCTTTGGGGTCTGTGACCTGCCAGTCCCCTCTCTGCCTCCCACCCCCAGTCAAGCCCAGGAGAGAGCTTTCGTGGCAACAACTACCACTTCTCACTGCAGAGGGCAGCTGGGACCACCGGTGGCTGGAGACCCACTCAAGTTCTGGCTGAGTCAAGAATCCCAGCTCCATCGCATCCAGCTCTGTGGTCTGGCTCCTGTGGGCCTCACATTCCACATCCATAAGTTGGGACAGGGTGACCACAGGTAGCACCTCTCAGAGCTGTTAGGGCCAAATGAGACAACTTTCAGAGAGTGCCTGGTGCAGAGTAGCTGAGCCCCGAGGAAAGATGGGGTCTGGGGTAGCTGAATTCCTTCCCTAGCCGAGCTCCAGGTTCAGCCAGCAATTTCCCACCCTGAGTCGACAAATGAGCACCGTCGCCGGATGGGAACACGCGCTCACTGTCTGTTCCGGCCGCCACCCAGGGAAAGACCAACCTTTTCACCCCGTTCTGTGAAACCTCTTCAGCTCTGGCCGCCGAGGAATGCAGAACCAAACACACACATGCACACACATACACCTACACATGCACACATACACCTACACACACATACACATGCAACACACACACACAGACACACACACGAAGTTGGAGGCAGAGGGCAAGAAAGGAGAACACGCAAACTGCCACTGGCTCTTTAAGGCTGAGACCCTGACTCTCAGAGTCCCCTGCACACCACGACCCCTCCTGGCTTCCAGGGAAAGGTGGGGGCAACGTGTGGAGGACCCAGCCCCACCTGCAGTCAGCAGAGCCTCAAAAAAGATGGTTGTGTGGCCCTGGACAGTCCCTGCCCTCTCTGGGCCTCAGTTTCCCATCTGTGGAATGAAGCACTGTTCTGGACAGCTCTGAAGTCATTATTCTGCCTACCAGGTACCCCCCACCTCCCCCCGGACCCTGATTTTTTCAAGGGCTCAGAATCTCACAGGCCATTAGGAGCTGGGATCAGGCGCAACGTTTCTTGCTTCACCTTAGAGGTAACTCAGGTCCAGAGACTGGAAACAGCCTGCCCAGGTCACACAGAAAGTCAGGGGTGAGCCCGGCAGAGCCCTGGACAGAGAAGCCTGTCTTGGTATATCCCAGAGGAGGTCACTTCCCGGCTATGTGTCCTTGGGCTGGGCATGTCACCTCTCTGAGCCTCAGTTTCCATATCTGTACAATGGGGATAAGAGCCACATCCCTGGACTGCTGTTAGGACAAGATGCGGCCATGCCTGGCACATAGTGGGTGCCAATTAGCAGGTACCACGTGATTGCCCAGGACTCCCTGCCTGGGGACATGTCAGGCAGGGCTGGCCGTGTGTAAGTGTGACAAATGCCCTAAGATGGTCCTGAGTATGTGGAGGAGTGCAGATCCACCCCTGAGGCCTGGGGACCCCAAGACTTGAAGCTAGGGGACCGGGGGCTGCCCCACCCCCACCCAGAGACTGGTGGCCTTTGGGGGAGGGGCGGCCCACGGAAACCTGGCTTCAATTAGTGGCCTTGTGTGGGGGAGGGGGTTCTGGTTGGAGCACTGCACATGCCCCCAACCCCAGGGCCAGCCAAGGACAGGGACCTGGGCCCCTGGAGGTCTGGATGGGGAAGGGGGTCCTAGGGGAAGGGGGTCCTAGAGGCACAATCCCTCTCCACACACACACACACACACACACACACACACAGAGCAGCATGGACACACAATATAAAGACACACAACACAGGCACACCGACTCACACAGCACTGAGACACCCGACAGCGCTCTCATGGCCTATGCACACAATACACAGAGAACACACACGGACACACAACACATACACATACACAACCCCCTGACACACAGCCAATCCCTGCACACAGGACGATACCATCCACATCACCCTCACACAGATCCTGGAAGCAACAGCCTGGCGTCCACTTGCAGAGAAGTGGAAGCAACACACCCCCTATACCAAGGCCCCAGCCGCACACACACAAAACTCTGGCCCACCCTGGCCCACCCCAGCACCGCACATGGGACTCAGATTCCACCACACTCATGCACACAACACCAAACACACACTCAAAGCCCACACACACTTAGAGAGGCCCCCCAGAGTGCTCCGACAGTCCCCAGTCCCTAAGCTCCAAGATAGCTCCAGGCTCTCAGGACAGAGGAGGGGACCCCAGGACTCACCAGTTCCTTGGCGTACAGGACTGGGTGCTCCTGCCGAATGGAGCAAGAGTGGGGGGTGCCTGGGCTGGAAGAGGCAGTCCGTGCTGGTGCCCGGGGCTGCTCTGGGCTGGCGCCTGCCCGCCCTCCCTCCTCCCGTCCCTCCTCCCGTCCCTCCTCCTTCCTCCCTCCCCGGCTGGGCCGCAGGGCCAGCTTGATTTCATTAAGAGGGTTTGGGGTGGGGACAGGGGGAGGGGAGGGGCTACTCTCGGGCCACACGCAATCCCACCCTTGCTCACACTCCCGCTCTGGGGAAGACCAGATGCGGCACTTCCTCCCTGACCTCGGGTCCCCAGGGCAGGCTGAGACAGACAGACAGACAGACAGACAGACAAGGCTGTCCTGCAGCGCTCCCCCAGACAGTGAGCTGGGGTTCTGCCCACCCTGCTGCGCAATACCCTCCAAAGGGGACAATGTCAGGGAGGTTCAGAGGCCTCTGGAAGTGGGAAGGAAAATTCCCCGTCCTTGTGTGGCTCAGGCTTCCAGGCTCAGGGTGCAGCGTGGCAGCTGGGATTCGTTTTAGAGAGAGGCCTGATGGTGGGTCCAAGCCTGAGACAGGGAGCCCAGCTCTGTCCTTCCCTCTCCAGACATCAGTTTCCCATTTATAGCGATGGGCAGGAAGCTTTCTGGGCTACCCCTGACTCTGATGTTCTGGGATCTGTGGCCTGTGCACAATGTCCCCAAATAATAGTAGCTTGAATAGGAGTTGGAGCCCCATTTCAGAGGGGGAAAGTGAGGCAGGGTGAGTTTTAATGGTTCAAGCAGGGTCCTGAGGTGAGTCAGTGGCAGGCCTTGGAACCAGGACATCTGGCTGACCTGAGGAGTCCTGTGGATTAGCAGCCCCTTGCATTCATTCATTCATTCATTCATTCATGCATTCATTCAGCAAGTGCTCAATGAACACCTGTAGCAGGCCACGCACTGTGCTAAGCAGGTTCCAGAGGTGAATCAGGCACAGCCCAGCCTTGGGGAGCTCACAGACTCCCAGGGAGAAGGACACCGAGGTAAATTACTTTTTTGCCAAACAGAAAAGGGTCAGGTCAAGGGCTCAGAGAACCCCAAGACAGAGAGATCAATCCCCCAAGGGAAAGAGGCAGGACGCCATCCTGGAGGGCATGCCTGTGAATGAGCAGGAGCGGGAAAAGCAGGCCCTGGAAAGGCATTCTGCATGGAATGACCAGCGTGGGTAAAGGTATGGTGGCTGGGAATGCCACCACGCACAAGCCACCTCAATTAGATTAGGCTGGAGCATGGACCAAAGAGAGGATCACGTAGTAAGGGTCGGAGACATTGACAGGAGCCGGGCTACAGTCTCGGAAGGTTGGAGGCAGTACGGAGCCAGTGAGGGTTTGGAACAGGGGAGTGCATGAAGGATGAGTGCGTGCACTCGGGGTAGGAACCAAGCCTAGATTATCATTATTCCCTGCAATGGTCCCAGCAGCCCTCACTCACCCCCAGAAAACTGGGACACTCATTTGCTTGGGATATAAAATCAGAGACTTTCCCATCTTCTCTGGAAATCACCCCAAACCCTGCATCTTACAGGGAACAGGGGACCATCCACCAATACACGCACACACACATTCATGCACACACATGTCCCAGGGGCAAGTGGCCACCCACAGACATGTTGTAGTGGCTGCGCCCACTTTAAGGTGGCCAGGGGTGTTCCAGTCCTACCTGACCTGTCTTAGACCAGACATGGGGTGGGCAGGGGCAGCCAAACCTCCCCCAGGGCCCACCAGCAGGGGACGAGGCCCTTACCCAACATTCTGAGGGCTGCAGTCTGGGGACCCTGGGACGTCGAGGAGCAGGGACACAACCAACCCAAATAGAGCCTGCTCCCTGTACAGGTGGCCCCGGAGGCCCAGCCTGAGGGAAGCTCTTGGAGTCCCCTTCCCCTCATTCTGTGCTTCTCCCTCCTGGGCAGAGCATCCCCCTGAAGGAGGGGTAGTAAGGGTTGGAGACATTGGCAGGAGCTGGGCTACAGTCTTGGAAGGTCACCTAGGAGGCAGTAGGGAGTCAGTGAGGGTTTGTTCTGGGATCTGTGGCCTCACAATGCCCCCAGTGATAGTAGCTTGAATAGGGGTTGGAGCCCCATTTCACAGAGGGGGAAAGTGAGGCTGGTGAGTTCTAATGATTCAAGCAGGGATCTGAGGTGAGTTAGTGGCAGGCCCTGGAACCAGGACGTCTGGCTGACCTGAGGAGTCCGGCGGATTAGCAGCCCCTTACATTCATTCATTCAGTCATGCATGCATTCATTCATTCATTCATTCACCCAGCAAGAGGCAGACAGACCCACTTCAAATCCTGCCTCCACCATGTCCTGCCCCACATGGAGCCTCTGTTTCCTCCTCTGTAAAATGGAGATGGAGACTCCCTACTACTCGGAAGCTGGCGGAGGAAGGCAGAGGAGCTAGGGAGCATGCATGTGCTCAGCAATGTCAAAAGCACAGGCCAAGGCCAAGGGTATAGTTCCCTGTTGCTGCTGTAACAAATGACCACAGATTAGAGGCCAGAAGCCACTCACATTCATGGTCTTGCAGTTCTTGTGGTCAAGAGTCCTAAACGGGCCTCGTGAAGCTAAAAATCAAAGTGTCAACAGGGCTTGCGTTCATTCTGGAGTCTTTGGGGGAGAATCTGTTTTTTCACCTTTTCAAGTTTCTAGAAGCTGCTGGCATTCCTTGGCTCTTAGGCTTCTTCCTCCACCCTCCCGGCCAGTGGTAGCAGGCGGGGTCCTTTTCATACCGCCATCTCTCTTCCAGTTCCCTTTCCCACATTGAAGGCCCCTAGTGATGACATTGGCCCCACCCTGATGATCCAGGATAATCTCCCTGAGAGCCTTACTTAACCATATCGGCAAATCCCTTTTGCCAAATAAGGTGTGACACACTCAGCTGGGTGCAGTGGCTCACACCTGGAACCCTTGCTACTCAGGAGGCTGAGTGGTAGGATCACTTGAGGCTAGGAGCTCAAGACCAGCCTGGGCAATCTAGTGAGACCCTGTCTCTAAAAATTTTTTTTAATTAGCTGGGTGCGACACATCCCTATGATCCCAGCTACTTGGGAGGCTGAAGTGGGAGTATTGCTTGAGCCCAGCAGTTCAAGGCTACAGTGAGCTATGATCGTGACACCGCACTCCAGCCTGGGTGACAGAGCATGACCTCAAATCTTAAAAAAAAAAAAAAAAAATGGTAACATACTTCCAGGTTCCAGGGATTAGGCTGTAGGCATCTTTATGGGGAGGGGCATTATTCTGCCTGCCACCCCAAGTTGAATATTACTATTACTGGCTCCCTATGGGGCTGGAATCATCCACCCGCAAAGCACTGGGTTTTGCTCCCCCAGCACCGTGCCTCAAACACAGCAGGCCCCTTATGTGCTTGTGGGGAACTGAATGAATGCAGGAAGCCCACTTGGTGGACACAGAAACTGTGGTTCATGCTGGTGCGACCTGCCCAGAATCAGTTAGCATGTTGGGAGGTCAGAGCCCTTTTTTTCTGCAGCAGCCCCCGTGTCAGAAAATCTGAAAATGGAAGGCCGGGCGCGGTGGCTCACATCTGTAATCCCAGCACTTTGGGAGGCCGAGGCAGGCGGATCACGAGGTCAGAAGATCAAGACCATCCTGGTTAACACAGTGAAACCCTGTCTCTACTAAAAATACAAAAAATTAGCTGGACAAGGTGGTGGGTGCCTGTAGTCCCAGCTACTCAGGAGGCTGAGGCAGGAGAATGGCGTGAACCCGGGAGGCGGAGCTTGCAGTGAGCCGAGATTGCACCACTGCACTCCAGCCTGGGCCACAGAGCGAGACTCCGTCTTAAAAAAAAAAAAAAAGAAAATCTGGAAATGGGACCACCCCCCTCCCAAGGGGCCCATTCCCCAAAATAGGGCTCCTACCTCCCTCTGTCCTGTTGAAGGGCTTTCCCACCATGTCAACACACCACACATCACACACTACACACACACACACACACACACACACAGCCTGTCCTTAAACTTGAGCATCCCTACCCATAATCTGAGGACAAAGCAATGACAATGTCAGTCACTGATCAGAAGCAAAAAAGGAGCCCCAAGTCCCAGCCCCAGCTCTGGCAAAAACTGTGGGCAACGGAGCAAATCACTGCCTTTCTCTGGGCTGCGACTAAATGTGGGGTTAGACTAGATGCTTGGCACAAACCTGCCAGCACTAAGACTCCAATGCTCTGGTACTCTAAATTTCATTCATTCTACAAATATTTCTTTTTTTATGTCAATATATTTTAAAATTTCTTTTTTTTTTTTTTTTTTTGAGACAAGGTCTCACTCTGCCACCCAGGCTGCAGTGCAGTGGTGCAATCACAGCTCACTGCGGCCTCGACCTCCTGGGCTCAGGCAATCCTCCCACCTCAGCCTCCCAAGTAGCTGGGATTACAGGCATGAGCCACCACACCCAGTCAATGTATTTTTAAATTTCTAAAAAAAATTTATGGACACATAATAGTTGTACATATGTATACAAATATTTCTTTTGACCTTAATTGCACACAGACCAAGGTCAGGCCCTGGGAGGCAGTGATGGACAAACAGAACAAAGAGTTTACAGAGTAGCAGGGAAACTTGCAATGAGCAAGTAAACAAACAAATGAATATCTAACTGCAAAGTGGGCTAAGAGTTGGAAGCGGTAGTTCAGGGGCCAAAAGAGCACTTGCCTGGGAGGCTAGTCTGGCCCCGAGCCTCATAGGGGCCTCCATGAAGAGGTGACAGTAGAGCTGCTCTTAAAGATGAGGAGGAGGCATTTAGAAAGGCAAGGACACAAGGGGGTGTCCGGTCACCATCAGCCCATGCAAAGGCCCCGAGGTGGGCGGCAGCGCAGCCCCTTCTAGGCAGCTCCTGAAGATTATTGTCATTGCAAGAGTCCAGGAGCCAGCTCTTCAGGCACCAGGAGCTCTGCCTGTTTTGTGAACTGCCATAACTTCGCCATCCAGGACAGTGGCTGGAACACCGTGGGTGCTCCATTAATGCTTGTTGACGGTGTGAATGACCACTCTGACCTCCACGCTTGCATTTTCTTTTTTTTTTTAAGTTATACTTTAAGTTCTAGGGTACATGTTCACAATGTGCAGGTTTGTTACATATGTATATCAACACCGCATGTTCCCACTCATATGTGGGAACCGAACAGTGAGAACACTTGGACACAGGGTGGGGAACATCACACACGCTTGCATTTTCAGGTTTGCACCAGGTAGCGCTCTGAGGGTCTGCTCCAGCGGCTCCTCGTTCATCCTAAGAGACTCTCGTTCCACGTTCTCTAGTTTGGGGGGCCTGTTGTGGGGCCCAGCCGGTATGTTCCTTGTGGACTGCACTAGCATGGTTCCCAGGGGCGCAGGCAGGCCTGTGGCACGGAGCAGGCTGTGCCACTCACTTGTAGCCTGTAATTTCAGAGGCATAGAGTGGCACCTGGGCCCTCTGCCCGGCCTAGAAGGGATTCAGAGACCTCACCCTGTGCCCGCCGTGCAATTAGCCGCTGGGGTCCCCACCCTGGTGGGCAGGCATGGCTAGGGAGGCAGGGAGGGTGAGGGGAAAACCCACCCCACCTCGGTCTGTGCCAGGGTCCTCCCCATCTGCTCCAGGGGCGGCCACCCTGCCCACCACAGCCCCTAGCTCCAGCCCCTCGTGGGTGCAGGGTCTCTTCTAATTACACAGCCCCAGTGGCCACTGGAGCCTGTCCTCTGGGCAAAAATAGGCCAAGCCTTTCATGTGGCAAGAGAGGCCTGGGCTGTGGCCCCATTACAGCACAGGCCTGGCCTTTGGAGGGACACCCGTGGAGTGGCCTCCCGCCTGGCACTCCAAGGAGGCAGAGTAGCCTTTTCCCTGAGGACGCTGGCAGAGTGTGGGGTGGGTTTTTCTCCCAACCTCCCTGCCTCCCTGGCCATGGCTGCCCAGCAGGGTGGAGCTCTAGGTGTGTTGTGAAACCTCCTTGGGCCTCAGTTTCCCCACCTGTAAACCAGACATTTTCACTTGTTCCCCAACTGTTGACTGAGCACCTGTGTGTGCCAGGAACTGTGCTGGGCACAGAGAGACAGCAGTGAAGGAGGCAGATGCTGCCACACCTTCTCTTGGGCTGTTCCCCCTGCCTGAAGCACTGTCCTCCACAGCCGCTCCACTGTCCTCCACTGTCCTGACCACCCCTACGCACCCTGAATCTATGTCATCACCACCTCCAGGAAGCCCTCCCTGCATGCCAGCCTCTGGAGAGGGAGAGCAGCAGCCTCCTCTACACTCCTGTACCCTCTGGGCTCCTGGCTTTGAGCCCTGAGCACACTGGGCTGTAATGCCCTGTTTACGTGCCTCTCTAGATTGGGAGCTTCTCAGGGCCAGAATCCAGGCCTTTACTGTCACTCTATCTGTGTCACCCACGCCTGGAATATAGTAGATGCTCAACAAATGCCCTCCCACTAGCCAGTGCAAACTGCTCATGCTATAGATGGGGAAACTGAGGCTGAAGGAGGAGACAGGATTCACTGGGGATACATTGATATTATTTTGCTTGTTTGTGGGTTGATTTAACCAATATTTGCTAGGCAACTGCTCCACAGCAGCTCCTGCGTGGACACTGCAGGGCAGCCAAGAGCAAGACAGATCAGACTCCCGCCTCAGAGAGCTCCGGGTAAGGGAGGCAGACAAGAAATAAATCAACCAGCAAAGAGGGAAGGTAACCCGACACTGTGAAGTGCTGTCAGGGAAACGGAAAGGACCAGGAGACAGGGAGTAGCTGGGAAGCGGGTGGGGCGGGTGCCCGGGCAGCTATTTTAGCCATTGTGCTCAAGGATGGCCTCAAGAGAGGTGTCTGAATGGACACCTGCAGAATCAGGAGAACCAGGTATGCAAGAGCAGGAGGAAAAGCTTCCAGGCCAAGGGGACGACAAGTACAAGGACCGTGAGGCAGGAAAGGGTTTGGCAGGAAACCTCCTCTGAGGAAATAAGACTGCGCACTGCTGATCCGTTCTTACCAGGGGGCAGTTCGAGCTAGGAAATTGGGAGACTGACATTAGCTCCTGGCTCTGCCCCTCCCACACTGTGATCTGAGCCTCACTTTCCCTTCCTATACCAGGAAGGGTCAGAGGAGGCATCCGTAAGCTCTGACGTTCTGTGATTCTTAGTAAATTTTCCACTTGTTTCAACAACCATCCCTTCTCCCACCCCCAGCAAATAACAGGATGCTCACCCACTGCTGGTGGGAGAGAAAAATGGCACAGCCACTTTGGAAAAATGGTTTGGCGGTTTTTATATAGTTAGCCATCCACTTCTCATCTGACCCAGCAATCTCACTCCTAGGCATTATCCAAGAGAAATAAAAACACACATCCACACAAAGACACAAACACAAAAGATAAAAGTGTCCATGGCAGCTTTATGCATAACAGCAAAAAACTGGAAGCAGCCCAAATGTCCATCAACAGGAGAATGGATGCACAGACGGTGCCATGCTATGCTTGCATGATGGAGTACTACTCACCAGTGAACAGGAACAAGTGTGGACGAATGCCACAGACACGTGGAGCAAAAGAACTCAGTCCAAAAGAACACACGTCTCCATGAAGTTCTAGAACACAGGCAAAACTAATAGGCCAGGCAAGGTGGTTCATGCCTGTAATCCCAGCACTATAGGAGGCAGAGGCGGGGGAATTGCTTGAGTTCAGGAGTTCAAGACCAGCCTGGGCAACATAGTGAGATCCCTGTCACTACAAAAAAATGTAAAAGTAGCCAAGTGTGGTACTAATCACCTGCAGTCCCAGCTACTCAGGAGGCTGATGCTGGAGGATTGCTTGAGCCCAGGGGTCAAGGCTGCAGGGAGTCATGGTCATGCCACTGCACTCCAGCCTGGGCAACAGAGCAAGAAAACAAAACAAAACTAAGCTATGGGGTCAGAAGTCAAAAGAGCAATTACCCTTGGGGAGTACTGCCCAGGAGGGGCACAAGGACCCTTCTGGGGGTGGACCTGTGTAAGATCTATACCTGGTTAGTGGTGGTTAGGTGGGTAGTTAGTTGGTGGTTAGTGGTGGTTAGGTGGTTAGAGGGGTGGTTAGTGGTCATTAGGTGGGTGGTTAGGTGGTTAGGTGGGTGGTTAGTGGTCATTAGGTGAGTGGTTAGTGGTCATTAGGTGGACGGTTAGGTGGTTAGATGAGTGGTTAGTGGTCATTAGGTGGGTGATTAGGTAGGTAGGCAGTTAGTGGTCATTAGGTGGGTGGTTAGGTGGGTGGTTAGTAGTGGTTAGAGGTGGTTAGGTGGGCAGTTAGGTAGTTAGGTGGGCGGTTAGTTGTGGTTGGGTGCTTAGGTGACTAGGTGGGTGGCAGAGTGGTTAGGTGGGTGGTTAGGTGACTAGGTGGGTGGCAGGGTGGTTAGGTGGGTGGTTAGTGGTGGTTAGGTGGGGGTTAGTGGTGGTTGGGTGGGCAGTTAGTGGTGGTTAGGTGTTTAGGTGGCAGATTAGTGGTGGTTAGTGTTGGTTAGGTGGGTGGTTAGTGGTGGTTGGTGGTGGTTAGGTGGGTGGTTAGTGGTGGTTAGGTGGGTGGTTAGTGGTAGGTGAGTGGTTAGTGGTGGTTGAGTGGGTGGTTAGGGGTGGTTAGGTGGTGGTTAGTGGTGGTTAGGTGGATGGTTAGTGGTAGTTAGGTGGGGGTTAGTGGTAGTTAGGTGGGTGGTTAGGCAGGTGGTTAGTGGTGGTTAGGTGGGTGGTTAGTGGTGGTTAGGTGGATGCATACATGGAAAAATCAAGCTATAGTCTTCAGATGTGTGCCCTTCATGTAGGTTATGACTCCCTTAAAAGGTTTTTTTAAATAATAAATCACCCTGCATCCCTTTCTTCTGGGGCGAGTGACCCCCCGGCTGAAGGCCAGGGGTCTTAGAGCTTCCGGTGGCTGCAGTGGCCCAGCCGGCTGCACACTCCATGTCAACATTTATATTCCCCAGGGCCTAGTGTAAGATGTGGCTTCATCAGCCCAGCATGGAAGCCAGATGGGCCCGGCAGGAATGTAAACGCTCACCGCACTGCAGACCCGGCTCTGGTGCCCTGCTCTGCCAACTGTTCACTGGTGCCCTTGGGCCAGTCACTACCAGGAGCCTCACTGGCCAGCAGGAGAAGGAACAGAGGCGATGCTTCCGAAGATGCTTTACAGCCATGGTGGAAATGGGGGCCCTGTCTGTCTTTGAGTCCTTGAGCAGGAGAGGGGCTAGTGGAGAATGAGAAATAGTGAAGGCTTGAAGCTGAAATTAAGGGGCCCTGAGCTACCCAAATTCTCAGGTAAGTCACCTCACATTTCTCCTGCTCTCCCTCCACTTCCTTGCTTTACATGAAAGCCATTTCTTCCCTCTTCCTCTCCCCTCCGCTCCCTTCCTCCCCTTCCCTTCCTTTCTCTCTCCTCCTCTGCCCTCTTTCCCTTCTCTTCCCTTCCCTCCCTTCTCCTTCCTTCCCTCCTCCCATCCTCCCCCCCTTCCTCCCATCCTTCCCGTCCCTCCTCCCCTCCTCTTTCTCTCTCCGCCTTCCTTTCCCTTCCTTTATTCCTCTCTCTTTCTCTCTCTCTGTCTCAACAAATACTTATTAAGCACATACTATGCGCCAGACACTTTCCAGGCAAAGAACAACACAGATTAAAAATCTCTATTCTAGTGGGGTGCGGTGGCTCACGCCTGTAATCCCAGCACTTTGGGAGGCTGAGGTGGGCATATCACCAGAGGTCGGGAGTTCAAGACCAGCCTGGGCAACATGGCGAAAACCCGTCTCTACAAAAAATACAAAAATTAACTGAGCATGGTGGTACGCACCTGTAGTCCCAGCTACTCGGGAGGCAAAGGTGGGAGGATCACCTGAGCCCAGGAGGTCAAGTCTGCAGTGAGCTGTGAGCATGGGTGACCTAGCAAGACCCTGTCTCAAAAAAAAAAAAAAAAAAAAAAAAAATTCCTGTCCCAGCCAGGCACAGTGGCTCGCCCGTGTAATCCCAGCACTTTGTGAAACCGAGGCAGGAGGATCTCTTGAACCCAAGAGTCTGAGACCAGCCTGGACAACATGGCAAAACCCTGTGTCTACCAAAAAAAAAAAAATAGCCAGGCATGGTGGTGGGCACCTGTAGTCCCAGCTACTTGGGAGGCTGAGGATGAAGGATCACTATAGCCTGGGAGGCGGAGGTTGCAGTGAGCTATAATCGCACTACCCTGGGCAATAGAGCAAGACCCTGTCTCAAAAAAGAAAACAAATGAACAAACACACAAAAAATTCAGGTCCCTGCAGAGGGACCCTGCAGAAGGGGGCCGAGCATTGAAAAGCTTGCTTCATGAGGCCACGAGGCGTGGAGGAGGTGGGAGTCAGTATGGAGGTAAACAGAGCAGGGGTGGGCGGCCTCCATGCAAAGACCCTCAGGAGGCGGGACAGCGAGCAGGGAGTTGCTCAGAGGAGGAGCCCCAGCAGCGGGAAGGGCAGTGCTAAGATCCTCAGGTGGGGGCGCCTGCGTGTTCTTGGAGTGGAAGAGAGCCTGGCATAGCTGGAACAGAGTGAGTTAGGGGAGAGTGGGAGAATGTGGGGCCCCTGTGGGCATCAGCAGGGGTTTTGGCTTTTTACTACGAGTGAAGAAGATCAACCGTGGGTCCCTGAGTGTGTAAAGCTTCACCACTCCCTTCCTCTCCTTGCATCAAACCCCCTCATCCCCATCCTCACTGCCCCTGCCCCCATTCACACACATACACCCTCTTGGGACCCTGATCAAGAGACAGCGCAGAGCCCCATCTCTGGGGAATGGAAGAAGCTCTACAATAAGACCTCACGAAGGTGACCAGCCTGGCCAACATGGTGAAACCCCGTCTCTACTAAAAATACAAGTTAGCCAGACGTGCTCGCTTCAACCCTGGAGGTGGAAGCTGCATTGAGCCGAGATTGGGCCACTGCACTCCAGTGCAGTGTTCGAGACCCTCCAACCAGGTGTCTCTTTCCAGTGTGGAAACAGAGCAAGACTCTGTCTAAAAAAAAACAAAAAACAAAAAAAAACCACCCCATGCAGGCCATGCAGTACCCCAGACCTCCCTTGGCCCCTTCCAAACCTGAAACCAGCTTCCAACCCAGCTGTGGCTAAAAGCTTGGCACCCAGGGGTTCCTGACCAGCCACCTCCTCCAGGCAGTTGCCATGAGTCAGACTTCTGCCCCTGGGCCTAGGGACAGCCTCACAGACAGGGTCTTCCACAACACCCAGACACACCCACCAGTGGGAAAGGGCCACATCGGGGGGTGGCAGCACGGAGGTAAAACCGTCAGGATGAGCCAAGACCACCTGCCCTTCTGGGACCTCTGAGTTCTGCTGCCTCTGAGCTGGATGACCTTGAGCTAAGTTACTCAGCCACTCTGACCCTCAGTTTCCTCATCTGTTAAAATGGAGGTAATAACCCTCACTTCTCTGGGTTCTTGTGAGAATTCAGTGAGCCCTTGGCAACTGGCACTTGATAAATATGCTAATAGTAATAACAATCACAGCAACAGTAGTGACACCTGGATGGAGAGTCTTTTTTTTTTTTTTTTTTTTTGGGACGGAGTCTCACTCTGTTGCCCAGGCTGGAGAGCAGTGGCACCATCTGGGATCACCGCAACCTCCACCTCCCAGGTTCAAGAGATTCTCCTGCTTCAGCCTCCCAAGTAGCTGGGGTTACGGGTGCCCACCACCATGCCTGGCTAATTTTTGAATTTTTAGTGGAGATGGGGTTTCGCCACGTTGGCCAGGCTGGTCTCGAACTTCTGGCCTCAAGTGATCTGCCCACCTCAGCCTCCCAAAGTGCTGGGATTACAGGTGTGAGCCACCGCGCCCGGCTGACAGAGTCTGTATCACACCATCTGGGCAGCAGCTAACACAGAAGCCTGATATACAGCAGGCACTCCACAAGGCTATGGGGTGGAAAGTGACAAAGCAATCAGCCACCCAGCCCCTATCCTCGGGGGAACGTGCGTGCAGACCCAGGGCTCACCTCCCCACTTCAAACCCACAGCCCAGCTGGGGCTCAGGGGTGCATGAAGCCAATTGACCTCCCCAGGGCTGACTCCAACCCTTGTGAACTGGACACACGTGGGTGCTGGGCCAGGGGGGATGGGCCCAACAGCTGGAAACATCTGTTTTGAATTGTTGGTTGGAAGCACCAGCCAAGCAGCCAAGGAATTTGTGAGCTAATTTTAGGCCACAAGACCGAGAGCTCTGCAGGGCGGGCTCTCACTTCCCAAACCACAGGGGCGGGGGCTGTGGGGGCTGTGGGGACATGGAGGCCTCCACAGTACTCCTTGGATGGTCCACATTAACCCGGCAGCCAGGAACTCTCTCTCCCAGGGTGAGCATTAACTGGCACCAACTGTGTGCCAGGCTGTCCACGCCCACTCCACCCTCCCAAATCCCTAGGAGTAGGAAGGATGCTTCTCCCCATTTCCTAGGTGAGGAAGGGAGGCTGCCAGAGGTTAGCAAGTTGCCCAAGGTCATGCAACTCCTAAGCAGTGGAGCCAGGATTCAAACCAGGGTCGCCTGACTCCAAGCCTTAAACCTAAGGCCCCCCTGCTCTCTGCCCCTGCCGCTTAAATTTTGTCAGTCCCATTGCCTCGCCTCAACCCCTATGCCCTCTGCAAAGCCTCCCTTGCTAGTCCCTTTATTCAGATGTTTCCTGATTCCCTACCATGTGCCAGGCACCAGGCAGGGACAGGGAGAGAGTGGACATGAGGGACAG
This sequence comes from Nomascus leucogenys, assembly GCF_006542625.1. Taxonomy (NCBI): domain Eukaryota; kingdom Metazoa; phylum Chordata; class Mammalia; order Primates; family Hylobatidae; genus Nomascus; species Nomascus leucogenys. Next base: position 75,739,249 of record NC_044390.1, read on the forward strand.
AGGTCCCACCCGCAGGCAGCGCAAATCAATCTATCAACATCACTCTGACCGTCACCAGTGCCTTGAAAGGAAAAGGGGGTGTCCTAGTGAATATCTGGGGGCAGGGCTGCAGAGTGGCCTCTCTGAGAAGGTGACATCCAAGCTGAGGCCTAGAGGATGAGAAGATGCCAGCTGTGCAGATATCTGGGAACAGGGCCCCAGGCAGAAGAAACAGCAAGTGCAAAGGCCCTGAGGCAGCACTACCTGAAAAAGAGCAAGAAAGCTCGTGGAGCCGGTGCAGAGTGGGAGATGACGGAAGCTTTTCTCCACCCGTCCAAGCAAGGTGACCGTCAACAGATGAGATGACATCTGAGCTGGGCAGGAGTCAGGACCCAGAAGCTTCTGCTGGTGGGATTAGGCAATCCTGCTAGCCCACGCATTTGTTTGTATCCAGAAATTTGCGGAGGGGCTGCTGAACCTCTCAGGAAAATCAGTTGAAGCCTCTCCCTCTCAGGGGCTTGGAGGTCGGGCACAAAGCCAGATAACAGGGACTCCAGAAAGAGCTACCTCAAGGGAATAATGGGCCTCTCAGAACCAGGGCTGAGACTGGCCACCGTTGTGAGAACTCACCCTCGGCCACCCTGGCAGGGTCCCTGTGCCTGTGAAAGGGGTCGTGCTTGTGCCACTTTTGTGCTTAGGTCTCCCTGCCATGGGGCCCTTTCCTTTCTCCTTTTTTCTTGGCAGGAGCAGCAATAAGGCTGTCCTGATGCACATCTCGGTGTGGCGTTCTGGTTCTGCCAACCTTGGGCATAGGTGTGCCCAGTTCTGTGGGGCCCTGTGCGTGTGCTAGAAAAGAGACAGCCATCACTGCAGCCTTCCAGCCACCAAGAGATGCACAACAACCATGTTCCTGATGACACAGAAGCGCCTCTGGGTTTCCAGAAATCTTTGGGAAATGGAGTTCTGGGGATCCCACACTGCCGGAGGGGAAGCCGCAGAGCTGGGTTTCTCTACCACGGCACTTTTGGACTTCTGTGCTGTGGGGGGCTGTCCTGTGTACTGTGGGATGTTGAGGAGCATCCCTGACCACCACCCACCAGATGTCCCCTGATTGTGACAACCAAACATGTCTCCAGACATGGCCAAATGTCCCCTAGGGGACAAAATCATCCCCGAGGAAGAACCACTAGCTCAGAGCACTCCTGTTTGGGCATTAATAACTATAGGATAATGCCTGGGGCCCCTAGATTTCCTAACACTTTGGGTTTCTTTCTGTCCATTTGGGAATATTAGGAGAACACAGAAAAGTTGAAAGAAGCAAATTAAGCTCACCCAAAATCCTACACTCAATAACTAACCTCTCTTAATAATTTGGTATATTTCCTTCTGGTCATGTTTTCTTTATACTTGATAATCCTACTAGCCGTGATTTCTGGAGGACTTACCTTCTAGCCATGACTTCTGGAGGACTTACCTTTTGCAAGGCATCATGCTAAGTACTTTCCATGCCGGTCTCATTAAATCCCCAGAACACCCCTGCAAGATGATACTATTATTATTCCATTTCACAGATGAAAAAACTAAGGCTCAGAGTTCATTTAACATCATGTCATGGGCATTTTTCCATATTATCCTTCAAAAACATCATTTTCAATTGCTGAATCATGTTTGATTGATCATACATCTGGGGCTGCCTTATTTTCTTTACCTCTTCCAAGTTGCTGGAATATTCCACAAACATTTCTGAGTCACCTACTCTGGGCTAGGATCACACTAGAGACTGAGGGCAAAGATGAGTCACAATTCCTTCCCACCAGCACACACCATTTTATGCCCAGGGACTGTGTCGGCGAATACATTCGGCGAATACATGAATGAGGGGTTGAGAGACCTTGTGCCCCTAAATGCTCAGCAATCAGGTCTCTGCCCACTTCTATCCCCAGGGGCAGTACAGCATGATTACCACAAAAGTCCTCAAGGCTAACCATATTTGGACCCTAATTCACATGACGCCTCAAACACAGAGGTTTGATCTTTTGTTGACTGTCTCTAGAGGCAGTTGGGCTACATCAGTGAAAGACATTAGAAAGAGTTGTTCACCAGTGGCTCATGCCTGTAATCCCAGCACTTGGGGAGGCCAAGGCGGGCAGATCACTTGAGGCCAGGAGTTCCAGACCAGGCTGGTCAACATGGCAAAACCCCATCTCTACTAAAAATACAAAAAATTAGCTCGGTGTGGTGGTGCACACCTGTAATCCCAGCTACTCGGGAGGCTGAGGCATGAGAATCACTTGAACCCAGGAGGTGGAGGTTGCAGCGAGCTGAGATTGTGCCACTGCACTCCAGCCTGGGAGATAAAGCGCGACTCTGTCTCGAAAAAAAAAAAAATTTTGTTCACACAGGAGCTGTTTGTCATTATCTGGTTTCTCTCCCAGTGTATATAAAAAAATATCCCATCACATGGGGTGTGAGAACATCTTTGCCATTACCAAGAGGGCTCATATCGGCAAAGGCTCGCATCCTTTACTGAGGAGTGCCACCTCTCCCCGCGGCTGCAGGTCCTGCCTCTGGGCAGACGTTCTCATGGTCCTGCCTCCAGGTTTTCCCTCTCTCCCAGGCTGCTGCCTCCTGCTGCCTGGTGGGAGGCCTCTCCTGGGTCAGTACCCATTACATCAACCGGGTTCATTCACCTGCACTCTGCAGGCCAGGCTGGAGTGCGGTGGTGCAATCATAATTCACTGCAGCCTTGACCTACCAGGATGCAGGGATCCTCGCACCTCAGCTTCCTGAGTACCTGGGACTGCAGGTGTGTGCCACCATGCTAGGCTAATTACTTAATTTTTTGTAGAGATGGGGTCTCGCTATGTTGCCCAACCCAGGCTGGTCTCGAACTCCTGGCTCAAGTGATCCTCCCGCCTCAGCTTCCCAAAGTGTTGGAGCTACAGGTGTGAGCCGCAGTAACATACAGTCCGGCCAGGTTGTGTGTTATATTGTGTGATTCCGATGATAAGTTCTGGAAAAGACCGGGGTTACCCTTGTTGGGGAGGGAATGATCTGGAGGCGCTTGCAGGGACCCTCTAATATGATAGAAACTTGTCTTATTTGGGGGAACCATTGATAGTCTCTGAGCAGGGGAACAGCCACAGAAGGTAAGGACATTCACAGGGGACTTCCAGGAGGTGTGGCTTCCTTGGGCCTCCCTGTCACCCAGTCCCTGGGAGGGGCGGGGACAGCAGCTGTGGGAGCTCCAAGGAGCATGCCCAAGGCCCTCTGCTCTCACACATGCCTTGGCCGACCTCTGGGTTCACACAGCCTTGTGAATTCACCTGCTTGCCTGCTTGCTTATTGGTTTGCTTGCTTCTTGGGGTATATTTTACACACAGTAAAAAGCACCAGTTGTAAAAATGCAGTTCAATGAGTTTTGGCAAATGCAGACACCCGTATGACAACCAACCAGCCAAAATAAAACATGTTTCCATCATACCAGAGGGTTCCTGCGAGCCCCTCCTAATCATTTCCCACCCCCAAGAGTAACCACTGATCTTTTCCAGAACTTCTTATCATTGGAATCACACAACATGCAGCCCGGCCAGATTGTATGTCACTGTGGCTCACGCCTGTAACCCCAACACTTTGGGAGGCCAAGGCAGGAGGATCAGTTGAGCCAGGAGTTTGAGACCAGCCTGGGTTGGGCAACATAGCAAGACCCCCATCTCTACAAAAAAATAAGTAATTAGCCTGGCATGGTGGTGCACACCTGCAGTCTCAGCTACTCAGGAAGCTGAGGCAGGAGGATCGCTGGAGCTTGGTAGGTCAAGGCTGCAGTGAACTATGATGGTGCCACTGCACTCCAGCCTGGGCAACACAGTGGGACCCTGTCTCTAAAAAGAAAAAAAATATAGCCTTTTGTGTCTAGCTTCTTTCAGTCAGCATGGTGTCTTCGAGATTCGTCCATATTGGCATGTGAATCAGTGCAACACTCCTGTTTATTCAGAGTAATATTTCCTTGCATGGATGGACCACAGTTTATCCGTTCACCAGCTGATAGATATTTGGGTTGTTTTCAGTTTGGGGATCTTATGAACAAAGCTGCTGTACACATTTGTACCAGTCTTTCTATGAACATCTGTTTTCATTCTCTTGGGGAAATATCTAAGAGTGGGATTTCTAGCTTGGATGGGGCGTACATGGTGAGTACACGTCTAACTTTATAAGAAACTGCCCAACTGGTTTCCAAAGTGGCTGTATCATTTTGCATTCCCACCAGCAACATGTGAGTGTTCTAGCTTCTCTGCATCCTCACCAGCACTGGGTGTTGTCAGTCTTTCTAATTCTAGTCCTGCTGGAGGGTGTGAAGGGGCATCTGACTGTGGCTTTAACTTGCATTTCCCTGATGGCTAATGACCTCAAGTATCTTTTGCAACAGCTTTCCTGGAACCTCCACCTGGAGGCTGAGCAGGCCCTGAGACTCGACTTGGCTGAACCCCAGCTCAGGATGCTCCTCTCACCACCAGCCCTGCATCCTCCTTCCATGGCTTTCCCAGCCACCCCGTGGCACCCCCATCAGGACAGCTGCCCAAGTCAGAAACCTGAGATTTCAACCTCCTTCTTCCTCACTTCCAACCCATCAGCAACTCCTACCCTTTTCTTCCCAATTATCTCTCGATTCCACAATTTCTTTGCACCCTGCTCTAGTCCAGCTTCTCCTCATCCTCACACAGCCTCTTCCTCCTCCATGCAGCCACCCTGGCTCCTTCCAGCTGCCCCCACCTTGTCTGCTCCCCTAGTGCAAACTCCTGTGCCCATGTTGTTCCCACTGCCTGGAACTTTCTTCCCTCTATCCCTTCCCTCCCAAGTCAATAACTCTGTGTCCTTCAAGTTTCAACCATGATTTTCCTGACCCACGCCCCCAGCTCTGGCCCCATTGCTCTCAGCATCTCTCCTCTGGGCCCAGGGCCCAGCCATAATCTGATTTTTTCCTGGATGATTATTTGATCAATCTGTCCCCCTCTAGACCATGAGCCCCAAAGGGGTCTCGAACTCCTGGACTCAAGTTATCCGCCCACCTTGGCCTTCCACAGTTCTGGGATTACAGGCCTGTCCTACTCACATGGCATCCCAGGTCCTCTCACAGTGCCTGGCACATTCCATAGTAATCGGTGGCTTGATTGAATGGCAAAGAGGGATGAGATCTGGGGAAAGAATTTGAGGAGCCCCTGCCAGATCAGCTGCTGGATGAACCACCCCCAGGGTGGCAGCCCCAGCCTGTAAGAGACAAGGGACCTGGAACAAACTAAGCCCATCATCCCCCGCCCCCCATTTCCTGTCTACCCTCCTTCCTTCCCTGCTGGCAGAGCTGAAGTCAGCACAGTGTGGTTTCCTAACCATGCAACCTGCTGGAGCAAGTGGTTCAGCTTTCTGAACCTCGGTTTCCCTGGCAAGAAAATGGAACAATCATTGCACCCACATTATGGGGTTGAGTCCTAAATGAGATAATGCAGACAAACTGTTTGACAAGGCACTAGGTATGCAGTAAGTGCTTAGTAAAGGCCAGCTGCTTGTGCCCAGCCATCCCTCTTAGTCCTAGGCCCCAGCTCTGCTGTGTTGTGTTCTCTGCAATGAGAGGGCTGCGCTGTACTTGGTTACCCTCCCAAGGAACAGCGTCTTCTCTCAGCAGCCAGGAGCCACAAAGGGTGACTAATGGGGGACTTCCAGGCGCCAGGGCAGGTCAGCAGGGCTGAGGCTTTGGGGCGTGGGATTCCCCCAGAACCCCACTGTGATCTCAAGGACAGCGTGAGACAGTGGTAAGATCCTGGCTTTCAGGTCGGGTTCCAATCTCAGATCCTCTTCATGAGCTGGGGCAGGCGACTTCACCTAGCTCTCAACCTCAGTTTCATCTTCTGTAAAATGGGGAGAATACTAGAACCTTCTGTGAGAGCTGTTTGAGGGGATTCAAGGGGATATTGCAGCTGTGTGTGTGTTCAGGATGTGTTTGCTGAATGGATGAGTGGGGTGATTCAGGCTGGCTGTCCTCAGGGGCATGGGAGGCCCAGGCAGGAGGGGAGGGCACAGGGGTGTGCAGGAGCCAGACTATATCTGCCTGTGAGAGCTAATCAACAAAATTTTCAGAATTTTGTGTCAGTTGTTAAATCAATTAAATTCTATTATATTAAAAGCCGAGGTCATCAATACTCAAAACTCACCAATTTCTACTAATTGTACTACATTATTCGATGATCGTTGCTCTTGTCACTAACATCTATTGTATCATCGACTATATGATGGTTTGGTAGCTCAAAATCGGCTATGGGAGTATTTACATGGAAGACATTGGCAAATGCTACAAATCAGGCCTTTTTCCCATTGGAAGCCAGTTGTTAAACACTTAACAGCACGCCACTGGCTTTGGGGCTCCTTCCTGGCTAAATGATCTCTAAGTCTGGCCCAAGGGAAACGCAGGCTTCCACCTGCTCTAAGAGCTGGCGGCTGGCGCCCCCTGGTGGCCGCTTCAAGCACCCGGCTTCGCCCACCCTGAATGAAATCCCACACCTTGGAGAGAGAGAAAAGTGTAAAGGGAAGGTGGCCCTCTTCCAACGCAAATGGAAAGCTGTGGTTACACAGCATCCTCAGGAGCTGTCAGGGAATAGGGGAAACCTCCCAGGAAGACGAGGTGATAAGATCCCTGGGGAACAACTCAGAGGTCCTTCAGCCTGAGTCCACAGCCCCCTGCTGTGGAGCCTTCAGCTCCCCTTCTCTGATTTTTCTGATCCCTCCCAAAGGGGAGGTAGACTCAGTCTCTCCTGACCCACCAGCCTGCCAACCCCAGGTGTTAACTGACCCAGCTCATGGCAGACACTCCCACCTTCTTCCATCAGCACCCCCAGGACACTTTGAACACACCTGCCTGTGTGTATCAGATTTGATCCTTCTAGAATTTCAGGGGAGGAGACAGACACTGCATTTCCAGTATGTGTTGGCCCTATCCCCACTCCTCCCCGATGGTGTCCCATGGCCCTTCCCCCTGACAGCTCTTTCCTACCTTTCCCTTGTCTCTTTCCTCCAACCCCTCTCTCCCAAGCTGCAGCCAACTCCTGCCAGACCCACCCTTCTCTGTGAACTCCCCTTTTCCAGGCTAAACCATTGGGGGCAGGGAAAGAAGTCCTTCACTTCCAAAGAGGACATTGAAGGTATTTTTTTTCTTTTTCCTTTTCCTTTTCTTTTTTTTCTTTTTTCTTTTCTTTCTTTTTTTTTTTTTTTTTTTTTTTTTTTTTTTTTTGAGACAGCTTCTCACTGCTGTTGCCAAGGCTGGAGTACAATGGCACGATCTTGGCTCACTGCAACCTCCACCTCCCAGGCTCAGGTGATTCTCCCACTTCAGCCCCCTGAGTAGCTGGGACTACCGGCACACATCACTGCACCTGGCTAATTTTTGTATTTTTTTGAAGAGATGGGGTTTCACCACATTGCCCAGGCTGGTCTCAAACTCCTGAGCTCAAGCCATCCTCCTGCCTCGGCCTCCCAAAGTTCTGGGATTACAGGCGTGAACCACCACACCCAGCCGGAGGTATTTTTCAAGAAGAAAAATAAAGATTATCCCCTGAGATGACTTTTATTCCTCTCCCAGAAGGTAGAACAGAGTCTGTTTTAAGCGGCAGCTTCTTTCTCTATATATGGATATGACTGGAAGGTATTTGGGAGCAGAAGACCAAGAACTCTCCAAATCCTGGTTTTCTAATCTGACTGAAACTGCCTTTGCAACAATTGTAACTGAGGAAATTATGACAGTGAAAGAGACCAGACTGAACAGACTCCATCTTGCTTCTAGCCTTTAAGCTGTCCTTGTTCATGTTTTGACTTTGAAACAAAATTAATAATATCCCTTCCCCCTGAAAAGACCCCCTTCTTGCCTGGGGACCGGTCTGCCTTTGCAGGACTAACAAATTAGCTACAAGATTAGAAATTATGGTTTAGGGGTCATGCAGCCTCTGGCTCCAAGAGTCTAAGCCTCCCCAAATTGCTCCTGGGGATAACATCAGTATTGTAAAACCTAAGATCACTGCGTGAGATATTTTGCAGACCCTGCACTGGATGGATCAGTTGACACTACCCATGCCGGTATTCTGGCTCAACCAGTTCTGCCATCGCAGCCAGGAACAGAAGACATGAAGAAAACCTCACTGGGACCCCCTATGACTCCATCTCCAACCTGACCAATCAGCACTCCCCACTTCCCAAGCCCTTACCAGCCAAATTGTCGTTAAAAACTCCGATCCCCGCATGCTTGGGTAGATTGATTTGAGTAATAATAAAACTCCCTTCTCCTGTACAGCCTGCTCTGCATGAATTACTCTGTCTCCATTGCAATTCCCCTGTCTTGATAAATCGGCTCTGTCTAGGCAGCAGGCAAGGCGAATCCACTGGGCGGTGACCTGACCCTCACAAGGTAGTGTGGGTTTTGAATGGGATAATGCAAATGTTGCTTAAATAGCAGGGCCAACCTGGTTTACTGGGGCTGAGTTTCACAGAATATGGGACTTTCAGTGCTAAAATCAAGAAAGTCCCGGGCAAACAGGGACGACTGGTCACCCTATGCTTAAAATCAGACGTCGGCAAACTGACGGAGCTGAAATAAGCCTGCTCCCGTTTGTAAATAAAGTTTTATTAGAACACACCCATGCGCATTCATTTATGGACATATTGTCAGTGGCTGCTTTTGTACTACAAGGACAGAGTTGAGTTGTTGCAACGGAGGCTATGGTGTTGCAACAGCTAAAGCCTACAATATTCACTGTCTGGTCCTTTAAGAAAAAGTTTGTCAGCTTGAACTTCTCCACCATTTGACAGCAAATCAGTGTGCTTCCATGAGTTGTACAAAAGGTTGCAGGCTGCATCTAGGCTCACCAATAAGCTACTGGCTGTTAATGAGAGACAGGGCCTGAGAGAAAAGGAGAGGTCAGGGTGAGCTTCTGGAGAGTGGGAAAGATTCTGTGCTTGGCCAAGCTTTAATCAGTCAGGCCCCTGAGTCCTCTCCTAAGCCCATCTGTGCACTTCCTTGTAAAATCCAGTTCTGGGCCAGGCGTGGTGGCTCACACCTGTAATCCCAGCACTTTGGGAGGCCAAGGTGGGTGGATCACCTGAGGTCGGGAGTTCGAGACCAGCCTGACCAACATAGTGAAACACCATCTCTACTAAAAATACAAAATTAGCTGGGCATGGTGGCACATGCCTGTAATCCCAGCTACCCAGGAGGCTGAGGCAGGAGAATCGCTTGAGCTCAGGAGGCGAAGGTTGCAGTGAGCCAGATCGCGCCATTGCACTTCAGCCCGGGCAACAAGAGCGAAACTCCATCTCAAAATGAATAAATAAATAAAATCCAGTTCTAACAAGAACTCTGCTAAGTCAGCTTAGCAACAACCCTCCCCCCACCACTCCATATCTGATCACCTCCCATATCTGATCACCTCCCATATCTGATCACCTCCTATATCTGATCATGTTCCTCATCTGCCACCATCCCCCCGGGATGTCTGAGCACCCTGGCCTGCCTCCAGGATGAATCCTGTTAGGTCAGTGTAGAAAATGACCGAGAACCCATCCCCAACAGTCAGTTTAGCCAGAATTCCCCTTCCCCTGATGTTTCCTCTTGGTAATTTTCCAACCGCAGATATCCAACCCTGCTCCTTGGCTATCAGTTCCCACTTGCCCCTGCTGTACTCATAGTTGAGCCCAAATGCCCCCACTGCAAAATCCCATAGCTGCAGTCCCTGCAGTGATAGAGAGAGTCCCCCTCCCCTTCAACAAAGTCTTCCTTACCATGCTTTAACAAGTGTCATTGAATCTTTTTTTTTTTTTTTTGAGACGGAGTCTTACTCTGTCACCCAGGCTGGAGTGCAGTAGCGTGATCTCAGCTCACTGCAGCCTCCCTCTGCCTCCCGGGTTCAAGCAATTCTCAGCTTCCTGAGAAGCTGGGACTACAGGCACATGCCACCACACCCGACTAATTTTTGCATTTTTAGTAGAGACAGGGTTTCACCATGTTGGCCAGGCTGGTTTTGAACTCCTGACCTCGGGTGATGTACCCACCTTGGCCTCCCAAAGTGCTGGGATTACAGGCATGAGCCACCGCTCCCAGCCCCATTTTTTTTTCTTTAACAGGAGGATAGATTGATGTTTAGAGGGATGTTGGTCTGAGGTTTGGGGGGGACCAAATTCTGTGGGCCAAAACTGGGTAATGGAGGAAGTGGAATACAGTGGTCACTGGTGGGGAAGGGGCAACCCTCCCTTTGGCCCCCCACAGCCTGAACTTTTCCTGGTCACCCAAGGATGTACAAGACCCCCTGTTGTCCAAGAGGCAAAACTGAAGTCAACCTAACAGCCCATGAAAGAGGCTTCCTGGGGGGCCAGGGGCTGAGGGCAGACAGCTGAGGACCAGCCCCCATCCTGCACTGAGGGCTGGAGAATTCCGGGAAGGCTGCCTGAAGGAGACAGCCTTGAAACCTTGAAGGATTCCGCTATCGTTTGTCCATCACACATTTATTGCCTGCTCTGGGCCTGCAGTTGGGATACTGCAGTGAACAAGACAGAGCCCACCCTGGAAAGTGGCCACAGGGGAAGGCAAGAGAGGACGGCTGGGGGTCACTTGTCACTAGATGGAAGCTCCTTGGACCACACAGTCCCAAAGAGAGGTCTGCCCTTGGGCCCGCGAAACCCATCCCAGCCCTCACAGGCTGAGCCTCACCGTGGGTTTTCCCAGAGAGGTGCCCAAGAAGACCCAAGCTGCCCCAAGTCGGAGGAGCAGCAGGAAACGGCCTCAGGAGTCCGTCACTCTCCAGTACTCCTCCCTTAGAATGTCCACTTCCTGTTTGGTGACCATGGCAACCAGAAAACAATGGCAGTGCGTGTGGGGTGGGGGAACTCCATCTTCCTTGGGTAAGTGGGGAGGAGACTCCAGTGACCAGGAGAAGCGGGGAGAGCCATGGGAGATGCTGAAACCCAGTGAAGATGGGGGACAGGAAAAAGGAGAGAATCTGTCTCAAGTAAATGGCCTCCTGCCCTGGACCTTGGCTGAAATGTGGCTGGGATGTGGCTGGGCTTCATCCAAGGAGGGAGGAAAGAGGTGGCTCCACTTGCCAGTCTGCTTGGCCCCAGGCTGCTCTTGTCCTGTTTGGGTGGCCAGAGTTCCTTCCCTGAAGCTCCCCATCCCCAGGGGTCTCCGAGGAAGCCCAGAGCTGTGGAATGAGGTCTGGGCACTCAGGGGTGGCCTAGGAGAGACCGTGGAGGTGGGGTCTTGCCAAAACAGATGGCAGAGGGAGCTAAGGGAGGAAGCTGTGCAGGGTGAGGTCATCCCCCTCACGGTCCTCCCTGGGCTCTGGCGTCAGGCCCTGGCTCTTGGCCTTGGGCAGGCCCCCATTGGCTGTGGCGGAGGGCCCCTCACCCCCATCAGGCAACAGGGATGAGATGCAGACCATCTCGGTGGGGGAGTAATTACGCACGGGGTACATGTGGCCCTTGCGGGAGAGGCGGACTGCCAGCACCACAGTGCACACGAAGAAGATAGTGGCCACCAGTGCCAAGATTAGGATGGCCAGCAGGCACTGCTTTACAGAGATGTGGTCTGGGGGCCCCACTGGGTGGTTGATGGACAAATTGCTGGCTGCCATGGGAATGCCCTTATGAGTAACAGAGGACACAAAAAAGGGTATGAACAGACCCCTTTTGGTAGTAGGTTCCATGGACAGGGCCTTTGTGGCATTGGGTTCTGTGGACAGGGCCTCCATGGCTGCCAGTGGAGTGGTCTGTGCCTCCGTGGCTGTGGGTTGAGAGGTCTGTGCCTCTGTGATTGCCAGAGGAGTGGTCTGTGCCTCCATGGCTGCTGGTGCAGTGGTCTGTGCCTCTGTGGCTGTGTGTTGTGTGGTCTGTGCCTCCATGGCTGCTGGTTGAGTGGTCTGTGCCTCCGTGGCTGCTGATGCAGTGGGCTGTGCCTCCGTGGCTGTGGGTTGAGTGGTCTGTGCCTCCGTGGCTGCTGGTGGAGTGGTCTGTGCCTCTGTGGCGGCCAGTGGAGTGGTCTGTGCCTCCGTGGCCACCAGTCGAGTTGTCTGTGCCTCTGTGGCTGCCAGTGGAGTGGTCTGTGCCTCCGTGGCCACCAGTCGAGTTGTCTGTGCCTCTGTGGCTGCCAGTGGAGTGGTCTGTGCCTCCATGGCCACTGGTTGAGTGGTCTGTGCCTCTGTGGCTGCTGGTTGAGTGGTCTGTACCTCCATAGCTGCCGAATCCGTGGACAGGTTCCCCATGTTGGCCAGCTCCGTGGTCAGCTCTGTGACTGCCCCTCCTGCATCCAGGCCAGTAGAACGCCTTGCAGCAGGCTCCACAGTGGTAGACTCAGGGGTTGCAGGCCCAGTCAGAGGAGCGGTGTCAATGCTATTGCTCAGTGTTTCTGGAGGCTCCGTTTCTGGCAGGGAATCATAATCCAGGTACTCATAGTCGGTGGCCTGTCTCCGGTCCCGGGCAAGCAGGGGACCCAAGGCTTTCTCGGCTTCATCTGCCCAGGTGTCCCACAGCTGCAAGCTGCTGCCAGGGCCCAGTAGGATCAGCAGCAGGAGGAGTTGCAGAGGCATGGCACCTGGGGGGAGACAACAGGCGGAGGGATGTCAAGACAGCTTCACCCTCGGGCTTAGCAAGCACCCTAGACCACCACCCTCTACTGCCACAGCTGGAAGCATATCTGGTCTGGAGCAGGGACTGGGGACTTAAGCATCCCTGACATGCCTGGGATGGAGAAGACCCTCAGCCAGTAGCAGTTATTATTATTACTAATCAACATGAATAAAGCCATCCAGGAGGGCCCTTTAACTTCTTCTAGATGGTGCATAGAAATTGATTTGCCTCCCTCTCCATTTTGATTAAGCCACTTTATTTGTGGACAGGACAATCCATTGGGGTGTAGAAAGAATTAGTGCCTCTGCTTCTAGTTCTATTAACTTTTCATGTCACTCTTTTTTTTTTTTTTTTTTTTTTTTTTAGATGGAGTCTTGCTCTGTCACCCAGGCTGGAGTACAGTGGCGCTATCTCAGCTCACTGCAACCTCCACCTCCTGGGTTCAAGTGAATCTCCTGCCTCAGCCTCCTGAGAAGCTGGGATTACAGGCATGCACCACCATGCCCAGCTAATTTGTGTATTTTTAGTAGAGACGGGGTTTCACCATATTGGCCAGGCTGGTCTCAAACTACTGGCCTCGAGTTATCCGCCCACCTTGGCCTTCCACGGTTCTGGGATTACAGGCATGAGCCACTGCACCTGGCCTCATGTCACTCCTTCTTAATTTCAAGTATTATATTATTTATAATCTATCATAAGAATAAAGTAGTACCTGCACAGAATTCATAAATAGATTAATTGACCAGTTATGAAGTCCATAAGCAGAAGAGTTTGGAAACCACAGACCTCCCAGATACAGCTGCTTATTGGACCTTTGAGGCCTCTTGGAGTCTGATTCTGCCTGCTGCCCGCTCTCCCTGCCCACTGCCATGCCACCTCTATATGTCTGTCTTCCTCCTTCTCCTATCTTGCTTCCACCCTCCGTAGCCCTTGCCAGCCCTCAGAGTCTCAGTTTATCTCATTCCTTCTCAATGACTTGGCTTGGTCCCATTTGCTTTGGTGGTGTTCTCGCCTGCACAATGCACAACAGGGATGACGGTGCCTACTTCACAGCCTGTTGTGAGGATAAAATGAAGGGATGCATGCAAGACCCTTAGCACTTCGTTTGCATGACAACCTCTCAGCAAAGGTTGATTCAGTTCTTTCAGTCAACCTGCACTGTAAGTCTTCAAGGGCCCAGGGCTACTTAATTACACTCTCCATGGCCAGGAGAAAACTCAAATCTCTTCAGAACACCCCTGCTCTCAGGAAGCTTATAGTCACTGAGTGTGCCTGTGGGTAGGACCACTGTCTATTCAGATACTCTACATTGTCCTCCCTACTAAGTAGCCAGAAAAGACAGCGCCTCTTGTTTGGTCATCTCATTGATCTTTCTTCTTGGCATTGTGAACACCTGCGCTTTCTTGTTTTCTTTCTCTCCCCTCAATGCTCTCCTTGGCACCGGCTGGTGTTTACAGAATTGAAAATTCTGTGCTGAGAATCCTATGGTGAGTGACAGCCATGTTCTGGGGCAGGATTCAGATATTCCTGCATTCCCTGGACATAACACCCTTCAGCAGCACACAACCCTTAGAATAGTGTCTGATGCAGAGTGGGCATTCAAGAATAGCACCTGGACAATTTCCAGTCTCTTCCTTTGTACTTCATTCACATGATTTGGAGGAAAGAACAGTTGCTCATCATTCCTCGGGTGACTATAACTCACTCACGGGACCCTCACCTTCCAGGTTCAATCTGATCTCATATGTTAGTTAGAATTATGTTGGTTTCTTTTCTTTTTTTTTTTTTTTTTTTTTTTTTTTTTTTCCGAGACAGAGTCTCGCTCTGTTGCCCAGGATGGAGTGCAGTGTCATGACCTCGGCTCACTGCAACCTCCGCCTCCCGGGTTCAAGCAATTCTCCTTCCTCAGCCTCCCAAGTAGCTGGGACTACAGGCACACACAACTATGCCCAGCTAATTTTTGTATTTTTAGTAGAGACAGGGTTTTGCCATGTTGGTCAGGCTGGTCTCAAACTCCTGACCTCAAGCGATCTGCCCACCTCAGCCTCCCAAAGTGCTGGGATTACAGGGCGTGGGCCACCGCGCCAGGCCTATGTTGGTTTCAAATATGCAAATCTGATCACATCTTAAACTAATTTATTTCCATCTATTTATTGACTTACTTATTTTAGAGACAGCGTCTCGCTTTTTCGCCCAGTCTGGAGTGCAGTAGTGCAATTATAGCTCCCTGCAGCCTCGACCTCCTAGGCTCAAGTGATCCTCTCACCTCAGCCTCCTGAGTAGTAGGGACTACATGCACATGCCACCACATCCGGCTAATTTTTAATTTTTTTTTTGTAGAGACGGGGTCTTGCTATGTTGTCCAGACTGGTCTCAAACTCCTGGCCTCAAGCAATCCTCCTGCCTCGGCCTCTCAAAGCACTGAGATTACAGGCATGAGCCACCACACCTAACCCACATCTTAAAATAATTTCTTAGGCCAGGCACAGTGGCTCACGCCTGTAATCCCAACTCTTTGAGAAGCCAAGGCAGGTGGCTCACCTGATGTCAGGAGTTCAAGACTAGTCTGGCCAACATGGTGAAACCCTGTCTCTATTTAAAAATCAAAAATTAGCTGGGCATGGTGGTGCTCCCTGTAATTCCAGCTATTTGGGAGGCAGAGGCAGGAGAATTGCTTGAACCTGGGAGGCAGAGGTTGCAGTGAGCCAAGATCACACCACTGCACTCCAGTCTGGGAGACAAGAGCAAAACTCTGTCTAAAAAATAAAAAAATAATACCTTCTTAAACCAAACTTTACGATATTTGCACCAGAGACATCTGGCCCTCACAATTATCCCCATTTTACCAAGGACGACACTGAGGTTAAGAGAAGTGAAGTGACTTGCCCAAAGACACACAGCTGGTGAGAGGTCAAGATCAGATTGAAACGCAGTGAGGTTCAGGAAGGCATGAAGCCATCAGGAGAGACCTGACCTAGTTGAGGAGACAAAAGGCTGGGCTTGTGGACTTGGGTGGGAGAGGGAGGGCAGAGTAAGAAAAAGGAGGAGCTTGAAAGCTATGTCCCCCAGAAAGGCCTGCCACGTATTTACCAGGTGCCATGCAAGGCATAGGGTTGAAAGCATAGATGTGGGGTCAGACAAAAAGGATGTTCAAGTCCTAGCTCTGTCCCTTACAAGCTGTATGACCTTGACACAGATGCTTGCCTCCCTGAGCTTCAGTTTCCCCATCTGTAAAATGGAGGTAAGAAACCGTGCCCATCTCATAGGGCTGTTGAGAGGGTGCAACAAGGGGATAGATTCAAAAGTTCCAGGCTGGTGGGCATGGTGGCTCATGCCTGTAATCCCAGGACTTTGGGAAGCCAAGGCGGGCAGATCACTTGAGCCCATGAGTTCAAGACCAGCCCGGGCAACATAGTGAGATCCCCATCTCGACACAAATAGAAAAATTAGGCCAGTCACCGTGGCTCACTCCTGTAATCCCAGGACTTTGGGAGGCCAAGGCAGGTGGATTGCTTCAGCTCAGGAGTTCCAGACCAGCCTGGGCAACATGGTGAAACCCCATCTCTCGTCTCTACGAAATACAAAAAAATTAGCCAGGAGTGGTGGTGTGCCCCTGTAGTCCCAGCTACTCGGGAGGCTGAGATGGGAGAATTGCTTGAGCTTGGAGAGATCGAGGCTGCAGTGAGCTGTGATTGTGCCACTGCACCCCAGCCTATGTGACAAAGCAAGACCCTGTCTCAAAAATAAATAAAAAATTTTTAAACAGAAAAATTAGCCAGGCATGATGACGCACGCCTATAGTCTCAGCTACTGGGGAGGCTAATGCGGGAGGATCGCTTAAGCCTGGGAGGTTGAGACTGCAGTGAGCCGAGATTGTACCACCGCACTCCAGCCTGGGCGACAGAGCGAGACCCTGTCTCAAAACAAAAGTTCCAGGCTTACGGTAGGTGCTTAATAAATGTAACACACACACACACACACACACACACACACACACACACACACACACACACTTTTGCCTCCCAATTTGCCTTCAGGGCAGCAGAGTTTCTTTGGGGTAGAGTTCTTATCTGGGGGAGTAATCTACGGCCCAACCTTCGCCCCACTTTCCTGGAGGCAGGGACTTCAGGAAGAAGCCACTAGCCTAGAGACATATTTCATACTTATGAGCACACTCACAGCCACCAACCCCCACTTGGGCAGTTCTCTGTTCCTGGAAGGCAAAGCCCTCAGCCACTTCCTGGAAGCAGAGAAGGTGGGGGCAAAGTTGCAAGGACTGGTCCCCCTGGTTCCCGGGTTGGGGGAGGCATCTTGGTGAGTCAGGGCCAGACTTGCAGCAGCCTGGAGGCTGGGAGAATAACACAGAAACACGGAGGGTGCTGGGGCCCAGTTCTTCAGGTAGGCTGTCACTGTCACCCACCCCTCCCCTACAGCCACAGCCTCCTGCACCCAGAGACAGCTGGGGTGGAGGAGAGGCTGGGGCCTGAATCCCACATTTGCCCCCACTTAGCGGCTGTGTAAACTCGGGCAGGTCACTTCACCCTCTCTAAGCCTCAGTTTCCTCATTGTAAAACCGGCAATATTGCTAAAAAAAAAAAAAATCATCATGAAAATTGAATGAGTGTATGGAAGGTCCCAAACGCTGGCTTCCAGCGGGGGGTACTTTATCTGGGGGGACTCTCTTCGGGGCTGCAGGCAGAGGAGCAGAGGAAATGGAGGTCTCAGACTCAGAGGGTATGGAGATGGCGGCCTCTCTACCTCCCCCATGGGTATTTGGGCTTTGAGAAAGCAGAGACCTCCGTACCTGTTGTGATAAAACCTGGTGCATTGGGAAAGCCCAGATCTCCTTTCCTGGGCCCGTCTAAAGCAACTACCTTATCCTACATGTTCCTGCTGTCAGTGCTGAAAGTCCCTCAACCCCAGAAACCCCTCACTCCCAGGCAAACTGGGGGTGGGGGGTGTTGGTCACCCCAGCCTGGTCCCTGCCATCCCATGGGCTTTAAGACACAGCAGCCTGGAGCCAGGCCACAGCTGAGCAGACATCAGCCCATCTAACAGAAAGAAAATCTGAGGCTCAGCCAGGCACGGTGCCTCAAGCTTGTACTCCTAGCACTTCGGGAGGCCAAGGCAGGAGGGTGACTTGAAGCCAGGGGTTCAAGACCAGCCTGGGCAACATAGTGAGACTCCCATCTCTACAAAAAAATTAAAAATTAGCCAGGTGTGCTGGTGCATGCCTGTAGTCCCAGCTACTCGGGAGGCTGAGGCCAGAGGATGGCTTGAGCCCAGGTCAAGGCTGCAGTGAGCTATGAGCACACCACTGCACTCCAGCCTGGGTGACAGAGTAAGACTCTGTCTCTAAGAAAAAAACATATTTTTTTAATGAAAGAAAAGAAAATCCGAGGCTCTGAGAGATCTTCTCTCAGCTGAGGCCGCACAGGTAGAACGGGGAGGAGCTGAGTTTTCTCACTGTGTATGGCAGGTAGCATAATACCTCCTTAATATTTGCGACAGTAAATGTATTATACAACAGTAAAAATGACATATGTGGGAGCCCCTCCCATGGAGGGATGATTTCATCCTCTCACTATCTGGTGACCTCATTCCTCCTCACCCCTGTGTTCACTGGCTCTAACGGTGCCATCACACCAATTAGCAAGCAAGGCCCAGAGCGGCGGGATCACTCCCAGGCCCCATCTTCCACCTCTCCTCTCCCCAGAAGGCAAAAAAACAGTCCCACAGGAGTGGGGCCAGGGCAGGGCTCCGACAGAGGGGTCTCCAGTAACCACATCCTATTTGTCTCAACACTTGCCTAATGGAGTAGGTCAGAGACTGCTCGTTTTGCCTCTTTTGCCCTAAAACCAGGCTGCTTCTGGCCCAGGCCCTATCTAGACCCCACGTGGCCCCCATCTAGGCTGTGTGGAGGAGCAGGCTGCAGGGGGCCCAGACTCCAGCTCCAGAGACCCCGCCTCGTGGCTGCCCTGAGCTGCTCAGGAAAGATCCTCATGGGGCTCCACACTACTAGGAACTTTGCACTGAGAATCCTGAAACTGGGGGTCAGAGCGGGCAGGATCTTGGAATGCTAACATTCAAAAGACTGAGCATCTCAGGGTTTGGGTCAAGTAGTCACCAAGAGGAGGAAAGACCCCAGATAACTGAGGCACAGGCAGCAGATCTAAGTCTGGGTAGACAGGACAGACCCCGCCCTGCCCTGCCCTGCCATGCCCTGGGAGTCACATCAAACCAGGTCAATCCTCGGCTCTGTCCCTTAGAAGCTGTGTGACCTTGGGCAACTCACCTCACCTCTCTGAGCTGTGGGTTCCTTAGCTGGAATACAAGGACAATGGTAGCACCCGCTTTTTATGGGGTTGTTGTGGGTTGAAGAGGGCCAGGGAAATGCTGAGTCCTCCCAGAAGCCTTTCCGGATTGCCCCAGGCATGATTAGTCACCTCCCATGTTTAAATCATTTCTGCTGTTCATTTACTTTCTAAAAATGTATTCACATTGACTCCTAAACTTCCAGAAGAGAGGAACCACAGCTGTCTTGCTGATCAGGCCACAGGCCCAGGATTTAGCCGATGGGCAGGCACACACCTCTCGCAACACTTGCCCAGCCACTGTGGCTGTCTGCTCTGCTACCCCCACGAGACCACAAGTTTTTGGAGGGCAGGAGCTCTCCTGGGTCTCCTGGCATCCCCAGGGGCCTCATTAAATGCCTCTGCAGAAGAGGACATGTGACTGAGGCAGGGGAACATGCACAGAACTGCACAGCATGTGCTGTCTTCAGACTTTTCACACCACATTTGCCAGCTGACGCTTTCCAACCTCTTTCCATCATCTACCTCAACTCACATCAGGTAGCCTCTGTAGACATTTTTTCCCACTTATCATTGCCCTCATGAAAGGGTTATTTATTTATTTACTTTTAGAGATAGGGTCTTGCTCTGTTCCCCAGGCTGGAGTACAGTGGTGCAATCATAGCTCACTGCAGCCTTGAACTCCTGGGCTCAAGCAATCCCCCCAAGTAGCTAGGACTACAGGTGTGTGCCACCCGACCCGGCTACTTTTAAATTTTTTGTAGAGATGGGTTTTCACCATGTTGCCCAGGTTGGTCTCAAACTCCTGGGCTCAAGCAATCCACCTGCTTCAGCCTCCCAAGGTGCTGGAATTTACAGGCATGAGCCACGGTGACCAGCCCTCCTCACGAAATGTTAATAGCACAGATATGCTGTATATCTGTTTAATGTTTGGTGGCTTGCAAACCACAGTGTTAGTTGAGATTTTTTTGTTACACCCCCTTCCCCACCCTCCACCCCGCCAAGAACCATGTTACACCTGCTGGAACCCAAACTTGCTGGCCTGATCCAGAGGCAGTAAGGTACTTGGCACAAATGAATTCAATGAGACCTACGTCTGGTTAGTTGAACAACTGTCTTTAAACAGTTTTCTAAACACCCCCGTGTAGACAGACAGATTAACAAACACAGGCCCTCAACACACACACACCAGCCATCTTATCTCCTTCTAGACCACTGGCCCCCACTGCCATCTTCCTGTTCAAGTTCAGCAAAGGAGATCGAGACACAGGCCTAGGGTCACCACGAACTCCACGGGCATCCTGCAGCCAGAAGCCACGCTGCCAGAGGCAGCTGCTTCTCCCCTTCAAGTCTCAGTTTTCTCATCTGTAAAAGGGGCACTGTCCGCCCTCCAAAGTTCTCGGATGATTGATTCCCCAGCTCCTCTGATTGCCCCACTCTGGGCCCAGCCTGGCAGCCCAGCCCTTCCGCTCTCTGAGGTTTAACTCCCCTGGCTGCTGGCCAAGCCTGTTGAGGGAGGCATCAACCACCCAGGGCACGGCCTCCCCAGGTAACGCCAGAGGAAGAGACTCTGGGGCTGTCTGAGGGCCTGGGAGACACCTTCTGAGGCCCCAGCCCACTGGGGGGCCTGGCTCTGGGGGCCTCAAAGTCAGAGATGGAAAAAAAGGAAAACAGAAGAAAGAGGAAAGAGGAAGAGAATTCTAGGCAACAGAAGCCCAGATATCGACAATATGGGGTGTGTGTGAGTAAGTGTGTGTGTGTGTGTGTGTGTGAGAATGTGTGTACAGCAGGGCACAACAGGCCCCCGCCATTTCCTTTTAGTGTCCTGAAAGTATCTCAAATACAAACTAATAAGAGTATTCTAATTTTTTTTTTTTTTTTTTTGAGACGGGGTCTCACTCTGCCACCCAGGTTGGAGTGCAGTGGCACAATCTCGGCTCACTGAGACCTCCCCCTCCCAGGTTCAAATGATCCTCCCACCTCAGCCTCCCAAGTAGCTGAGACCACAGGCATGCACCACTACGCCTAGCTAAGTTTTTGTATTTTCGGTAGAGACGAGGTTTCACCATGTTGCCCAGGTTGGTCTCGAACTCCTGAGCTCTGGCCATCCACCTGCCTTGACCTCCCAAAGGGCTGGGATTACAGGTATGAGCCACTGCACCCAGCCAAATATTCTAATTATTATTATTATTATTGTTTTCCCTCTTGCTAACAATAGTATCCTAATTCTAATATTTTAATAGTTTGCCACAGACAAGTGTCATTTTCTCAGTCTTATAAAAATGGGAAGAATGCATCTTTCTCTGAAAACAACTTTTTTATGCGTCCATAACATATGCGGCTTCAGGACAAATCCTGCTCTCCCTCTACTTTCTGGAGTCTTCCAGACCTAATCTCAGCTCTGCCCCTAAACAAATCCCTTCACCTCTCCCGACCTCAATTTCCCATCCAGGAA